>NW_028186127.1:455004-462705 GCF_003343005.1 Rhea americana
TATGAAATTCAGTTGCACTGCAGATCTAATCCTATCACAAAACAGACTTGTATCTCAGATCAGCACTACTCAAACTGTAACTTTCAGTAACCTGCTCTCCTAGTATGTTACAATATTCCTGTCCCTGGTCACAAAAACCAAAAAATTTGAAACCGTGACCAAAAGGCAAGACCATATACGATATGGCCGACAACATTACTTGCGTAGGACTGCTGCCCACTATATATATATTAAACTTTCTCATCATTTTTACTTCTTGTTGGTAAATGTTCAAGACCTCTTTTCCACAAATGTGAAAAGAAAGTTGAATAAATAGATTTGTAGCCCTTTCAGAGTTCAAATTCTCTAAATGTGATCTGGCAGCAAATGTTTTCTTTATCAAATACCAGTGTACAAGTAAAAAAGACCCTTTGAAAATTATCCTCTAAAAAGAGCATAAAGCCAAAATTTTATTTCTAATGTGTTTTGGAGGTTGCAGTTTGGCATCAAGGTTGAGATGCTAGAAGACTTCTGTAGTATGTTTTTCTAACTTAGATTTCCCAAACAAGCCAAAAGCTAATTTTTTTTCCTATAAATACCTGTTGTAATGTTGGATTACCTGGTATTTTGAGTTAGAGATAGCACCCAAACATTATCCACAGTAATAACACATTTGTTAACTCTGTGTTAAGACAGCTGTGGATCTCTGTGTGAAAATTACCTTGTTCTTTCTCTCTCAGAGTACTAATAGGATCTCTCTTCACAATACAGACACCTACTTTCATTAAATAATATTTCACTTAGTTGTACATTAAGCTTACGCATCATCTTATGTACATATTGATTGCTTAGAAATTCAGGAGAAAGCCTTTAATTAAAGGAAGTTAAGATTAAGGAATTTTTACACACACATAAAGTGCTATATTTTAAAAGCATCATGACTATTTACTTTTGTATACGTTTCTCTATGACAGGCCGCACAGCACTTATCCAGTCATCTTGATTGCATGCACCTAGACAAAAGAAATACAAAGGAAGAAAAAACTAAACTTCTTTGCAAAGTTTATTGCAAATTCAAGATTTACATAATTAAGGCTTATGCACCACCATCAGACAGTAAGAATTTCTTCTTGGACAACTGCCCAAGTCTCAACAGTCTCAAAATATTCAGGTTACATTTTTATGAGGAGGATGACACATTTTTCAGTAATAATATTTATGTAATGTATTGGCCAAAGCAACAGAGCAGAACTACATTTTAAGGGCAAAAGCATCTAACATTTGTTTATGACAAGAAACAACAGAAAAATGTAAATTACGTATGATTTTTGTATGATAGAAACGATTAACTGGTATGACAAATTAAGAAAAAGCCAGGATGATACACAATTCTCCCTCCTCCATAATAATTTATTCTGTTATACATTTCAGCAAAGGTTACATGTTTTAACAACGCTCAAAACTTGCAAAGCTTTTCGAAGAAATAATGGCTACACAGAATTAATTACCTATTACTTATGTGAAGTACAAAGCAAAGATACTAAGACAGAAGTTACATCTCATTTTAAGGCCTGAACAGTCAGGCAGATTTTCAGAACAACACTCCATCCTGAAACTCTGCCTATTCAGGCTGTCCTAACTGGCAAGCTCAGGTCAGCCCTCCTGACTTTAGCAGGTAAAATAGACATCTTTATTTCTTGTCATCATTATTCTACAGGACTTCTCTCAAGTAATCTTTGATTTAAAGCAACTGTTAAAGTGAAAGACATTTAGAAAGATATAAAATATTACCTAAATCAATTGGTCCTTCCCTTAATCCATCTAGTTCATACAGCCGTCCATTAACAGGAACATAGCTTACAAAATGAAATGCATCTTCTTCTTTTGCTGAAGACTTCGCATCAAATTCAAACATCTGTTGCCTGCAAATAAATGAAATGAATGCAGTGAAAAAAAYTGCCTGAATTCTGCCTACATGTACAACATTTAAAACATCCTGTTACCTGGCAAAACTGTTGTGAACCTGCCGAATTACTTCTGAGTTGCTTAGTGCCAAACCTTTCATCTAAAAATCAAAAACAGAATAAAATTATAAGCCACTGTACATACAGTACTATAATACCTTAAATTCAGAAAATAGTAGGCACTTACCGCAGCATCAAAACTTTGTGAAAATTCTTTAAATTCTGAAAGAGTCTCTCCTAGATGAATATCTTGATGAGCACAATTTAATAGCACACTTACTATGGCTTGAGTAGCACAAGCATTATTTATTACCTAGAAAAAAGTGCAAGTGTTGAGGATTTGTTCAGTAGTGGTGACAAAATTAAAATTTTAAGTTGGGTAACATTTTCCATTATAAACACACATTTTTATTGTTGATTCGATGTACAGCTTCACTCTAAAAGCAGGCAGCAAATCTGGTCTTAGTAGCCTCTAAAGAGTCCTTGCTGCAGAAAACTAATACAGAGAACACTGGATGGCCATCACATACAACTCTGTGATAAAACAAGTATTTCACACCTCTGAAACATTTCACTGTTTCCCCTCCTCCGTAAAACAATTAATAAAGGACCAAAAAGAAAAAAAAAGATAGGAACCATTGATTACAGTGGACTGACAAGAGAGTACTACTCAAAGCAAGCAATTAAAATCAGGTTATTATTTCTACTGTCTTAAAAGAGAGCGAGAGAGAGAGAGAGAGAGAGCAGGAGAAGAAAAAAAAGGAAAAAGAAAGAAAGAAAAAAAAAGCAAATCACTCTCCTTAATAGGAGTCCAAAGATGATTCATTTTGTCATTTTGGACAATAAAGTACATCATGGAACCTAGACTTTTTTTTTTTTTTTAATTAGGTCTGAAGAAGCATATCAAATATCTTAGGGACAAACCCAGAAAATTTAAAGATGTCCCAGTCTTTGATGAGACAGTTTGCTGAACAATAAATCATAAGAGAATTTAGATTTTTCACTTATTTCATAATTTGCAACACAACTATCAATTTTAACCTAGCATTTAATTTATCAGATTGTGTAATACCGTTATATATAGACTCTATTGTTGTCTTAAATATCTCATTTTTAGAAAATACAAATAAAGCTGTTGACATTACAGCCATGCCTTTAATGCTGTTTAACAATAATCAAGCTGAAGTGCTGTGTTTAAAGAAAGTGAAACAGAAATGACTAGGAATATTAAACATCATCTCAGAAGATTAGGTGTTTGGTCAGGTTTTTTGTTTTTTCTTTCTCCTCTCCGTGACCTGCAATTGATASGGGTAATGCAGACTGAATTAAAAACACTGTAATCAAATAGTAGGATAGCGTTAAATATAACAGGGATTTCATATGAACAGCTTCTTCTCAGTGAACTGCAGACAAAAAAAAAATGTATATTTAGTCTATGAAAATTTTCCAATTCAAGACATCACTTAAACCTTAAGACTAGGAGAGAGGGGTGTTTTTAAAAATAAAACCAGAAAATTAATTCAGGGCTGTGTATGTAAAACCGCTTCCAATGAAAAGAAACAAAAAAAAAGATTAAATCTGTTTTATAGTTAAAACCAGTTCTTAAAGTAAAACCTTTTCTGTGACAAAGTGTCACAGGGAGGGGAAGGGAAAGAAAAGGAATTCTGACGTCAGAACTCTTTCTGTTTTAGCTCCTGCAAGGTACAGGATGTTAGTCATCTGAGTCTGTTATTTCATGAGCCCAAAGTAAATTAGGCACTGTGTGATTGGATTGCATTCCAACACTGAACTATTTTATTAAATTACTGACATATAAACTTAACTTCTTCCTCGTGCAAGATGAAACTCTGTTTTGCATAGAAAACTGAATTGATTTAGAGGCATTTCATGGAAAAAGTGGAATTACACTCCTAGAATTGTCCTTAGCTGTGTAAATGTCAGGTAAGAGAGACTAATTTCCCCAATATTTACTAAATTCTGCCCACTAAATATAGACAGCTGTAGTACAGATGACAAAACTAGGCAGAAAGTGAGCAGCCTATTCTTCACTTTTCTTTAACCTCCTTGCCCTTTGCATTGTTATTCCTGCACAAGAAACAGCCTCAGATATCTCCCCCTTCTTTACATCTTTTGTGAGACTCAACTACATTAATACTATATGCCATATCAGATGCCAGATTTTTAATACTTCAGTAACACTTAGGTGTTCTTGGTTCAAATCACATCCTTACAGTCTGGATGACAAAACAAATAAATAATAAAACACTTAAGGAAAAAAAATCACTATTTGATTTAAAATATCATCAAGAAAGTCAGTGATACATGCAGAATATATATTACAGTGAGTGAAACCTCACAGACTGCAGGTATGTAAGTTACAGGCTAGGAAATCACGTATTTATGAAATATCCATCAAGGGAAATGAAATAATAAACAGTAGGAAAAAAAAAAGAACACACACACACAAAACCCCACCATAGTCTAATAGAATGACAAAATTGTAAAGAATTAGTGCTATAACATAGGAAAGAGAACCAAGAACTAAAGGTTCTCTGAGATACGATTGGGAATGACATCACCAACAGTAGTAAAAGTAACACTAAGATGAAAGTAGGAAGATCCCAAGTAGACTACGGTGAGCTAACCTGAAGTAGTAACCTGGCTGCAAAGGTTGCATTAATTAAGCTGTCAGAAAAGGCAAAAAGAAGATAGTATTAACAGGAGAGAGGACTATGGCAAAAAGTATGCTTTTAGAATGAAAAGACCCAGTATGAACTCTTCAGCTGCAAAAATGATAGCTAATACAGGACGTTAAAGAGAGAGCAAACACTACATAATAATTCTTTACAAAAAAATAATGATGGATGGAATGATCAGTTGCTCTGACAGAGCATTAACGCAATAAGAAGTTTGAAAAGGCAAATAGAAATTAAAAGAGAAGTTTTGAGTCTAGAGGCTGTATCAACACAGAAACTGAAATAGGTGGAAACAGGAGTTCACAGTAACAGCAAAAATAGAARGAAAAATGAAACTCAGCATGAAATTTGTGGTTTCATCAAATACATGCCTTTTAGTATTTTTTTTTTATTCCAACTACAATATAGAAGTAGTCTGTTTAAATGTACAAGAATCAGGTTAAATCAAATGTCTTATTTTATTCCTAGAAGACAATGTGCAACAAATGTAGATCTTAGAGGATCAGTTGTCCCCTGCCGATGAAATGGAAATACATGACAGACCTATAAACACTTCATAAAGTGTGAGACTAGAAGTAAGGAAAGGCAAGCAGGACTATTCCTGTAGCTGCAGAAAAGGAGGAACAGCAGATGACAGGTGCAAGAAGATAATGTGTTCCTGGGTCTAGATGACATGAGYGAGTACCAAGATGGATGGAGAAGGTACCTAGCAGAGGTTTCCAAACAGGGTGAAGAGGGCAGAGCGAGGAGGAGGCAATTGCAGCACCAAATGCAGACGAGTACAAGGCTTATTACATGGACACAACATCCTATCAATGCACAGAGCCAGTCCAGCACTGCTATACACCCAAGCTAGTGAGCCTTTTTAGAGAGACAGAGGTCAGGAGACCCAACCGTCTTAATTCCYAACATATCTCTGTTACTTAAGGTGTCTCAGTATTGGCAGAAAATGTATTTTCTGCATTTAGACATACACAGTTTGTCCTAGAAAAATCCTTTTTGGCCTAATATTTTGACTGGAAGAAACTTGGAAGGATTTTCTGTATTTGTTCAGGAATATCAACACTTGCCTATACATCTCCGTCCGTGAAGTCCCAGACAGATATTTGACTGATCAATATTACAATCCCAGCTAAAAACAGATATCCGCATTTGAAAAATTTTGCTAGCGAAACTACACGGTTTCAGAACAAAATCCTTGATTTACATCTTCCATTCATTTATTTTGTTTTCAAAAAAACAAAATAAAACAAAAAACCCTCCCCCCAAACACTCTGGATGGCCCTGTGATATAACCGCAAATCTCATGGGCTTATTTAGAAAGCATCCACATGTTACAATACAGTTGGTTTTACAAAGCCCAATGCCAACAACTCAGCATTAGAACAAAGTTCTAGAAGTTGCCTAAACCCCTACCTTATTTGACTAAGTCACCCTTTGGAATAAGGGTATGCTCCTCCCACAAACAATACATTCCATTACCAAAAATCCATTTCTGACTTCGATTTGATGCATTGCAAGGTCATTTTTCTTCTTCTAAATTAAGTCATTTGTTATTCCAAGGTTAGCTTCAACATGGATATACAGTCTAGTTTAATGTCACAGAATGTGAAAATCTCAAGAATTTTGCTTTTTAAGATCAACAGAAGCATTGGAAATGTTGAAAAAATATAAATAATGAGTTCCCATTAGTGACATACAAAGTGTCATAAACCAATTTTTTGTTGTTAACAGTATCATTAACTAGATCTTGCTTCTGAAGGTAGGTGGCTTTTATTCCCAATTGATGGAGCTGATGTTCTATTATCACAACTGTAACATTTTATCATCACAATGCAGCATAAAATCAACATATGGCACAAAATAAGGGCATGATTCTAATACTTCAGTAATAAAATCTGAAAGGGCTACTAGGGGAAAAAAAAAAAAAAAAAGACTGACGGAAGCATGCAAAGTCCACAGCAACAGTATTTTTTTCCGCAAGGGATGTTTCTACTTCTGCAATGATCAGCACAGAATACAGCTGTTCAAAACAGAGCTGAGGCTTGCTGAATAGAGTGGTTCAATCATGTAACCACTGTGTGAAAAATAATGGTAAGGGCCAACTTAAGCAATACAGAAATTCAGAAATTCAGAGTTAAGGCTGAAATTGTATCCTTAACTCACCTCATTGTGCCTAGGTATCCTAGCTCAAAGGGTATGTAAGATCATCCAGAGTTCTGTGGCCTCAAACAGAGGACCATATCATACCTAGGCATAACAGGGAGGCCAAATTTAACATGAGTGCACATAAAACTGACCACACATGCATATAGACAGATTTAAAATTTAGCTTCCCTCCCCACCCAATATACTCATGATTTAACTTTGAATAAGATATAACTGTCATTTAAAATTCAGATAAACATCGCTACGAAAGTGGCTATTAGTAAAATGCGAACATGCACAAGCTTCCTGTAAAAAATTGTGTGCGTTTCCCAACACATATTTAACACTATTTTGCAAGATACACTGTACTGAAGTTGTGGCCTTTTATACTTGGCTAAAGCTTCCAAATAAATAAACAAAAAGAATTTCAAAATGGAACATTTAATTAAACAGGAACAGAAATAGAGCTGTGCTGTTGATATTGTTCATTTCCCATACTGAATTGCTGTTATGTATGTAACGTCTACTTAGTCTTGATCACAGAAGACCCAGAATGACATTTTAAAACTCCTCTGCAGTAAAACAGATTATACTAGATTTGTTTAGATTGTAACATTTTTAAAAGGAAAAAAAAATGTACGGGAAGAAATAAAGAGTCAGACTTTTTGAGATTATTAATGCTCCATGTCGCTTTTGAAGATACAGATCAATTGTCTTAAACATTTGTTGCACAACTGTTTTACTGTAGACTTTTCAGCTTCTCATAAGACTTTGCTAGCCCAAGCAAGAAATCTATTTGCTCTGTGATTCCACACTACAAGTGAACATTAGGTTATACTATTCATCACTATTATTTTTAAAAAATTAGGAATAGCAGTTTTGCAAGATGCAGGCAGTGTTTTTTTTTTTTTTTT
>NW_028186127.1:462729-466798 GCF_003343005.1 Rhea americana
ATGCTTGTTGTCTTTTTGAGTTCCTTTTTTCTTTTTTTTTTTTTTTAAAAAAAACTTTTCTGTCTCTGTATTATTTATTTTTAGGAAAAAAAGGTCTTGACATATGATCTGAAAAAGACTATTGAAAGATAACAAACCTCCACCTCCTCAAAGCCACCATACAACTGAACTTAAACACGTGGAAGGAAAAAACAAGAAAGGGACATGAGCCCAGTTGCATGGCAGTTTAGGGGAGCTGCTATTTTACAATAGAATTATTTAATATCAATGCTTGTCTTCTCTTGTGCTGCTGGGTGACTCAGCAGGATTCACAGACCATGGCTGCAAGAACTGCAGTAAKCTCAGCACTATCATAAGGAGATTCCCGTCCCCCCTCACTTACCTTTTACCAGCTTTGGCTACTACGGACTCAGTGAAGCCATACATCTCATCATGTGGCAAAAGACCAAGACAAAAAAGACACACAGCAGATCTATAGAAAACTGCTGGCTAATGAGCTGAATTGGCTCATGGAATTTTAATGAGCATCTGAACCATCGCAAAAGAGAAACAGAACTGTGCAGTCAAAAGGAAAAGCAGGTTGGGAGGACCAAGACCTTCTGCTCTCATCAGAGGCAAATCATCAGCTCAACCATTTGCATGAGAAAATGTAGCCTTACAAAACACTGTTAGTACTCGCAAGATAGCTTGTCTGGTAGGATCTCTAACAAAGGCTAACTTCCCCCAAAGTGAAAGTGATCAAAACTAAGTATGTACTACAAATCCCCCTAAAATATAAAAACAATTTATTTCATTGGTCTCTTGACTGCTATTTTTCATTTTCCTGTGACTATTTCAGTATTTATTTGGCCACAGTAGCTCAGCCCGGGCGAAGCTGATCTGACAAGAAAGCTAAGCACACATGTAGCTTAGCTAAGCTAAGCTAAGCTACTGCACTTGACTAACAGACAAAACTAAAACATCAAAAAGATATTCAAATTTTAAACTCTTTGCAGGTTACTTTTGAAATATATATTTCATGCCACCAAGTGGCTTAACTAGGTACTACTATTTTAAAATAGTGAACGCTTTTGTTAACTACTTTCTACACTGGAAAATTAGTAAGTTCTTACAGTCACTTCAGCATAGTCAGCCTCTTTAAAGAGTACCACGTGAAAGATGAAGAAGATCAGAAGATCATCAGAAAGTTCCTTCATCTCCCAAGGCAAAGAGAAATTTAATATTTTCAGTCTTCAAAAGACAGTAAAGTATAAATGCTTCAAAAATGCTACAATATAAACACAGACTTTTCATTGTTAGCCTTCAATTTTCTAGTACTTTTGTTAGCAAGTTTAATGTTACGCAAGTTTTGTGATTTATATTCTGCAGCTCCAGCTTTAAGCTCAAAAAAGCTCATCGTAGCTACTTGCTTTTAGACACAGTGCCATGCTGCAGAAGGAAAGTGGAGGTGGGTGGGGGGAAAGCAAACAAAGGAGCAAACAGACAAATGCTTTCAAACTTTTCAGAGGTCACAAGAATGGCCATTCTGGGAGAACTTCACCTAGTCACAAGAAACAAGGCAGATGAAATCCCTTGAAAGAGGATAAATCTTTAACCTGAAAATCTCCCAAGGTTCAAATCAGAATCTTTTTCTTCCTGCCAGGTAATTACCCTTTGAGAGTTAAGGATTCACCCCAAGGTTCTTCCTGTCAAGACATTTCTATAGCCACAGCCTATGGATAATGTTAACAGTGTGTTTGATTAGGTAGAATGTATAACCTAATAAAACAGTACTCATGAGACTAATCAACCTATAAAGATACTAGGTTAAACTACTGCTGATCATTGCGCCATAACAGTAACAGAAACTGCTTAGCAGAACTCAAGAGCTGCAGTAAGGGAAGAGTAAAGAAAATAATATTAGAAAAGACCAAGGAATAAAGTCATCCAGAAGAGCATGAAACACTAAGGAATGGGATTATACAAAAATCGAATGAAAGAATTATCTGCAGAACAGAAGCACATGTATGCAGCAGCCAGGAGAGCTAAGGATATACCTAATGCTTACATTGTTTTCCACATTTCTATTTTTACCCAGAAGTGTGTAGAAACAGCTTTATATCGTGAAATGTACATATAAAGCACTCTTAGGTTTGTAGAAAAAGCAGTCTATGCGTGAGACTTATTAAAAACCTAATGATTTGTCCTTTGATGTGAATGCTTCATAGCTTTGTAATTAAAAGGTATAGGGATATCTTTTCCGTTTAAACTGTTAAGTTTATCACAGTTTGAGAAGCACGTTTTCAAAAATAAATAAGTAGACAAACAAACAAATGCTTCTCTTCTATTTGGGTTACTTTTATTTGCTGCTCTTGTCTGAAAAAAAAAAGATGTGCAGAGCAACCTGTCAAGGCTAACAGATAATTTCAGTATTATGCTGCATTTAATAAAACACAGTGGATTACATTAGCATAAACAACCATTATTTAAATGAGAAATGCAAGTTTACATTTGAAGTTAYAGAAAAGTTATTTAGTAGGTTTCTAGACCAAAACGGTCTAAAAAGTCTTAAAATACTATCCCACTTGAGTCACTCTGACCTGACAAAGGAGGATTTGAGAAACAAAAGATAACTATTGTAATGGAGTAAACATCTCTTCCCATAATATTTGTTGAAAGTGGACTSAAAACACAATTTGCTCATTCTGCTTAAAATAAAGCATTTACTAAATATTTTTTATGGCACAGCGGAGTTACTTATTCTTATTCATTCTTCAGCTCTCTCCTAAACATTTTACTGTTCTAGGCACGATTAAATTTTTTTCTGACTTAACAGATCAGATCTGCTTTGCTAATTGTCTTTTAATACACAGTTCCATTTTTTCTCAGAATTTGTTAAAGTAATTCCACCTTGTAAAATACTCATCTTTGTGTATATTTTAAACAAAATCTAGTATATACTTCAGTATTAAAAGCTGCTTCAAGAGCTAAGGAAAATATTGAATTTGCCCTACCTGTTTAGCAAAAAATATTGTATCCAATCTTGAATCCTGAACAACAGAACCTGCCGGTTCTTCTCCAGGCTGCCATTTGAAGAGGAAAATCAGCCCATGTACTGGCCTGAAAAATAAAATTGGTAGGAAAAAAAACACATATTGATAAAAATATCAAAGCCAGAAACCTCTACTATGATTTAATTGTATCCTCATACAGTAATTCTGTTAATTATTTCTTTCTAAACATAGAGAATCTGTACTGAAATCTGCAGGCATGGTCTTTTAATTAAGAAGAACACATTTCTGACTTCTTTCCATACATGCCAAACAATTCCAATTTGAATTGGTGTTCAGTTAGTAAATTTTCCTACATCCAGACTGGTCTTACTGGTCATTGTAACTTTCATAGTTGTATGACACCCTTGTGAATTCATTATTAACAAATAAACAGCTACCAAAATCTTTGTCAATCATACCTAAGAAAAGAAAGTTAACTTTTGGTACTCCTTTTAGGCATAAATGAAATATTCAAAGACAAAATGAGCTTCCTGTGAAACTTCATATTTTGAGTTATCACTCTAAGTAGTAAGAGAAATCCATTTTTCTCTTATATTAAAACCTTGCCTTGCTACTCAGACTGCATGTCTGCACAGAAAATAGCTTTCTCTTATGCTATAGCGTATTTGGTATTCCAGAAAACAATTCTTACAGAAAATTTCAGTGGCATCAAAGCAAAAACTTGTTCATCACAGCAATCTGAACTTAATGTCATCTCAGCAAGGATGTCACAGAAGGACTACCTACAGCACTGAGCGTGAAACTTTTCGAAAGCTCTGACGAGAAATCTCAGACATTTCCTTAAACAACAGGTCGCTTGAGCGATATCAAAAACGCTAAGAATTAATACATCCTTTAACATCTTACTGTTTAACTTTATAAAATACGAGATGTGTGTCTGGGAAGGAAAAAAGCTGGCCACCATTCAAGACTACATAGACGTACATCTTAACAGTATGACCAAGCTAAGCTGTACCTTGATGACTAACAGAAGTAACATTCTGAAGAAAAACCATATGAAGCGTATTGCAGATAGC
>NW_028186127.1:466858-468427 GCF_003343005.1 Rhea americana
TTCAGCATCCATTCAGGAGCAACTTATCAAATACCTTCAACCAGACAAGAAAAACTCCAAACCTAAAAATCACATCTTCTGTAATACAACTTCTGAAAGTGCAATTATACAAGCATAGGATATCTGCACAGGAATAGAGAATGGCCTAGGTTAAGTGGCATTTTCCTCTTAAAGTCTTACATATGAACATGAATAACACTTAATGCATCATAGATAAAATGTCAAGACAGTTAATATTGGATAACAAGGGCAGAATTSTTCCATATATCAGTCATTGTCAGTTATGACAAGAATATTTGACTTCACACACACATCGAGGTGGTTCTGCAGGAAAGACAGGTTATAGAAGTGCATAACTACAGTAGGTAATTTAAAGGCAACAGATGCAATATTTTACGCAAGGAAGAGGGAAGGTAAAGAAAAAAAAAGCAAGGAAGAGAAGTAAAGCAATTTGTCAAAGGATACAGCACAAACCAATGACAAAACCCTTAAAAATATATTTCCATGTTCCAGTTGATATTACCATCACTTCCCATAAACAGAGAAGCTAGTTTAAGTATGAACTCATCAATAAAAGGTCACTTAATTGCCAGGTACTGGACTAAATCAGCATTCTAACAAACTTCCTTGGAAACCAAAAAAACCTTACCATGAGTTTAGTACTTATTTTTAGTGAGTTCAAACAGATTTAATTTTTTTAAAAGTGCAGATTAGAAAAGAAAGTGGCTTACTTCAATTTTTCAAAGTTCTCTGGTTCCAAACTCCATATTTCTTCAACTTGTGCTCCTCTGCAACCTGAAAAAGGAAAGATACAGGCTTCTGCAACAATCCCATTTAAAAAGGGCACAACTAGTAAGAGATACACAAACAAAACCGCAGTAACAGTTACAAACTATACGTCCATCACATAATACAGTCTATTTACAAGCTTTTCTGCATCTTCATTTAGAAAAGCATTAGTCAAGAGAATTTATCTCAGGAGTTTCCTATGTGTATAATGAAATTGTTTCTGCAATGAAGCTGTATTAAAGAGAAAAAAAGAGCAGAACAGATTAACATATTTTTCATTCCCTCTCATGTGCTAGGAAGAAGAAAATGCACGATTGAAATAACACTTTAAAGACATTTTCAGCTAGTTGAAAGCAAAACTTGAAACATTATGCACCTCTAGACAAAGACAAGTTTTCCCACAGTAGCATATGGAAAATATTGCAAACAACACACTCAAGCAAGACGTTAACATAAGGCAGAGTCTACAGAAATTCTGACACGTACTACACAGAAGATTGAACTGTTAGTTAAATACAAAAGAAGAGCCAGGCCTGGGCTTCGCTCGTGAGCTATAAAGACATGCCGGAAAGTTATAAATCAATGGAATCTGGAATAAAATCATTCTGCTCCCTTGACCAGAGTCCCGCGCAGATACCTCTGTTGCTGCAGCCCCGTCCTCACGACGCTGCCGCCCGCCGCGCTAGAAGCGGCCGTTGACCCCCTCCCCCCCCGGGCAGGGCGCAGGGCGCCCGGCCCGCCGCCGAGCTCGCCCCGCTCCCCCGCAGCCCCGCGCCCGCC
>NW_028186127.1:469091-491770 GCF_003343005.1 Rhea americana
AGGCTCTGCCGCGGGCCCCTGGCTCGGGATAACGCGGCGGGGGGGGGGCGGGTAGCGGTCCGCTCGCCTCGGGTTTCCGCGTCCGTTTCCCCCTCGCTGATGTTTTACACCTTGGTGGCAGCGGCGACCCGAATTCGCGGGGTTTCCGGCACCTCGCCGAGATGCTTTTTCCTCCTCGATTTGTTCTAGTTCAGTTAAACTCCTTTTCCTCTGCAGTCTGCAGAATTTTTAAGCGAATAGGTTTTAAGTAATTTTTTTTAAGGAGAATGGCGCGAGCTCCTAAGTAGAATTTTTGAGCAAGTAGTTCATATAGCCTCGTATCCGATGTGGGAATTTTCCGTTGATGCTTATGGCATTTGTGCTTTGGGAAATTTTCTKTTAACATCCCTGTTTAGGTAGATAAGCATATTTCATGAGGCACAACAGCTTGTATTTTCGTCAAAGTTCTGCTGTAATACATGTGTATTTTYCTTAAAAATATAGATTAGTGTGGTAATTAATAGTTTCTCTGCTAAGTAAGCTTGAAGTTGTTTTTTATAATCCTCAGCTCAATGCTGGTACTAAACTTTGAAGGAACAGGTTAAAACAGTTTCCTGTAAAACAGAATGCGTATGGTTTTGAAGTATTTAAATTTATACTGGACAATGTAAATTATTGTTTTTAAAGCTTCAGTGCTGGAT
This sequence comes from Rhea americana, assembly GCF_003343005.1. Lineage (NCBI taxonomy): Eukaryota > Metazoa > Chordata > Aves > Rheiformes > Rheidae > Rhea > Rhea americana. The sequence goes on from NW_028186127.1 coordinate 469,772, forward strand.
TTTTTTCATAAAACATCCAACTTGGTCAAAGCTTAATTCTGTATGTTTTCACTAAAAAGTTTACTTCATCATCGTTGACATAGCAGTTAAGTTTAAGAACTTAAGTTAAAACTTGTATTTCTTTTAAAGCTTTGTGCTTTAAGTATTTTTTTTTCCAAACAGACCTGAAACTTGCACTTTAGGACATTTTGCTTCTTCAGAAGACCGGGACTAAATTGTCAGAAATAGTTATAAAAGAAATAACAGAGATTAACTTACAGAACTCAGTCTTGCTATGGTATAGCACTATAAGGACATAGAATATAATGGGAGCACTGATGGTAATTTATTCTATAGTTTTGGAGGCAGACAGCACATCACTTCAGATGGGGAAGAATGGAACATGGCCATTCTTGCCTGTTGCAGAGAGAGGAAAATTTTCTTTCATATAGAAAGTGGGGAAGCTGTTGGTAAGTTGATACATAACTTACCTAAACTGAGAAAAAAGCATACTGTGACTACGTCAGTGACGTTTATATATGCTAGAAGCAATGGCTTTTGTCTTAAAAAAATTCTTAAAAAAAAAAAAAAAAGCCGGTCAAAGATAGATATCTGCTGTACTTAAAAATCTTGATGTTGATTTCTTTGAAATGTACTTTGCATGTGCGCTTTCAGGATATAAATGTCAACATATTTTAAGATCTGACTGGAGATTGTTTGGATTTGGAGATTTGGAGTCGGTAAAATAGTACCTCTTAGCACTATTTAATGTTTTTCTGTTGATGTTTTTGTTGCTTTTTAATTTTATTTAAGGTCCTATTCATATTGGTAGGTGAGGACTGAGAAAATTGACTCTGTTGTCATATATGTGGTCTGGAAGTACGGGGGGTGGTTTTTGTTCTCCCCCCCCTCGCTTTTTTTTCCTCACAGTTTCATTTCACCTGCATTTGTTTCAATTAAAATCTAACAGTTTGATTTTTAGCATGCTTGGTCTTCTTTAAGTAAGACCAGTGTTGTATACCTACAAGCATTAAAGCAAACTCTCTTGCAACTCAGACTGTATGAAAAGACCTGAAAGATGGAGAATGTTTATGATGTTTCTTGCTTTTTAATGTCAGATRTAAAGTAAAACAGAGTTTGGTGCTATGTCTATGCATCTTGGGGGAAAATATATAGACATAGCACTTGAAATAGTGTAGAATTTGAACCTGTAATAAAGAGAACATTTTTCCCCCCTTGAGCTCCTGTTGTTCAGAGCCTGTTGTCTCAGCACACTGAAACCCACCATCATTAAACTCTTGTGATTTCCTCTGACCGAACGTATTTTCAGTATTTTACCTATTTACTTTAACATTGTATTCCTGATGTTTCTTCGGTTCATCAGTATTACCAACCCTTTAGCAAAATAGAGTTGGACGAGATCTGAGATGCAAACAAATTTAACATGCAATCCAGAAAGCTACCAGGAAAGCAGTGTCATGCATTGAAAGTGGCAAAAGGGTGTAACATCCTTTCTGTATGCCACTCGTGAAATATAAGTAGCTTCTAGACTTGTTTTATGGAAACAAAATTGTGACTTTTGTAACTTTTGAGATTGTTTGTTTGTTTGATTGGTTCTTTTTCCCAAATTGGTGTGTTTKCAGGTTTAGAGTATACTTTCTATTAAAATTACAAAGGAAAAATTATGGGTGTATAGATATGATATATTTACTTAGGTAAGGAGTGATAAAAGAATATAGCCAGCAAGTTTTCACAGTAGTTTTTAATGAACTTTATTACTCTTCCAACAGATTTCTTAGACGTGTGAACAATGGAGGAAGAGGCAAATCAAATGCACTCCCTGAATGCAAAGGACATGCCAAACTCTGAAAGCGGCTATGTGTGGCATGTCACGGATATGAATCGACTCCATCGTTTCTTGTGTTTTGGTTCAGAAGGTGGTACTTACTACGTCAAGGAGCAGAAGCTGGGCTTTGAAAATGCAGAAGCTTTATTAAGACTGATTGAAGAGGGCAAAGGTTGTGATGTTGTTCAAGAAATAAAGATCTTCAGTCAAGAAGGAAGAGCAGCAAAACAGGAGCCCCTGCTTTTTGCTCTTGCAATTTGCTCACAGTGTTCTGATGCAAAAACTAAACAAGCGGCATTTAAAGCTGTTCCTGAAGTGTGCAACATACCAACTCATCTCTTTACTTTTATCCAATTTAAAAAAGATCTGAAAGAGGGCATGAGGTGTGGCATTTGGGGCCGGGCACTGAGAAAAGCTGTTGCAGACTGGTACAATGGAAAGAATGGCATGGCTGTTGCTCTAGCAGTTACAAAATATAAACAAAGAAGTGGTTGGTCTCATAAAGATCTTCTGAGGTTGTCCCACCTGAAACCTGCCAGTGAAGGTAATTTCTTACTTAGCTGAAGATACTACATTTTAAACCTCTTGTATTTACCATGCAGCTATTGTGGAAGCCAAAATACTATGGCAGAATGGTGATGTCTAAGTGTTGTAAATTATATTTTTTAAAAATGAGTGGTCGTGTCAGAAATTTGTTCGTGTTAAGAGAAGATAAAATAATCAACTTCCAGTAATTTGTTCCTACTCGTTTACAGATGATGAAATAATACTTTTTCATTATTCAGGAAAATCTGTTGGTTTGGAATATGTTAGACTTCTTACTTCCCTGGAGARTAATGTAGTAAATAAAAACTACTGCTGTAAGTTGTGTATGCTTATATAACTGGCTGTATCTCAAGTCTAATTGCAGCCTACCCTTTTTGTAGCAAGTCAGCCATTCTGGGAATGAACCTTAAAAAAAACAAAGCAAAGCATAGCTGCTAGCTAGTTTACTTGCTAGAATGATAAATGCCAGTGCAAAGATGGTAATTCTTGTAATATTTTTCTTTTTCAATAGGAATTGCTATAGTGACTAAATACATCACCAAAGGGTGGAAAGATGTCCAAGAGACATAYAAAGACAAAGCAGTTTCTGCAGAGACTGAAAAACTTCTGAAGTATCTGGAGGCTGTGGAGAAAGTGAAGCGCACAAAAGATGAATTGGAAGTTACTCATTTGATAGAAGAATATGGTTTAGTTAGAGAGCATCTTCTGACAAATCATCTGAAATCAAAAGAAGTAAGTAAACTTCTGTGTCTTTGTATATTCTATAGAGTAATACTTTTCGRAGTGTTAAGTCTAGATTCCCATTAAAAAAGCTCTTATGCAATTTTACTTTCAAGTTATGTAAATAAGCAACTAATTTAAAATAGTGAAGATCTTTGTGTAAGTTTGACATTTATTTTAAGTACACTTATTTAATGTCTAGATGTTAATTCTTGTATTTAAGAATCTCGTCTTTTTTTTCCTCCTCTTTGATGATAGGTATGGAAGGCATTGCTGAAGGAAATGTCAATTTCTGTAGTGTTGAGAAATTTAGGAAAGATGACAGCGAATTCAGTGCTTGAACCAGGAGGTTCAGAAGTAGCAATAGTGTGTGAAAGGCTGGGAAATGAGAAACTACTAAAAAAGGTAAGAACTTTTTCCTAATCRGTGCTTGTCTTTTTGTTTTTAATCTCTTCCTAGGCTACATTTCTTCAGATAACTTCACAAAATAAAAAGAATGTTTATGAAGAAATGTGTAGTTTATTCTTTTAAAGAWGTGAAATGGGGCAGGTTTAGTTCAGTTGGTTAGAGCGTGGTGCTGTTAATGCCARGGTCGTGGGTTCAGTCCCCGTACAGGGCTATGCTKAGGGTTGGACTAGATGATCTCCAGAGGTCCCTTCCAACCTTACCATTCTGTGATTCCTTTGATGCATCATTGTTCATTTGACTTCGCACCTATTCCTGAAAGCACTGTGCAGGTTAAGTGTATTGAGAGCTAGAGTCTTTTCTTAGATTAGAGCTATGGCAGATTTTGGCTGCTGAGTTCATCTGTTGATTCTGAGTGGTATGATTTAGAAKTGGCAATACAAACTTTAAAAGTGAGTATAAGCCACTTGTATAGCATGCTAGGAAATGATGAGGAAACTAGCAGAGAAACTAAGGAAGAAAAAGAAGACAGAACAGGGAGACTTTCTCCTTTCACACTGTTYTACTGCTAATTAAGAAGGTAAGAAAACAAGAGGAAAGGAGCGAGGGAGAGCAAAGTGCTTAGGAATTTAATGGTGGATAGAAAAGAGAAGCAGCTTATTCTGAGTTTCCTCAGCTGGGATATTAAAGTTGGGGCACTTACCTTCTTCAAGACAATAGTGGAAATGAGAAGAAAGTACTTTCCTCATCCTMCCATCCTTCCCTTTCCTCCAGTTTCTTTTTTAATCTTGCATATCTATTGGGGTAGGAGAGCAAAGATGACATACTATGATGGAAGACAGTCAGTGAATGGGTATTCAGATTTGTTAATGTTTCCTGCTGGTATGCAGCAGCCACTAATTTGGTTAATGTAACAAAAGAAAAAAAAACAAAAAAAACCAAAAAACACCAAAATACTTTCTCCTTACAATAAGAGGAAAATGAGTACTATGTTCTGAAAAACACCTTTTTTGTCCAGTTTTAGCATATCTGATAAAAAAAAAAAAAAGTTTTAAGTTTGTTGTTCTTCTTGCCCAATCCTTTCCCCTCAGCAGGACAGGGACTTTCTTCTACTGTGAACATGCGATAGTAAATTGCACTATACACTTGTAGACTGAGCTATGAAATTTCACTGAAATTTCAGGTGATGGCATTGGGTAGAATTTGGAATTCATCAGAGGGTCCTGGAAAGGGAATGAGGGCCATTACCTGTAACTGAAAGCTGTCAATACATAAAACAGCTGTACAAAGACTGGGTGAGCTCTTCAAATTTAATAAATTTGAAGCAACAGTATACTAAAACAGAAACTGTGTAATGAAATATTATTTTTTAATGTTTGTTACTTTCTTTTTTAAAGTGGGAGTTCAGATTTTTTAAAATTTACTTTTGATGTATTTTGCCTATAGGGTAGAATACATCCATTTCATATTTTGGTTGCATTAGAAACCTATAAAGCTGGACATGGAAGTAGAGGGAAGCTTTGGTGGCGTCCTGATGAAGACATTTTAGCAGCCTTAGATGCCTCGTTTTACAAAACTTTCAAGGTAATACAGTTCTTCAATTACTTTTGAAGTCTATGTGTTCTTAAAGTTTTATAAAATAATCTAGAGGCTTTCTGTTGGGTGGATAATTGTGGTGGATAACCTGTTTGACTTTATAACAAAAAGAACTTGGAATTTTATTTCTTTTTGCTTGCTTCTTTGTTTGTTCAAACAAACAAACACAGCTTCATGATGCTTAGCTTTAGGCAACATTTTTATCCTAACGTTGTCCCAGAAAGGGAAAGAGTCACTTCTAGGGTTGAAAGCAGAGGAAAAAAGAGGAAATTAATATATTAACTATGTGTATGTATTTTCCTCTTTTTGTCTTTTAGACAGTTGAACCAACAGGAAAACGCTTCTTACTTGCAGTTGATGTCAGTGCATCAATGACACAAAAAGTTCTGGGCAGTGCTGTCAATGCTAATACAGTTGCTGCAGCAATGTGTATGGTGAGGCATTACCTTTCTTTAATTTGTGACTATCCGAATTCTCTTGTGTGCTAAAGTAACTTATGCTCCTCTTTYATTACAAAAGTAGGCTAAAGCTAGCTAGAAATGAGAAGGAAGTGTCTACATGCTTTTGCTTGGACACAGATGATGTGACTAGTGTGACTTTGTGCCTCATTGTTAGATTAGCAACTTGAAATTACTACATCYCAATTGAGTAAGATTAAAAATAAAGAAAAGCAGTCTTGGGTTTAGCTGATAATGCATTTTAAAGAAATATGCAGGGGCTTTGACAGTATCATGCACGTTACACTAAGAAATTTGGGAGAATGTGTGTGTGAATTTGAATTGTCAACATAGCCTTTATATCRCAGTTTCTTTCCCCTCAACCTGAGCTTCTAAAGCTTCTTTGAATTTTTTTTATTACAGATGACTGGATCTGGTTTGTGTTCAAAAATTTGTCTCGTGTGTCAGAGAAGAGAATAAATATGAAAGTATCTTAATTTACAGTAATTAGAGATATTTAGCTCTGATCTTTGCAATGCCAATTTGTAGTAATATTACAGAGTATTTAGAGCGTGGAGTAAAGCATTAATGTATATATGAATCATGCTGATTTAAATGTAGAAGGATATAGTGCTTTGTGTATATATGTATATGTGTATATATATATATATATATATATTTTTCCCTCCTCTTTTTCAGGTTGTGGCACGTACTGAGAAGGATTCCCATATTGTTGCCTTTTCGCATGAAATGGTCCCCTGCACAGTGACAGCTGATATGACGTTACCTCAAGTATTAGTGAAAATGTATGAAGTATGTAAAAGAAAAAAATATATAATAAATAAATTATGTATATATTTACTGCTAACATCACAGCTTAGATGTCTCTGCAGTTGTATCCAGKTTTTTTTTGTACATATTTGTATAGTAAAATATTGTGGGTTTTTTCTTCTCTTCTGCTTAAAGAAAATCCAACAAATAGCATTATTTTAACTACCTAAATATTAAACATTGCAATTTAGAATGGCAGTTAGGTCACAATGATCTCATTGTCAGTTAGGATGAAAAGAATATCTTAAAAAGACTGGACAGAACTGAAGTGAAATGAGTAAGTGAACATGGCTCAACAAAGAAACCTCTGTATAATAAAATATGAAATATATCACATAAAAGGTGATAATTTTTCACTGTTTACCAGTTTCTTTAGTAATGCATTCCATGAATAATAATTTCTTTTTTTCCCCTCTTTAGATTCCAATGGGTACCACTGATTGTTCCCTCCCGATGATATGGGCTCAAAAGACACAGACAGCTGCTGATGTCTTCATTATATTTACTGATAATGAGACATTTGCTGGAAATATTCATCCTGCAGCGGCTCTTAGGGAGTACAGGGAGGTAAATATGCTTCTGACTGTTTATATTTGATGAATACAGTACAAAATATTTGTTATTAAAACGTTTTAGAGGCTTAAGTATTTGCAGCTGTATGTGGTAGATATTAATCCAAATATTGCTAAAACCTGGTGTATTCTACAGTAAGGTAGAATTTATAGTATTAATTGTATATATTTAAACCCATTAAATTGCTAAAAGTATTTGTAGTTAACTTACATTGTTACTAGTATTGGAATATCACTAAAAATTGTTTGGTATTCAGTGAATGTATGAATTACCATATGCTATATAGAATTGAATTAGTCTTTTATAAAAATTTCTTACATAATGAAATTCAGTTCACAGAATGTTAAAACTCTAAACTTTGATCTCAGTAGATTTCACAAAGTTGAATGAAGTAATAAAATAAGCCTGTGGGAGAATTGTYAAGAGGATGAGGTGATAGCAACTTCTGAAGAAAGCTCATTTATGTTTTCAAAGAGCTACTGAAGTTTTAAGCTAAGCAGGATCATATTCCTTAGCAGTTTCTCTTTTGCTTATAATATCTATAGAACTTTTCTTCTAATTTTACTTGAAATTGAACTATTTAAAAATAATTTCCACAAGTATATTTCTRTTACAAACTGTTATTTGAGTAACAGTGTTTTATGGTTTGTGGGACCTATTTCTAAATTAATATTTTGTAAACTGCAAAAATATTTTTTTGCAAACATATATGTGATGACATTGATCTTCACAACATGTCCAGTSAGTTGAAGTTAATACCAAGATCTTTAATAATTCATCTGGTGAACCCTTGCCACGGAGTTCTTCAGTTGAGATTAATGCTCATTCCTACATTTGTGCTTTAAAGAGTTCCTAAACTCTGGCCTTCATGCTGCTTGCTTTGAATTACCTTACAGACTACTATTCTGCAAATGGAGCTCATTTAGCTGAATTGTCCAGGCCGAAACTGTTGTATTTACTCAGCTGACATTTGGAGATGCTTGCTATAGGCAAAAATACGCTGTTGGACTCCTGTTGAATGATATGATAATGATTACTGAAAGATGTCTCTTAAAATGGTCTTAAAATGAAGTATTTTACTTTTGAAATAGTCTGTGAGTCTTAGTATTGTAGGGAAGATGTGTTAATGTACCTCACTGTAATCATTTCAATTTATTTAAATGGAGATTTCTACTGCAGCTTAAGCACAATATTATCAGCTAAGATCTGCAGTTCTTGTCATGCCATCTCTAATTTCTATCAGTATGCCTTTTCAAACAGCATTTTACATATGCAGGATAATGAGTTATGGCCCTCTGGCATGTTTGCTAGCAATGTAAGTTTTCAGTAATGTAAGTTACTGTGTATGTATTCTGAAAATACCTTCCTTTTTTTGTTTTCCTTCCTCTAGAAAATGGGTATTCCTGCTAAATTGATTGTTTGTGGAATGACATCGAATGGTTTCACTATCGCAGATCCAGATGACAGAGGCATGTTGGATATATGTGGCTTTGATACAGGAGCTTTGGATGTTATTCGAAACTTCGCTTTGGATTTGATTTAATTTCCTAGGCATCTGCTCTTCCCAGTGGGTCCATTGCTGGCAACAGACTTCACCCTGGGAACTCCCAGCCAAATATGCTTTATTAGAATATAGCACAGTATATACATATCAGAATGTTACCTTTTTGTAAAGGGAAAACAAGAAAAGCAGATGAGAAATCATTTCTTCTTTTCCTGTTGCACATAGTTTAAAATAACAGTGGGAAGCTTGCTAGAAGTAGCTACAGGGTTACACAATATATAATTTAATTTCATTTATAATAGCTTGTAATTAAAATGAGTTTGGGTTTCTTTTTTCTTTTTTCTTTTTTTTTTCTTCCTGTCACTTTGGGATGCTTGTTTGCAAGAATAAATTGATGAGTTACTCCAGGGATGGGGCGGGAAAGAAAACTGATTTAGTCTTTTAATAATGTCAGTTTAATTACAACTCAGTTGAGAGGGATTTTTCTTTGGGCTTTTCTTTAATCTTTGTATTTTAAACAAGTTGCTAAGATTCAGCAGTTTTCATTGTTGTACTTTGAATCTAAAACAAGAAATATTTTCTGGCACATGAGAGACCATGTAACTGTGATGCAGTATAAAAGTTACTTGGTGAAATTTTATACTGATAACACTGAAAGTAGAACAACTCATGCTAATCCTTTCAATTAGGAAGATTATTATCTGAATTTTCAGGAATAAAATTTAATTCTTTTTTATAAATTGAGGAATAGGTTCTGTACAATGTAGTTTCAGAAGTGCTGTTATAGAATTGATGTGCTTTGCAGGAAGTTTTACAAACTTCTTAGTAGAGAAAGAGCTTTGAAATGGCTAGAAAGCCACATTCAGTCCATATTTCAACTTCAGGTGGCATCAGTACGCTTTCAGTGAGGAAGATCAACAAGTGCATGTGTCTTAGCCTACTCTTTAAAGTTAAGGGTAACAACCAGAAACAGATCGGTTTCATTCTTCAAAATAATAATGTATTTAACGATACAGAAAAAATCTTAATGAGAGTATTTCATTTTTTATCTCTTTATAGATTAATGCTACTTACTTCTGATTTCTTAATTTAATTCAATCTAATATTTTTCAAAACTACCTCCAGTTTATAGTGAGCAATTCTTAAAAATTTTTCACAAATGTACAGTTGCCTCCTTCATGTTCTCAAAACCTTGCTTAGGAAGAGATCAAAACTGGATTTTTTTTTTTTGAAGTCTGATAATAAGAGGGTGAATAAGGAGAAAGCTAGCGAATTTCTTACCACTTTGGGATAGGAATTACTAGCAATTCACGTGTATGCGTATTTAAGTGTGTGTGTGTTTGTATGTGTGTGTGGGGGAGTTAAAAGATCTCTAATGGATCACAAACTTAGACAAAAGGAATTTTTTTAGAGATGTTTCTACACAGTCTCTTAAGACATATGTATGGTATGTCAGTCTTTTTTATGCCAATTCTGGCTCTTTTAAACACTGAATTTATTGTTAATTTGAAAATAACTATAGCTTATTAAAATAAGCCAATTGTGGTATCTTACATAAAGGACCATTATTTTCTGCTTTTAAAAAAAAGAAACTTTTAAATGTAAAATTCGAGTTCCTATTATACTTTTGATACTTAGAATACTTTTCATTTTGCCTTGTAGGTACTGACTGTAAATTCAAAACTTGCATTCCGTAGGATGGTTATCTTTTTGGTGCTATCTAAAATGCAAGATTGCATGTTGCTGAAGGTATTATGCTACATACTCATAGCGTACCTTAAAAATCAAAACAGTGAGGGAAGCCTAGTCTGGTGTTAATCTGCAAAAACACTATTGAGTTGTTTCAAAACCGTAGCTTATAGAAGTGATAGTAGGAATCTTAGCTTTCAGTGGAAATGAATGTTGTTACTTCTGAATTATTACTGCTAATAAAATACAGCTGTGATAGAATGCTTGAAAATGCAGGACTACCAGGAACTTGTCAGGTAACATCTATTGGGAAAAAAAAAATATTCCTAGAAAAACTGAGAAATAGCACTTTGAGTTTGAAAATTAGCTACTTTATTAAAAGTTTTTTTTAAAAAAAAAATCAATTTTAGTGTCCTTGCTAACTGTGAATATGGTCACCCTGAATTTGGGGAATAAACTGACTTGATCAATATATGTTAATAATTATTCCAAGTAAATACACTGTTTCAGGATTGTTTTTGGCAGTGATGTGTTTTAATGATTAAATTACTACCAAAAATAATCTAGTTAGATGTTTACTCCTAAGATAGACATGTTGAAAATAACAGGTAGATAAGTATCCTTTACAAGTATTTTCTTATTTGAAGTAGTATTTGTGGAGTAATAAGTATTATTTTGGACTAAGAATGAAATGAAAAACTTAAACAGGTATTCCAAGTAGTTTCRTGCAGTTCTTGCATAAATTTACTGCAAGTAAAAGTATTAGACTAGACTAAYTGCTAACAGGTTTAAGAGTTAAGAGTAGTGCTGCATCTTTGAAAGCAGTCAAATTTAAACACAAATCCTTGAGCTAGAGTGAAAGTGAAGGTAAAAATTTCAGTAGAACTTATAGAATATGTAGCTCCCTGTATCTGTTGACATTGGATAGCTACGCCATCTGTGTTACAAATTGTATCTTCTTGTCCATGCTGGAGTACGTAATACRCTCCTAAATATTTACTGTATTCTCTATAAGACTACAAAAAAAAATGTTATGGTAGAATATTGTATTCTAAATGGCYTGGTTGTACTAATGTAAAACTAGCACCAATGAGATTGTATTGTTTTGTGCTCCTCCCACAGGTGATTAAGTAGAATTTGCTCCCTCTCAGAAAGATAAAACAGAAGTCATGTAATTGTTCACCTTTATATGGATGTCTTGAGCTTCACAGACGTAGTGTCTAGCAGGAGTTGGGAACAGAGCAGGATGGCTGATATTACCTGAGTCCTTCAAGGTTTCCACGTAGAGGAAAGACTGAAGTACATGGTAGCAGCTGAAACTTGGTACTCAGTGTGCTGACCCTTGTCCCCACTGTTTTCTATCTGGTATTGTTATTACCCTACAGTAAGCATGGTAGGATGATGCTGCGTATTCCTTTTCCATAGACTGGATCTTTTTCAACTGTCCATATGTTGAGGCTTGGAGGATAGTGAGACTCTYTTGCCATAACATAAATTTGTCTTGGTTTTGGTCTTTAGTTATTAAAATTAAGTTGATACTTTCCAAAATGATATATGGATATGTAAAGAGGCAATAATTRAATGTCAAAATGCAGTATGCAGATACAGACGGGGTGAACACTGATTTCCTGATGTCTGACTGTCAGGCTTTCAGTTTGACTTTCATTTCACTATCACCACATTAACAATTCTTAAAAGTACTAGACTGTTACGTCTAAGACTATAATATTCAGGCACTTTAGTTTTAAGAAAGAAGGAAAGGATATAATATTTAGAAGCATAGTAGAGGTATAACGTCCATCTATAGTGAAGGCTGTAACTGATGGACTTCAGAGGTCAAGTTTCTGTATGGGAGTGATAAAATCAAAAGTGCAGAGAAGGCAGACAGTACTTAAGAATTTTTAAAAGTTGTGCAACACATACATTAGCATCATGTAATAAACTGAATAAAGACTAATACTTTGGCCAAGAATTAAAGTTTTGTGCTAGGTATTTTGGACCTTTAACAAGGACAAAGAGAGTTTGAGGTGCTTATAGAACTTAAATACTGGGAAAATAGGGGTGTTTACAATCCTGTCTCTTTTTTTTTTTCTTAAAAAAAAAAAGTCTGTAAATAGGCTAGTTCTGCAGTCAGCAGGGCCAGTCTGTTTAACTCTCTTCTATGTAACTGGCCAGAAAACGTATTGCTGCTTAAATCCACTGTTAAACCTGTTTGATAAACATAATCATTGGACGTTTTTGGTTTGTTTGGGATTTTTTTTTTTGGGGGGGGGGGGAGTGGTCCATAAATGGCTGTGGCTTGAAAGATCAGTATTCAATAAAATATATATTCTTGGCTTATAAAGTACCCAAACAGTTTTGGAAATGTAGTTTAATAATGGCTCCATCTAAAAACACTAGGAAAATGTTTTTCTCCATTGCAAAAATGCTGTGCTGCTTAATGATGCATCTACCTGGTAGCTCACCRTATCAGAAGCGCTATTATTGGTTCCAGTTCTCTCAGCTCTTCTGTTACTGTTTCTCTTTGTCCTTCATTTTCCCTATTCATGTTGGATTGTTTTTCTCCTTTCCCATCTCTGACACCTCTGCTTTATACTAGAATTGCTTTTCCCATACAAACTCTTATTCATGCCTTTCACGCCTCTGTTCATACTCTACCTTGTTGTGTAATTGGGCATGCTAACTTAGCTAAGTAACTTGCACTAAAACTGACATCTTATTTATCTTAATTTTGAAAAGTAGACATTTTTTCGTTTCTTTGATTATATAAATCTCAAAAACATACAATTTTCTGTATCAATCAAATTTTTGGTAAGATTATTGCACGTGCATTGCAGTAGCAGATTTTTTTCCCGAAAAATGTATTTAAAAAACCACCTATCTAAATGGCTTTATTCTTAAATAAATAAATAAATAAATWAAAATAATTCTTTAGTATTGGCTTGTGCAAATTTAAAGCTACTCTCTAGAACTGGTTCAGTGAGTAGAAGCTTTCCATTATGTTAAATATTACTGAATTGCTGTTATCTACAGACTTAGGAAAATATTTAAATGGATATTCTTGACAGAYGGCAACTGATTTGCAGTATTGGTTAGAGAAAATTGTTAAAGAATAGTATGTAGATACAAACCTGAGCAAAGAGTAATTTCTTTTATTTTGCACTTTTAGTGGTTTAAGTAGCATTTCATCAGTTTACAGGTTTATTTAGCTATTTACAGTGGTTCACAGTGGACAAAAATGCTGTAAGTAAATTGTTTTAAGGGCTTTGTGGAAGAGATTTCATCACATCATGATACAGTATAATATACAATATTGCTGGGTTAGGGTTATGGGGAAAAGGYGAATCAATAGAACAATGGTACGTGCTGCTCTGAGAGCTAAGATTAAGGTTAGCCAATTTCAGCAGGAGATAGTGTCTTCAAACGTGCATCCATTTTGGTGCATATTTTGGATACTGTAAGAAGTGTTTTTTTTTTTCTTCAGGTATTTCTGCATTCTGAATTTAAGTTTTTATATATGTATGTATGTATGCGTGTGTGGTACCTTAAGAAATTCTAAAAATACTTCATTAAGAAATAATGAATATCTGTTTTGTTAATGTTACCAGCTGCTTTGTTAAGCACAAGTGACAAATAAAATCTATGTTCTATTACATTCTCATGTATAAGTGCAGTTCTACTCTTAAAAATAATTCCATGTAAAGAAACAATAGATCAGTGCATTCACAGCTCTGTCTGCTAAGTTAACTAACTTAAGATGTTTGTTTCCGGCTTCTCAAACTTCTTTGGAGCATGCTGTTTGAGCTGGAAGTGCACGTACGTCCTAACTAGTGTCAGTATTATAAATTTAATTCCTATTACAGAATCTTTTAGTAGGTAATTCTTAGCATTCAGATCCCAACTTGAAGCTGTGAAGGCAAACATTATTTTTAAGACAAACGGCTTTCTCTTGGAGACATTGCTATACAGAAAAATATGGAAATCTTTAATGACAACTTTTGAATCAATTTTTCGGAGTAGAATCACACTTTAACTGCCATATCATGTTTAAGTAACATAACATGGCTTTTTGCCATCCAAAATGAAGGCACTATCTTGCTGCTACTTTCTATGAAATGATACAAAGTTCATGCGAAAACATTTGGATGGGGAGCCTTAATATGGTAATAAATAATAATAAACCCTTTGAGTGCCTTAAGACATACCTTCTTTAATGAATGGGCTTTCATTAGTATCTGAGGACATACAACATGTTTTCTCAATTATTAATGTAATTTTGCCTTACATGACAATGCCCTGGAATTTCTGAACTTTAGAACTCAAAGGGTTATTTTGGACTACTGTTTGGGGCTTAAACAAAACAAACAAAAAAGAACAAAATGAAAAGTGGTCTCTGAAAAATTCCTTTGTGTGCTATTATTTTTTTAACATAATGGATTTACCAGCTTTACCAGATTTCAAGTGCAAAAGTTAATCTTCTGAGAAAATGTAACTGGCCTAAGAATTCTACACAGGGGAAAAAAAAAACTTGGTTACCAGCATACATGCAAAATAAATTGCTTTAGTAATTATGGATTTAGGGAGAGAGGTACATTTGTGTGTGTTTAACTTGAGTGTGTCCTTGTGAACAATTTTAATAAGGCAGTGATGAAACTAGCCAAATGCAGTGAACTGCAGTATTAAAGATAGAACATGGTCAGTGTGTTTAGTTAGCTCGTTACACATGTTAAAGATGCACTGTGCAGAGAATTTTATATTGAAGACTTCCTACAAATTAATTATTTCATACTTACATCTCAGAAATGAATGGATTTCTGAAATTCAGAAGATCTTAAGTGTTCAGTTATCTGAGTGGAGATATATTTGATGCTTTATTTCCTTGAGGGAAGAAAGTAGTCTGGATGCATGGAGTGCCCAGAACAATGGGGACAACAGGAGCCCTGYTCACAAGTAGTGAATAAAACTTAATTGACTATAAAGTTTTTATTCTTCAGCTGTGCACCTTTAATTGTGTAATGGTCTGTTTTGCCTAAGAAGGGAATATATTTTCCTATTTGCATATGAACATTCTTAAGACACCAGTCTTAGCATTGCCTAGCCTGGCTTTGGATGTACATTATACTGAAAAAAATGTGGGTTTTTTAGATGTTTAACTGCAAGTGAAAATTGCTAGTAAACTGCATTCTGACTGTAGAATTTAACTACGTAATAAACTCTATGCATATTAGACCCATTTTGCTTGGTTTCARGTTTCATAATGGTGTTGGCTTACTCTTAACCTAGTATGTAGCTGTGCAGTTTASTGATAGGAAACCATCTGACTCCCCCCAAAGGATATTCCTGAATTACACTGTATATAGACTGATACTTCACAGTGTAAAGATGAAACAGCAATTATCTRCCCCTGTAAAGTTACAAAAAGCCTTATTCACTTTTTCTGTTAGTACTTTGACTTACACTTTGGGAACTGAAATTGACAGAGGCAAAGGAGCAAAGGCAGACATGCCACACCATGCCTGCAGAACTGCCCAGATCTTCCAGAGACAKTTACAGAGAGAGAAAACTTATCAAGGAAGTTGGTTACAATGGGAAGACTTCCCCCACAGAAGATCCTAAGATAGGATAGAAACTGAGCTAGTTTTAAAACTGTGATTAATCCATTGCAAACACGTCAGAAGGGACTGGCTAGTAACAGACCTAACTCTCTTGTCCTAAGATCACTAAACCCTAGAATGACTTTTTTTTTTTTTTTTTTTTTTTTTGGAAGCTGGCTAACAACTGCTGAACAATAGCAGCAGTAAGACTTTGGTAATTCCTCTAGCATAGGTATGTGCCAACTTTAAGAGAAGTTTGCATTCTCCCTTGCCAAAGCCTGTATCTTGAGAAACCAACTGAACCCCTTTTTTTTGCAGTGGAAACTGAATTCTTTCTCCCCCAGTATGACACACCATGTTTCAGAGCAATTCAAATAATGTACATGGATTTTAGAACTTTTTGAATACAGATTTAACTCTTCTGTTAAAGCAGAAATTGATTCAGCTGCAATACTTACATAGAAAGTAAGTTTTRAAAAATTTATGTTCTGAAAAGCCCTCCACTATGTGATAATTTAACAAATGTTTAACTGACATACCACAATACAAAAATTACATAATACATACATTCGTACATAATACAAAATCTCATAGATGAAAGATTAACTCCATGTAAAAGTTTAATGATGTAGTTGTCAGATGCACTGCTTAAAAGTTACTGTAACTTTGCACTTACTTGAACAGTGASTATACAAGAGAAAAGTAAACCTATTTCCCGTAGTACTATTCTCCTCTATTAAAATAAATGACCGAAGCACTTTAGATCCCACTCACTGACTAATTCCATATTTGCAATAGCTTATTTCCATAATTTAAATACAGCACAACAGCTGGTGGCAAGGTAGTGGCATTACAATTTATTTTGAGTAAAAACAGGTATTTCCATTACTATTTAAAATATACATATGCCCCTGAAACCATCAGAAGTTTAACTGTAGACACTGCTTTTAGCAGAAGGAAAAGATTCTAAACTAGTACAAGCATGCAGAATAAAATAACACCAGGCTTGACATATAGTAACGTAACTACAAGCTTGTTTTGCTTTGTATTTCATGATGACCTTTGACATTCAGAGAAGAAATAAATTTAAAGGAACTATTAAACTGAACTTTGACATTTATTGCAACTATGTTGGAACAAAATTAGAAAGCAAATTMATTTGCAGCATAAAATACAGAATTGTTCAGAACTTTTTAGCACTGTGCAGAAGATCTTCAAGACAAGTTTTGTTGAAAACAGTAGTGCAGGTCTCATCATCACTCATTTCACATGCACTGGTATAGTTTTTTTTYCCTGACACACAAATCTATACTTCTCCAAAGCATAGTATCAGGACATAATAGCAATAAAAAACACCAACTATGAGACATCATCACTYAAGAGCCCCAAGAGGTAGATGATGGTCTGTATCGCTATTTTGGTTGTGGTAAAGCTGAGGCAAGGAGACTGAATAATTTGCCAAGCCCATGAAGTCTGTGTCAGAAAATGATCTGTGGTTCAGAAAGCTGTATCTTGATGTCCTGTTAAGTCCAGCTGATGGGGGGTACCTTCGTGACCTTTTAACGTGTCTGAAATTCTAACTGTGCAAGAGGTTAAGAACAAACAGGACTAAGCTGGGCTAGATGGATGTTCAGGATTTTCTTCTCACTTGACACTGATGAACTAATGGAAGCAACTTGCCTTCCTCGTGAAGCCTTTGAGTATCTGTAGCACCTCCAACAAAAGTCCCGTTGACAAACACCCTTGGGACCTATCAAGCATATGAAACCYGCATCAGTTACTTTTAGGAACCAAGATAAAAATCTTAAGTGAACCCATAYAGGAACCGTAGTACTTAAATGCCAGCCTTCTTTATATCTGCTATTTCTACTAATATGAATATTAATATGAATCATATGGTAATATTAAAACATATACATTTCCATAACATTTATATAAAAGGAAAAATTTTTAATGTTTCACACACCACACAGAATTAGGATAAAGTCATTATAGGAGACTGGAATATATACAAAATATTGAGTCAAGTGGGACTATGTAAAATTAAAGGRATTGCAACATAATCATCAAGAAAAAGGAGTAACTATACAAACTAAACTGACTTTTGTATGTCAACCAAACCTACATCCTCGGTGACAGTACAAAAAAAGATCATATCTGAGGAATATTCAGTCTCATAAAGAAGAGACATTAGAGAATCCTTCTGGAGTACCTTGTATTTAACTTAGGAGCTCATATTCCATGTTTATCTTGCCTCAAAAAAGTCCAGAGTTTGTGGTCATAGTCCATGAAGAACCTATCTGCAACATAATGTCTGTCTCTGCTCATAACATCCAAGAAGATATACTTACTGTTCTGCCACCAGTCATCTGTTCAAGAATGTCTTGGAACTGACTTCCATTCTTATTCACATCAAGTTCTACAGCTGTGTAATTTACATTCATACYCTCAAAAAGTTTTTTTGCCATTTTGCAGTAGAAGCATGTTGTTTTCGAGAAAATCACGACACAGTTGTCAGAAATAATCTCCTGTATATTCAAAAGAATATTCAAGTCAATGTGCTTTGTAATTAAGTCTATGTATTTTAACAACATCCAACAGTCACAAAAACGAATATGTAAGTTAGAWATCTACTATTATGGTACCAAATACAGGAAAATTAATCTCTTTAAATGTTTTGGGGGCATTTTTAACAAGGACAACTGAAGAGTTCCCAGCCATGCTATAGGGATGGCTGGCTACTTCTTAACAATGTTCCTAACCACTATACCTCTTTTTCATTTTTTAAGGTAAACTGAAAAGCTCGTTTAACTTGTAAGTTCTCTCTACTTTTAATCCAGAGCCACAAGATTCTTAATGTGAGGTGTAAGCCACTTTTCTTTAAAAAGCATTTGCAAAACAGTCAAACAACGAGCAGAATAATGACTTCCACTAAAATATCTATCAGGAAGATGCCATCAACTGTATGGTGAGCACAAATCATTCACCACATGTTTGTCCTGAAGACATCTGTGGTGGTCATGCACCTTCTCTAGGGAAGCATCCCATGCTTTCACATCAGAATGAAAATCGCTTCCCACCTGAAATCACTTCCCACTTGACTGCCAGGAAAGTCCCTTGACCTCAGCCTCTCTTGCTCTCTGATCACAGACCTTTTACAAACTGTAGAAGCTGTATCTCCTTGAAGTACTAGTACAGCTTTTCCTGTCTGCAAGGCCAACAGGATATGCTAGTGATAAGCAGAGTAGCAAAAAAAGGGGGGGGGGTATGAGTGGGAAGACAAACAGACAGACTCCTATTACTTCACTGCAAGTATATCCAAGGTGGTTTTGTACGGTCACTTAGTATCAGTTCTTACTTGAAATCAGTAATTTTACAAGGCTTAATGCCCAACACAGAGGACGATATGGAATTTAACTAGAATATGGGAAAAATAAAAAAGGATCCAGGCTAGAAAGTATATGCAGCAAGTATTTGGTAATAACCATAAAGATCCAATTCAATATGCAGAACTACTTATAGCATATCTTTGCATAACTTGGGGAAAAAAAAGAAAAAAACTGAAAGTAACTATCACTTTTGCAAACACTGAAAAATCAGTAGAAATCTCAAAAATAACTCATTACCTGTATTTGATTCACAGCAGCATCATTAGATAATCCTACAGAAGCYGGCAGCCTATTTCCCATTCTAAAACTAAAAAGAAATGAAAAAAGTCAGATACTCAAGCTTTCAGACAAAAGAACACATTATTACCGCTCCCAAATTATTCTGAGGTTTGGTTTCATTCAACCCACGCCAGGGTTGGTTCTGTCTGAATATGTAATGGCATTTCCCCCGTGCACATAAACTCTTCCACCTGCAACGACCACAGTCTCATTAGCTCTCGCATGCCTGCAGTAGCGCCCAAATGAAGAGGCTGACGCAGACTTTAACCAACACGGTTGTCGTTACCAGTCAGTGGGTTTCGGGTTTTTTCCTTCCTTCCTTGTTTTTTTTACAATGACAACACGTATATACGAGCGTCCTGCAGAGGCCGCTCGGAGGCCCGCACACCCCGAGGCCGGCCGGCCGGCCGCGACGCGCCCCTCCCCGCTTCCCTGCGGCCCGGCCCCCTGCTCAAGAAGGGGCCCGCCGGTCCCCGGAGGGCCCCCGCGCCGCCCGGGGGGAGCTGCCCGCCGCCCGCCCTGCTCCGCTCCGCTCCGCTCCGCTCCGCACCGCCGCCCCAGCGCCGCCGCCGCCGCCCCGCGCAGCGCCCTCTGCAGGGCCATGGCGGCCGCCAGGAAGGGGCGGGGCTTCCCCGCAGTCCTCACCGCGGTCGGGCGCAGTGCAGCGCTCTCCCCTCCGTCCCCTCCCCTCGCGGGGACGCGGGGCTGCCCGCGGCGCTGCCGGTGCCCGGGAGCGCACCGGAGGGGGGGGAGGGTTGGGCCCTCTCTGCGCAGGCGCGGCCGGAGCTGGTGGCGCGCGGCCCGGCCGTTGGCGCGGCCGTTTGGGGGGAATGGGGAGTGGGGGGGGAGGCGCAGCGTGTGACGCCTCAGCGGGGAGCTGCCGAGGGCGGCCGGCGGCTGCGGGGAGCCTGGAGGGAAGGAGCGGGCAGAGGAATGTGCAGCAGGGGAGGAGGAGAGGGAGAGTCCCGGTCCCGAGGGACCGGCCTGCGAGGAGACTCCTTGGAGGGAAAAGAGATGCGGGGGCCTGAGGCGCCTTGTTGGTAGCCCAGGCAGGGTGAGGACGGACAAGGCCGTGCGGTCAGTTATAGGTGTGTTCAAAGGGCGATAGTAACATGCTGTTCCTAGGGGGAAAAATGTCCTGGAGTTGTGGTTTAGGCTTTCACACTGTGTTAATTAAGCTTTGAAACGTTCTTGCGAGGGGGATGTTATTCAGTGTAGATTCTCGGWGTGATTTTCCTGAAGGCCCAGAAGTAGCTTTTGCTACAGTGAATGAAGCCAGAGYCATGTGTCCTGATCCTTGTGCTTAACTATGGCATGCTAAGCTTTTGGGGGTGCCTTTGCTGTATCAACTAAAACTCCCTTTAAATCTTCACTCGTAGCCTTTTTGGTTAGCTTTTTCTTGTAATACTCTTCGAGCTATAYAATTTTGTAAATATATATGATTATTAAATATATATATCTTAAAAAAGCTTCTCAACACACATGCTTTTGTTGGCTCCCAAACAAGAAACAATACTAAGTTAATAAAATAGGGCAAATTATTCAGAAAAGATTGAAAAGATCAGTAGGTCTGGAAAAGCCAGTAACTTTTAATTGTCTTAAGGYATTAAATGGAGGTTTTTCTAGCCTTATCTCCTCTGATGAAACTGATAAGCCCTGAAGTATCTAATGCTATGTGAAAGTAGTTTTTTCTCTGACATCTCTTACTCTTATTTATTGATAGAGACAATGGTTAATGTTCCAAACTGGGAATCTTATCTTGATAATTCCCATCTAAGTTTTTACTGAAGATATCCTTAAGTGAAAGACATAAAACAGAACTACATTTTCCCGAAGCATAAGAAAAAAATCAGCCGCTCTTTGCCATTAAGTATGTGCAGTATCACTGCTTACCGAATAACAGATGACAGCACAGCAGAAATTAATGATTGTTGTGTCATTGTACCATAATGACTTTGTGTCTTGATGAATAAAAGCATTACATGTCTAGAAAGTGTATTTCTTCTGCGCTAACGCTGTTCTGGGTGATGCTGTGGGCATTTTTGCATGAGACACAGAAACAGACTTTGGACCATCTGGAAGCATCTCAAATTCCATTGCTTTTTTTTTTTTTTTTTTTTTGTAAGCAGTAGCATCAGTGATCATTCTAAATCTTTTGAGAATTTGCATTTTTGTTGTTAATAAACCAGATTCACTTTCCTTTATATCCAGCTTCCAGAAGACTTTCTTCCTGATCTGTAGCATGGTTGTAGTACACCGATTTGAGAGCTTTTGCACCAGTTTCTTGARTGTGTGACTCTGCCGTCCGGGCAGGACAGCGCAGCACGAGGAAGAGCAGCCGGGGCGGCAGGGGAGCAAGGCCGCCAGCGCAGACCGCTGCAGTGCGCAGCTCGTCTAACCGATGGCACGTTGCGACAGGCTAGTTGCTTCCTGCTTTTCATGCCCACGCGCGGCGTGCTCGTGTGGCCCGCGGGACGGCGGGCGCGGCGGGCCCGAGTGACCGCGTAAAGAAAGCCCGCAGCGGCCACCCAGCGCGATGCGGCGCTCCCCACGGCGAGCCTCGCCCGAGTGGCGCTTCCTCCCTCCTGTGAGTGCCCGGCCCACGCAGCGC
>NW_028186127.1:492425-525630 GCF_003343005.1 Rhea americana
GGCGCGGGCTGGTCCCTGCCGCGGGGCGGTGCTCGGTGCCGCCCGGGAGCCCGCGCCGCCCCGGCGGTCTCGCCGCCGCCTCGGGGAGCGTGCACGGGGCCCCGCCCGGTCATGCGAACCGGCGCCCCCGGACTCGGGCGCGGTGGGCRCCGGCGCCTGTCCCGGCTCTCCCGCTGCCCCGGTGGCACCGGAAGGTCCCGGCGGTGGCGGCTCTYGCAGGCTCTCCCGGGGAGGCGGGAGAGGCTCCTTCCCGGAGTTTGTTCCTGCTGTCCGGTTGTTCCTCCCCCCACAGGTGTTGTGTTATGCCCTTACTCCACTAGCTTCACTGCTCTCTTTCTTTCTTCACGAAGGTTTGTCTTGCAACCCAAGTGAGGGCCAAAGCGCTGCTCCCTCCGTGGCCACCTGCGAGCTCTGTCAAACTGTGCAGGCGCTTTGTGGTACTTGCTCAGCCCACTTCTAGCAGAGGCCTTTTCCTGGGCTCATCCTAATGCACTCTGCTTCCTAGCTGTTCTTACCATAACGAACATGTAGAAATAATACTTCTGTCATTTCGGTGGTAGTACTAGATAAATTTCTTTTTTTTTTTAAAGAGTTTCATATTAGTTTTTGTACCTGTTGAATTTTCTAGTTTAATATGTAATGTTTGTGATGCAGTGGAGTTCTTCTCTTTATTTTCCTTTTGTCTGTATTTAGAAGCCACCTACTTTCAACTTTTCAGCTAGAAGGACTTCAGTGAATCCCTTTTAAACCCAAGGGAAAAATAATAGTTTTCATCAAATATTGCATAATAAAAATTTCAGTTACCTGAAGCCAGTCAAAGAGATTACATTATCTTGTGAAGCTTGATAGGGAAAAGAGAATGATGTATGGATTTTTCAAAAAAAAAAAAGAAAAAAGCATGCAGTTCAATCTATGGCCTAGATTTTTTAAAAAGTTTTCATTATTATGCTAAGAATGTTAGTATTGACTTAATATCCTTTTATGGGGGGCAGAAGAAACCTGTTCATTTATGTTAACTTGTAGAAAGATTTTTTTAATGTATTTTACTGATTTTAATTTGCATTCAGTTTAAAACTATAAATGTGTGATTTTATTGTCCATTTCAAAATTTCAGCAACTCATTTGGGATTTATTTGCACTTACTGGTTGAGCGAGGGATGCTGATATCTAGACTGAACAGGAAGAAAGGTGTTTGCATAAGTATATAAGTTTTAAAATCCTTGAAAAATCTTAATTCTGTTTTCTTAAACAAGTGTATAGACAGCTATGATGTTTCCATTGCTTAAAGTTTTTCTACTAAGCAATAACAAGTAACATCTAGCTAGACAGGCCAGTTTTGTTGCTGCCCTATAATGAAYAGGGGAAACCCATAAGCCAGCCAAATTCTGCTACTGCGTAGGAGAACTTGAATTAGTCCGAGGCCCAGTTAGGCTTAGAATCCGTAACAAAGGACAGGAGACAGCACCTGGAGGGAAAAAAAAGACCCTTGTATGTTAACCATGAATGTAAAGCTGCTTTGAGGAGGGTTTGTGGGGGAGAAGAGGATGCTCTGAGCAGAACAGAAGCCGTAGCATCATAATAGCTGTCTGTGCCCTCATCTATAGTGACAGAGCCGTTAAAGATTATTTTGGAGTAAGTTAGTAAAAGTTGGCTTAGATCAGTGGCTTCTGAGCTTTTCCGCAGGATCAAATTGTTACCAGTTCACAGCACTTCTTTCAAACCACCATGCAACTGTATCTGTCTGATATTTAAATTGAAGACATTGCAAAAGTGAAACCAGTTCCATACACTCAGTAGCTTTGGGACCACAGTTTGGGAGCCATTAATTTATGTAATTGCCAAGCTTATGCAGGGACATAGCAGGAAAACATTAGAAAGCTTTTAAGATTCAAAGCCTTTCATTTGCTTGTTGCTTGACAGGATCTGAACTGTGTTTGCAGTGAGCAGTTGTTAACAGCTTCATCTTTCATGAAGCAAGTATGATTTCAGTCTTAGGTGTCCACAACATGGTTGCTGTAATTGCATCTCTACTAGTAGTCTAGAGAGAGTAATCCAAGTCTGAATAGCAGTGGGGGCATTCTGTCCATGCTGGAATTAGAAATAGTTCCCCTAGATATTTAACACTGTGGCTCCTTGAGCAGTTAGGCTGGCAGAAGCCTGTACAGCTGCCAGAAGAGCTATATTGCCTTGCACTGTGTTCTCCCTCAGATCTATTCACTGTGTGGCTGACGCTTGTGCTAGCACAGGAACTGATCTAGGTTAAAATTAACCTAGAAAAAAAAACACAAAAAATTATTTTAATCCAGGTTAGTTCCCAGATTTAGTCCACAAAACATAGTTGTATGAATTCTGTTGCTGGCGCAAGGAGAAGGCTAGATGGCTCAAGATTAAATGTTTTGTTTTTTTTGATCTAATAGTTGATCTGTAGCGCCAGAAGAAGGAYTGTTTATTCAGTTTTAAAACCAAAGAAAGAAAATTGGTCCCACAAAGAAACTTACTTGCTTTGTTTACACAGTAGAGGGGGCTTGTATGCATAGTTGAGAAGTTTTTAAATAGTAAGCAGCTGGTCATGGGTGTTGTAATTTGTGTGATAGTCTGCATGTCTAGTCTTGTATTTTTGAAGATTACTGTTTTCCTTTGTGGATAAGATGTAGGCCTCTATACCTCTATAAATCATGCTTGGGAACATGAGAGAGGAAAAAGAACAGTTAAAAATGAATAAACTCCTGCTGCCCATGGATTGACAGTGAATGGTTAAACTGCAGATAAGCATCTGGTATTGAAACCAAGCTGCTGAAACTCTCTTGCATTATGTAAATATTTTCTTCAGCTTTAAGTTGGAGTTCTGTGGATATTAAGAGTCATCTCTCTTAATAAAATAAAGAGAAAATAAAATGTACTGSACTTTCAAGATCCAAATTTTAGGATTCTAAGTTTTTAATGAAATAATTGGTGAGATTAGTAGTATGAGAAGTAAGAGGATTAATTTATTTTGCTACTTTGGATGTTTGTAAAATTGAGCAAAGCAAGCTGCGTTTAAATCGGCATGCTTTTAATTCTTTGTTTATTGCAGGTTCTCACTGTCTGAATCTACAGGGSGCACAAACTGCTGCTGAAATGTCAGTTTAGACTGTTAAATTTTTCTCCTTGCTCTACAGCTCTTTGCCCATCTGACACTCTTCCTTTAATAAACAGTATCTTGTGTTATATTCTTAATAGAACATCATTTTACAATTATAATGAGCATAGAGATTTCTTGAGTGTGTGATTTAAGTGATGAAGTATCAGATGTGTACTGCTGAGCTGTGGAAATGCCTATAGCTTTCTAATACAACATTTTCAAATTAATAGGATACTGTTCAATAWTAATTTTCTGAATTTTGTCACTTGCTGCTACATAGTGTAAATAAAATTGAATAGATAAATAKCTGGGCACTTTATGTAAAGTTCAGTGAGTAAGATACACTTTGAAGAAATAATGACTTTGAAGTGAGACTATCTAAAATGTTTGTTTTGAAACAGAAGTGATAAGTGTGTCACATGACATAAACTTCACTTCAGAGTGAATTAAATGTGAAGGAAGCTTTTGTTGCTACCAGACTCTGAATATTTTCACCATCTAATCAAAGGTAGCAGTGAATTAGTTGGGTGCTCAAGAAATTCCTCGCTGAGGAATCTAGTTTTGTGGATTGTAATCGTTAAGCCAATTTTTGGATAATAGTTTCCTAGCATTAAAGATACTATGCCTCTTTCCATGTCTACTATCAACAAAACGTAATCCCCTATGTGGAGACTAAGCTGTTGGGAGGAAGGAGCAGTAATAGAGAGATCCTTTATTCTACCAATCTCCCAGTATTTTGGGGCATTTTTCTCTCTGTGAGTAAAGGCGTATTTGCTTTTGCAGGCAACATTATGAGAGTAAGGTGTTCAACCTTCTGGTAATCAGCTGTGAATAGGTTGTTGGACACTTSTAATGTAGTGGATTTTAGTTCTGCTGCAAAAAGCAACAGTAGCATTGTGTGTGTATGGAGAAAATGGTCTTACGTCACATTTGGTAAGTGGTCATGCAGCTCTTTCAAGTTAGTTATAATTGAGGTGTAATTTTGTGACTTCCCCCAGTGAGCTTGCCACTTCTGTGTCAGGTGTTTCTGTGCTGATGGTGAGCTCTAAGGAAAGCCACTAAACTTAGAAGGGGAACTCTTTATCGTTTTGCTGAAAGATTTTCTTCTTGAAATGTCAGGTTTGGTCAAACTTCTGTGACAATCTTAAATTCTACAGTTCTGGCATAGCTTTCTGGTGAGCAGCCTTGCTCGGGCTTAGAGGTGAGCGCGCTGCTTTGACTGGCTGCTTTGATGGGGAAGGTGCAGTGGGGAGGAGCCCTGGTCTGGCGATTCAGGCAACTGCGCCATGAAGTTGATGCGCTTGTCAGTGCCGTGGTTGCACTGAGGGCTCTGAAACTGCCCCAAATGTCGCTTTCTCAGAGTAGTTAAGGTATTTAGGAAGCAGTTCTTGTTTTGGCCCTCCCGAAGGGGGAGACACTGCCTCCTCAGCAAAATCTTCTAGTAACAGCATGGGGTGAGGGCAAGGAAGAGGAGGGAGGAGTGGTGGGGTAGTTAGATTTGATGCATATGGAGCCAAACTGGAACTAGGATTTTTTTTCAGGGTGGGTTTTTTTGGAATTGCTATTATGCAGCACAGACGCCTTTTTAGACTTTCAAACTAGCCATTTTGAAGCTGAGAATGAACTTGATGCTACTGTGTTGCTAAGTGGTTTGACTTTAGTATGGAAATTCATTGCAATTTTGTTGTCTATTTTACTAGTTTAGGGTGCAATTAGTTTACAATCACTCTTTACCTTTTAGCATCATTTTGAACSTTGTGCTCTGTAAAGTTCACTGAATTTGCTTATTCAGAGTTCTTCGCTGTGATATCTTTAGTGATGCAAATTATGTCTCTTGATATCTGAAGAACATRTAATGCTATATTTTCCCCATTTGCAGTTGAAATACATTCCTTTGCCTATCCCAGATAAGATAGTGCCTTTGACAAACAGAAAAATAAATACACTTGAGATGTAATAGAGTATGTCCTTATGGTTTCCCAATTCTTTCCTATTGTATGTTATTCACCCTGGCCAGCTCTTATTTCTGATTATTCTGCCTTTTTTTTTTTTTTTTTTAATTCAGAAACGTAGAAGCTGTAAGAAAAATATCTATTACTTAATGTGGTAAGATGGTTAATAATTCACTAGTTTGGCAATGGCCTGGTATTACTGGCACTTGCTTTTTGAACCGTTACCTACTAAGAAGTGAGTTTAGTAAATGAATATTTGTGGATACTGCAGAGGTTTGGGGTTAAATGTTAAACTTTTTTTTTTTCATTATGTTACAGGACGGGGAAAGAGGGTCAGCCCAGGGAATACTACACTTTGGATTCTATCTTGTTCCTGCTTAATAATGTACACCTTTCACACCCTGTTTATGTCCGTCGTGCTGCAGTAAGTAGACTATATGTTGGTTCTTTTTTAGTTGTTTGTGATGAGTGAGACAGGCATAGTTATTATCAGGAAATGATGGTAGCATTTAAGTGTCTGAATTTGGCTGGGGAAAGGGAACAAGATATACAATGGAGAGTGTGTATATGTTCGTGTGTGTGTATACATGTGTAAAAAAAATACGCTGATTTGCAAGGTTGTGACGAGTGAGGCGAGCATAGTTATTGTCAGGAAACAATGGTAGCGTTTAAGTGTCTGAATTTGGATGGGGAGAGGGAAAAAGATGTACAGTGAAGTGTATATGTGTATTTTTGTGTACATAAGCTCGTGTGTATGTACATGGCTAAAAAAAAACTTGCAAGTTTGAAATGAAGGAAGAAAAAGGCTGTCCTCCCCTTTAGTTTTATAGCAGATAACATATTTTTTTTTGTTTTGTGTAGCTGAGCATACTTTAGGAAATAATTGTATTTTTAAGCTGAGTGGCTGTGGTTGCTTGGGAGGTGGGACACCTGTGTTCCTGTCTCTGTATGAACGAACAGTTTTCAGTAAAAGTGAAACATCTTCAGAGAGGAACACTCTGAGGGAGCCTAATGTCAAGTCTGCTGTCTTTTCAGACTGAAAACATTCCTGTGGTAAGAAGACCTGATAGGAAAGACCTGCTGGCATACCTAAATGGGGAAACATGTGAGTAATATTTTCTGTTAACTTGGTTGCATAGTGCTTTCCCCTGCTTCGTATTTATGGGGCATATGAGGGTGGGTAAAGGAAAGGATGGTAAACAGCAGTCAGCTTTCAGCGTAACTGAATATATTGAGACTGCTCAGATGAAGCTACCTTTTATTTTTCATTTTGTTATATTTAACTGATTTTTTATGGCACTTGGATAGGAGTTGCATTCCTACATGCGGCTTTACAACTGAGCTGCTTATTTATTATTTAATAACACTTTTGTGTTAATATAGTCACACATTAGGATGCTCAGTGTTTTTCTTCCTTCCCTGCAGATTGTGGAAAACTTTTATCAATAATACATATATTTTGATGTGAGATAAATTCTTCAATATAGCAGAACATGTCAAATCATTGCGTTTCCAATTTTGCAATTTTTCCTAGTAGTCAGTAATCTTAAAATTTTTGTTACCAATAGTCAGAGAAAAGAATTTTCTCTGTGACTAGAGAAAAATATATATGRCTTACTGTTTTAAGTTGCTATGTTTTGTAGGTTTTCTTGGAATGTTTTAAAGTATGTTGGCATTTCACATTGTCGRTAATATAATAAAACAGCAGTAAGCTGTTTTTGTATTTTCAAAGGACCCTCAGGTTGTGTTTTTTCTAAAACCTGAATGAGCTGCTAGATCTTGATTCCAGATTATAAAGTAATTTTCCTTGACTCTGTTAGCTTCTGTGTGCAGTATACAGATCACAGAATCATTGACAAATTTGTTGGAAGGGAACACAGGAAGTCAACTGGTTCAAGCCTCTTTTCAAAGAAGGGTCAAATAACCCAGAGCAGCATGATCTAACTTCATATTCAGTTGAGTTCTGAATGTCTTCTGGTTCAGTGTTTGACCAGCCTCACTATGGATTTTTTTTTTCCAAATACCTAGTTGTAATATCCCTTGTTGCAGTCTGTCTGTTTCATATGTCATTTTATACTTAAACCTTTTTGTATTTAAATGAAATACTGTGTTTGATTACAGCAACGTCATCGAGTATAGACAGAAGTGCTCCACTTGAAATTGGTCTTCAGCGATCCACACAAGGTACAGTTTAACTGAAAAAAATAACCTTAAAGTATGTTTTATGAAAGYGTGCTACAATTTTCTATTTTTAACATTGTCTTTTTCTTGCAGTTAAAAGAGCAGCAGATGAAATATTAGCAGAAGCAAAGAAACCAAGAATAGAGGTAATGACAGTAACTCATCAGTGCAAATTTTAGGGGGAGGGAAATGATTATATTATTTATCTGTTTTTGTAGCAGTTCAGCTTAGCTACTTACTCTCTAGGTGCACACATTACATCTGTTAGTGTGTAAGTGAACTGTAAAGAGTTTGAATTCAAGAATTTCAGCCTCTGATTTAAACGTGAGAATCCTGCTTGCTAGAGATTTTAACATGTTAAGTGTATATGCTAGTATGACAGGGAAAAGCTTGGCCACGTATATCTGTAAGCACCTGTAAGTCAGACTGCATTTGTATACTACACATGTAGTTGGAAATCTGTCTATTAAGAACTGTGTGATTGGAATCTAAATGCTATTTAATGACTAATTACTGTTATTTGCCATTCATAACTTGGCATTGTAAATGAAATGTTAGTTTTAGCTCTGTCATTGGATATTTCTTATTTTACCAGTTATTTTAGGGTTTTTTGTAGCAGTATAAGAAACTGTTGTCTTTATGATTACGGTTATCTGATACTATGTGTTAGTAATTAGTTTAACAGTATATTTGCACAAGTACCGCTTAATAAAAGCAATGTGYCTTGTTATTACACATATGTTGTTATACTCATCCAGTTAAGTCTCCTCTGTCAATTACTATAAATCTGCGTGTATATATTTCAGGGTAGTGAAGATTTGGTCTTAGAAGAGGAATTATAGAAAATACATAAATACACTTGTTCTAGAGTTGGWTTTGAACATTATTTGCACGTAGATATGGCTGCATAGCAATCCTAAGAACTAYGTGTTCTTAATGGTACATGGGCAGGTGATTGCTACAAGAGACTACTGGATGATCTCAAGTTCTTCATTACCCTATGTGGTTGTGATGCTAATATGTTTTGAAACTGCAGTTYTCCAACATATGGCCATCTTTTGTTCCTTTACTGCTTTGCCAGCTCAGTCTCTTTTTTTTTAATAAGCTGTTCAAAGATCATCTCACTGTAGAGATTCAAGGTCTCTCCTAATATATGACCATGACTGGTTTTGCTGCGCTTCAGCCTTTTCAAAGAGCTTTTTAGCAATAAGACAAATTTAATGCTGATTTAGATTTTTCTGGGAAGCAGAAACAGATTTTGTTGGGGAGCAAAACAAATTGAGTGCAAGGGGTCTCACCACTAGGAAGCTGAAATGATGACATAAAATTACATCTTTCTGTACTGATTTCTCTACCTGTCTATGTCTCTCAAACTCAGTTTGAGTAACTAGAGGCTTTCTTACTTGTGACTGTCCCCCCTTTTTTTTAATGTACATTGGGAATGTCACTTATAAAACTTCTGCATTAAGATATAACAGTCCTAGGCAATTTTTTCCTTAAAAATATCATTGATTAAATATCTAGGCAAATCTGAGTGTCGGATAAGTTTACCTTAAATATATATGTGTGTGTGTATGTAATTTCCTACATAAATACATGCCTTGGTTGCCAGCTTAGTCCTCTGACTGTTTTCTTTTCTTTTGAAGTGTTGTCTGAACACGGCTTTTTGGAAGGGAGTGGTAGTTTCATTTTTATTATTCTAATTATACCTGGTGGTTCTTAGGAAATTTCCAATAGCTGCACAGTTAACACTAGTTTGTAGCTACAAAAATRCTTGGAAATAAAGATATCCCTTGCTTACCCAAAAAATTAAACTCTGAATACCTTTTTTTCTAGTTTTATTTATTTTATTAAAAAAGGAATGCACAAAAAATTAAACAGTATTGTTACTACTAGGATGAAGAGTGTGTGCGTCTTGACAAGGAGCGATTGGCAGCTCGATTGGAAGGACATAAAGAAGGTATCGTGCAAACAGAGCAGATCAGGTAGGAATATTTTTTCCTATAGATAGTATTTACTAATATTTACTTAAAGGGCTAGTTGCCTTTCCTTTTCCATTGTATCCATCCAGAATTCTATAGAGAATGACAACTGTCTTTTGGGTTATGTCTTCCCAAAGTCTGGCAGAGAGGAAATGGAATTATAGTAAGACCGTGTGGATGCTAAAAATTTTAAGCTTAGTGAGCGCTTAGTTGGTATCAGATAGTTAACTGTCAGCTGTGTAAGTTTAGAAGTCTAAGATAAAGCTAGTTGCTTAATTCCCATTGTGTTTCAGCTCTCAAAATGTGAAATAGGATTTGTACTTTCTGCAGTTAAGATGTATGAGTATGGATTAACTTTCTTCTTTGTTGTCACTAAATTTTGCAAATAACTAATTTCTCAAGATTGAGTTTTGTCTATCAAGTAAAATTTATTTCTTTTATGTAGGTGATGTAATGAATCCTTGTTTGCAGCTATATCAGGATTAAATTTATCAGTTAACTTTGTAACAATTAATGTGGCAAGTGTGTACAGAATATATAATTATACCTAACTGCATGATAAATAAATCTTTTGATTACCTTCCTGTCTGTCTCCTGTGTAGGCATACTTAAAAGCAAACTGCAAAAAGAGATCTGATTGCCACACTTGAGTAAAAGTCAAAAATATAGTGATCTATTCATTGTTTTGTGTAAAATAATTTGGATGCTAGTTTGAGTGTATCAAGTGTTTTGAGGTTTTTTTGCATACCAGATAATGCTGCAGTGAGAATTACTACATAGAACTACTTTGTTCTATACTTATTGACCTTTAATACAGGGTGTAAAAAACTGCCTTTTAAAAACTGCAGACAACACAGGCACTGARGCTGGGGTGTGTGCATGTCACTCATTACTGTATGTTTGGCAGCAACAAAAAGAAGTTCCTTTTCCAGTAGCTTAGCTACAGAAATGGAGTGCCTGRTAGCCAGTGCTACTTGTATTAATTTTTCAAGGTGATCTCAAAAAATCATGTAAAATTGGATTAGGTATGTGCACTGTTCAGTTGTTTTTATTCTTCAGCTCACCTGGAAAGGAATAGGGCTCACTGGCAATCAAATTCTGCTGTGTATACAATTAAAAGCAAACATAGGTAAAGATATTGCAGCCCTAGATTGAGCTGACCACCTCAAATACAGCTTAATGAGTGCAAAGTTACTACCATCTGTTGTTTGTTTGGCCTACATGCTCTGTTCTGGTAACACTGATCCCCCCCCCCCCCCAAAAAAAAAAAAAAAAAAAAAACTGCATTGCAGAACTTCAGCCAGAATTTAGACTAATGCTTTGCATGCATCACAGCAACCAGGGATTCATTGACTAGACAGAAGGTGGTAATCCACTATCAAAACAGGGAGCTCAAATTCAATTATTTTGTAAATGGAAGTGTTCATCCTCGTGCTTTAAATTTATAGTCTTCACTGCTGCTTGTTATAGTAGGGTTTTTTTAGTGCTCTATGGACTCTTGTTGTACACCTGTGTGGAGTCTTCTCTCAGAAAAACGGTTCTATTGTCTGAAATAGCACTGTCAGCTTACATGTAGTCTCTAAATGTATGTAAGGAGACTGTGTTATGATTTATGGCATRGCCATAAATTTTAAGTAGAAGGACACTCACAATTTCTTTTTCTGGAGATTTTTTTTGTGCTATTATTTAGTCTCTTCTGCTATTTTTGCTCGTTTAGGTCCTTGTCTGAGGCCATGTCTGTGGAAAAAATTGCTGCTATCAAAGCAAAAATCATGGCAAAGAAAAGATCCACTATCAAAACTGATCTGGATGATGACATAACTGCTCTTAAACAGAGAAGTTTTGTTGATGCTGAGGTGGATGTAACCAGAGATATTGTCAGCAGGGAGAGAGTATGGAGGACAAGAACTACAATCTTACAAAGCACAGGCAAGGTAATGTTCTATTTATGAAATTATTTTTATGAAGCAAATAAACTACCTCCCCCCCATTTCTGTATCTCTAGCCTGGTAACCACAGATGGTTGGGGGAATTACGCTTAGCGTGCTAGGCAAAGGTAAACTGGAGGGCTGTTGGCATACTGACAGAAGAGTTGGTTCTTAGCTTGCTGCAGTATGCCTAAAATACAGCCTAAAATACTTGCTTCGGCCATTTAAAAGAAACCAGATAATCACTTAATTCCTCTCAAACAAAGCTGGCTTGAGCTCGACAGTTGGGAAGGCTGTATGAAATAAGTGCCTGTAGGTTTAAAACAAACAAGAGAAATCAGTGAAAAGAGGGAGATCTAACAGGAGAAGTAGCAATATGCAAGCATTGGAGAAAAGTCCTAGGCTATTAAGCTGTAGAAAACACTGAAGAAGTAGGGAGAGAAAACAGTAAAATGAATAAAATTAGCAAATGTTAGAATAAGGCTTTTCTGGTTATTTTTCTTCCTTTGAGCTTCTTTAATTTGTGTCTTCAGCTCCTGCCTTGATTATATGCCATCTAGAACATGATTACAAGCACAAATGATGGCTTGCTTTCTTTAGATAGTTAGTCTTCCCCTATATTGTAGAGATATTTGGAACTAAGTTTCTTAAGGAAGCCATAAGTATTTTTAATTTCTGAAAGATTGCAAATGCCCTAATTGTGCCCTTTGCTTTCACTTCTTGTGTAAGTAGTACCACAGGAAAATTATGTTTAGAAGTAAATTAATTCCCAGGTTTTCCTTGCTGTATTTTTAGCATTAGTCATTTTCACAACTTAGTCTCATGGTCTTAGTGAGGAAATAAACATTCTTGAATTACAAGGTTATTACTAGGGATGTGGCATGTATCTTTCCCTGCATGCACAAACAGATGGACTGCTTTTGCTTTGAGTCTGAGAGGTTTGTGGTGATCTCACTGCTAAACAGTTGATGATAAATTGGTAAAAACCTCGAGCATCTTTGTCATACAAAATGTTTATATTGCAGGAGTCTTGGTGGCTTTTTTTCTTCCTGTAGTGAATTATATATGGAATTTGTATGTTTACATGTCTTCCAAGGAAGTCTTGCAAAGTTGATATGGAAAAAGTTGAGTATTCTGTCCTGGTATCCTTGTAATACTAGTGAGATGATCTAGTGCTTTAGGCAAAATCTAACATGAGCCTCTCGAACAGGGGAGAGGCAAAAGACAGGAGGTCATTTGTTCTTGGACTGTAGTGTGCAGTTACTTTGACTAGTTGGAGGAGTATAGTAGGCATGGCAGTGAATCTTTACTTCTTTTCACACAGGATTGTGGGAGCATTCTTGGTAGCGTGAACAGGAATTATCAAATTCAAGTGCTTCTATTTTTGTATAAGAAACATTGGGGCATGGGGGGAGGTTTGGAAAAGGCTTTGTGAAGACCCCATAGAAACTGTTTGGAAACTCAGGTCCATTCTCTCAAGTAGATGACTTATTTGATTGCTTCTTGTCTCATCTGAAGAACTTTAATCAAGGAAGCATGACATCCCCCAGCAAAAGCCATTTTGACTTTTCTGTATGATGTATTATTTGCTAATGTGCCTGCTAGTTCTTTTTATTGTAATTTCTCAGATTCTGCCTGATATAGATTTATTGGGAATCTGTTGAATCCTCCTGGAATATGTTCAAAAACAATGTTGACTTCAGCAGTAATATCCATACCGTATAATGTGTGATTGCGTCGTGTCTGAATTCTACCTTTGGAAGGCCTGAGTGAATGGTAATAAATTGTARCCCCCACCTTGCATGTTGCTTCGGTCTGACAGCTCCAGGTCACCATTTAACCCAGCTCCAGCTGAGGTTAAATGGTGGCGGATTTTTGKTGGGGTTTTTCCGCCCTACAGGAATGTTGAATTTGGGTGCGTTGATAACTGTTATTACAGAGTATTCAGCAGCTACATCTCAGAGTAGTCCTAAGGACTAAGAGAGGCTTTTCCTTTTATGACTTCTCTGGCCAGGTGCTCCTAGAAGCAATTGCTTATGATAGCTAAATAGTTAATCTCTGCATCACTTTCCTTCCTGACACTTAYCCAGTCCTGAAGGTAACTTCAGTCCCTCACAGTTACTGTGTTTTCTTTGGAAGTCTATCTGAAATCTATTATTTCTATTATCAAATCCCTGTTAAGATTTGATAGTTGGCAACATAGCCCTGATATTTTAATGATTTGGTATAGATTACTATTCAATATATTTGCCTTTTTTGACTCTAAGCTTTCTGTAATGCATAGCTCAGCTCCTTTATCTGCATGGCCCCCTTTGTTACTCTTATATGACTTGTACTCAAATATTGCAGTGATCCCTGGCTATCTCTGTCTTTTTCCTGGATTTCTGAGATCCCTGTTGTTTTTAAACCAGGCTTTTCAAAGCTAGGCACCTATCCTTTTTGTTTTAAAATTTCCAGAACTGGAATTTTTGTTGAGGCATTTTTTTGTGGTTTTCTGTCTGATTGTTAAGCATTTTTATCTTCTTTTGAAACAAGGGTTTGATTTAATCCCTAGTGAGTCATTCTGCACTGTCTGTTTTAAGCATCTGCTGGCCTTCCCCAAGACTTTAGTGTAGTCTTTTAGAGTTTATGAATAAAGTGACATTTTTATGTAATCACTTTTCAGATCCAAATTCCATTTGTTTAGTCTAAAGTTTTCCCTCCTACTATGGTAGCTTCATTGTTTAGAAGGGATTTTAATTTCAGGTTTGAATAAAGACGTGCAACATTGCTGTTTTGATGAGTCAGCTGATAGTCTAGCCAGTTTAAAATGTAGTCAGATTTCAAAAACAGTAGGAGAGCTTGATAGGAGAGCTGGTTCTGAATTCCCTTACTGTTCGTTCTGTTAACAGCCACAGTTGTTGGCGGCTTTAAGAAATTCATCTCTTCTATTTGGCCACACTCTTCACACAGTCCAATTCTCTTTGTTGATCTTGAAAACAAACACAAAAATTGGGGTCAGGAAATTGCTGTCTTCAGGCCTAATAGAGCTGTACATGCTGGGAGAAAGTAGTAGTACAGGTATAGCAAGCAGAGCTTAGAAAAGAAAGTGGAAGTTACTTAATCTGAGTTGATGTTTGGACTAGGTATTTTGCTACCGTACATAGTGCATTGTTTTTTTATAACCTTGCTTTATATTACATAAATTCGTAAGTAAGCGGTTAATGAACAGCTAATAGTTTAGGATGCTTATGTACGCAGTGTTGGAAGTATACGAATGAGTTCTTGATATTGCATTGCCATTGGCTGAAATCTGTTTCTAGGGCACAGGTGAAGTTTGTCTTGTAAGATTTTATGTATTTTAAATCAGTCTGAGCTGAAATGTTACCTGGTGAAGATACGTCAGATCCAGTGTTTAC
This sequence comes from Rhea americana, assembly GCF_003343005.1. Taxonomy (NCBI): domain Eukaryota; kingdom Metazoa; phylum Chordata; class Aves; order Rheiformes; family Rheidae; genus Rhea; species Rhea americana. The sequence goes on from NW_028186127.1 coordinate 506,988, forward strand.
ACTTAAACTGCAGATCGTAGGGAAGAATACTAGCAAAGACGTTTTCTGTAAGAACTTTATTGTCAGAACCTTTGTACATTGAAGCGGATACGTTCTCAGGTAGCTGAAGATTGAACCGGTACAGAGCATATTCACCATCAGAAGTGTTTGGAGTATTAAATTTTGAATTTTTGACTTGCAGGGGTTTCCCTTCTTGACTGGGTGCATGTTTTTAAATAAATAYCTGACCATTTTGTAAAACAAAACATTGAACATTGAGGAAGAACCTTTGTTTTGTGTTCAAACTGCAATTGATTACCTCCTTTCAACTGTTTCCCTTTATCTTTCCATCTATCCGTGGATGGATTTATTTATTTATTTATTTAAAATCTCTCATAGAGACTTCAGCAATCCTTTCTGAAGCAAACATCTTTTTGTTCCTTCTCTACTGTAAATACATTCATAGCACTTGAATTTATCCTGTAGGAACAAATGAGAGTAGTCTGTAGAAGTGTTAGCATTCACAGGAATATTTGYAAGAGGTCTTTTGTCTCAGTGACTTCTGATGTACTCAAATTAAAAGCCTGTCTTCCTGCAAGCTCAGGATTATTTCTCAGATAAGCAGCACGGTAATAGAAGAGGCTCGACTGAGCATGTTTTATTTGTGTAGCAAAATCTAGAACTGGAGACTTGGAAATGTTTATAAGACTTCAAGCAATATTCTCATGGCAATAGTGTGTACTGAACATTTCTGTTCTAAGATGTCATTTGTCCTTTTCTTTCTAGAGGTTACTGCTAATACTAAATTTGGGGAATATCACGTGATACTTTCTTGCAGGTGGAGGTGTATTAAATTTCCTTTAGTGAACTCTAACCCTGTGTACAGGAGAAAAAGTGTAATCCATGCCATCTAGCTTATGGCAAGGCTGAAAAGTCACACGACACAACCTTTCTGGGTTGTTTCAGCTGGTGAGCTGGAGCAAGTGCTGTGCATACTTTACATATGTGAGTACAGACACACACGTGTACGGGTCTAGGTATGTGGTGCAACTGCACAGGAGTTGTCCAGCTGCAGGATTTGTGGATCTCTTGGCCTCTTTTAAGACATCCCCAAATAGCTTCTCTGCTGGTTTCCCTGGGACTTCTGCCAGYCTTTCTAAGGTACAACAAGGCACTAGGAGTTTTGAGCGACCCATAAGGCATCTTAAATTATTGTATGCCTGAATGCATTCCAGGAAAATTGTCCATTTGGATCTGTACAATAGATAATTGCTGGTATTTTGTTTTACTTACGTGTTTGAATTGCCATTGTTGCCATTAGGGAAGTCTGCTCTTGTAAGGGGCTGAGGGACAGAACTTCAGAGTAGAGCTATAAAAATTAGATGTGGAAAATGTGAATTTGAGGTAAAAAAAAAAAAAAAACAATTGTAATGGAATTAGCTTTGCATAAGCTGGCAGAGTAATCAAATATGGACTCCTCATTCAGCTATCTGTTAATAACACAGTATTTATTTTAGTGTGTTAAAACTTGCTACAGGATCACAATTTTATCAAACTCATCCCTGTAGCTTAGTTTCATAATGCTTGAATTGTAAAAGACTTATCTTTTTGTCAATATGAAATTGTTTCTTTATGTACATTAACTTACTTGCTAGATCTAGGTTGAAGCAGAAGTCTCATTTATTACTTCTTGATGCTTCTTTTCTGCAGACTGTCAAATTTGAGTTTGTCTCAGTCTGCATTGTTAATCCTTTCCTTACTTAGTATTTACTTTCCATAAAAATTAAGAGAACATCTTGAGCTATGACTTTTTAAGGTTTAAAAAAAAAAAAAGATTCTTCTATCTTCTTTCTAATGAAGTAAGCCTAAGTGAAATAAAATGTTTATCTTCTGCCTTAAACTTGGCATTTTACATTCTATTTTATATTCTATTCATATTTATATTAGATTAGGTTATGTTAGCTGATATTTTTCTTAAGCCTTATTTTGAAAGCTTGGGAATCTTCCCTGTATTACAAAAAATAATTTGCTTCAATAAACAACTCTTGCGAGTGAACTCTTCGTCACTTTTCGGATTTAATATCTTTGGTTCTTATGTCATAATGTTCTGGCTATCTGTACTCATCTTTGGAGAAGAAGGCTGATGATACCCTGTGTGTTGTGAAAAGCGCATTATTTCAGAGGGGTTTAGACTCAGGCCTAACTTCATTTTAGAGAATATAATTGCAAATTGTATGTATTAAATACCATAACCTTGGGGAGGTGAGAGTGCGTACGGGTTTTTTTTCCCTGCTTTTGGAAACCTTGTTTGTGTGCATGGTGATGACTCTTCCTTTTTCCCAAAGGAATCTCATCTTCCTGGTAGGCAGTATTTCTAACTGTGTTATTTCTGCAATTAGTGTGTGCATATTTTTATTTTTGAAAAATTGAGGTTTTTTATTCATACCTATTTTAACAATATTTTTTAAAAAAGCTGCAGGAAAGATACTTTAAGGTTACTTTCTGTTCTTACCTTTGTTCCAAGATCTTTTGAGCATTCTTGTCAGCTAAGTCCTCTGTAAGGGCATTACAATTTATAGTTATCATAATATCAGTATAATTTTTTATATGTTCTTGTAACTGGAAAACTTTTCACTTAAAATAATAYTTATAGCAAGACTAATAGAGTATTTTAAACTCATCATTTGTGCCAGCTAAATTCTCTGAGAGAAAATTTTGGAAATTTCAAAGAAATTCTTTGATTGTGAAAGCAGTTTTTTATATGGACTCTAGGTGGCAGAATTGTTCTATGTTCCTGAAATCACAGTACTGGTGCGTTTAATAGCCAATTTGAAATGAGGAAGGCATGCCAAGTTAATAGAAACTACTCTCCTCATTAGTGCTCTCAAATGGAACAAGCGTATGGTTTTAAAATGGTTGTGCACAAATGTAATGGAAGGATATAGCTTATGTTCCAAAACTCTACTTTATTCACTTACTTACTAACCCTGGAAGACTGTTGTATTACTGCTAGAAAATAGTGATGTTTTGAATACAGCACATAAAGATGCGATCATGAAATTTTTATTGATTTTTAATAATACTGTATCTTGTTGAGCCTCAAATTTATCAGAAGGCTTGTAGAATAAAACTTTGTTGTCTGGATGAAAATTTCAGGTCCACTGTGAGGTAACTTCACCGTACTCGAGTACTTCTATGACTACATAAGAAATAGCATATGTAAAAGTATGCTGCATTTGTAGCAAAAATAATCTCAAATTACTTGGGGTTGCTTTSTTTGCAGGTTTTATACAATGATCTTTCTTCAGGATATTATGATGCTATTTTTTCAGACTTCTCTATTAGCCTTTATTCTTTTCAAGTTAAATACTTTGGATGTCTTCCATATAAACCCCTTTGCTATAAAAGTTAGTGAATAAGTTATAATAATGTGGAACAAATGAAGAGTGAAACTTACAGAAAATATATTCAGAAATACTTAGGGGTAATAGCTATATGTTTTTGGTTTAGTACAGTAGACTGTAGTATCATTTAACCTTTCTGATTGGAATGTGAAGAAACATTTGATTCCTAGAGAAGCTTTTTGGGAAAGCTTGTTTTGAATTTTTTCCTTGCACTTAGTTTTTCAYATGTTCAAAAATCTGACAAATTGAAAATTTATTAGTAAACCTGAATTAGGAAGATCTCTTTATTTTGGCAGTCCTTTCTTAAATTGTTCGTACATTAATGTTTTCTGTTTCAAGCATACTGTTTTATGAGTTACTATAATGTTATATACAGGTCAAACATGAGTAGAGAATAGTTTGAGGGATGCCATGAGCTCTCTGCGAGGACACCTGTATCTTGCAGGAACGTGGTCTGCATCAGTGCAGCTAAATATTTTCTGTTCTTTACATGTTAGTTGGATCGAAGGAAGGGAGTGGGAGAGGCACATGTTTGTGTAATTCAAAAAAAAGCAGGAATTTGATCACAACTAGACTGTTCAAGATCWTATTTCCAGCTGTGGTATTTAGTTTAAGAGCTCCTTTATTAGGTGAAGAGAGATGCATTTGAACTTAAGTTTTGTGAAACTTGGGTCAGAAATGATTTTTATGGTCAGAATAAGCGCAATGCAGAAAGTGTCAATAATTCATGTAGGCTTTCCACCAATGTATATGCATGCTTGCAGTAACTGCAAATGTCCCTGAACATCAATTTGAGTATGTTCAGCTTTTTGATTCTGAGGGCGAGCTAACCGCACAATGTTAAATGTAATGCGTTAAGACTATCTTCAATTTAGAAGAACAAGGGAAGAGCAAATCARCTTCAGTGGTGAATGATTTGTGAATTGAAGATACTTTTAGTTGCTTAGAATTTAGGGGAGTGATGCCTTAAAGGACTCTAGATTTAAATGTGCACTTAAAAATTTCTAAACTTAATTTACCRTTTTCGTCCATACTTTGACTGTTAAGTTTTTAATTCCTGCTGTACAGTATCCACCTGGATACTGTTGGCATAGCTCATGTCATGCAGCGTATTAGAAATTACTAAGAATGTGTGATGGGAACATTGCATTTCTGGTACAGCCTCATGCCTTCTGGTTTGTCAGTGACTGCAAGGGATTTCACAGAATATATGAGCATGGCAAACAGCAAACACCTGTAAAGTGTGGTAGGCACTTTTTTTTTTCTTTCTCCATAGTTATGGCCATATCTCTGGACAATGCTTGTAGCGTTCTACAGCTCTTGACCATTCTGAGATGCAGATCCAACAAGAAATGCTTATTGTGAGCTCAAGTAAGAGTTTGTAGGATCATTTCTAATTCTTCTGTCTCTGCAGTAAAATGCYGTTATTTAGTATCTGATATAAATTCTTTATATCTGTAGGAATATTCTGAAGCTGGATAAGCAATGCTACATAAAACTGTATATGTTCCTAATTTCATGTGCCAGATTTCATCTTGTATTTTTGTGTGGAAAATTGAAATAAAAAAAAAAATGCCAGCCAGATAAAGCTATGATTGTGACTAGAAGTCTGTTAGTGAACCATTAGGGTTCTGGCTACTTAGAGAAACTACAGAATAAAGGTTGCAGTCTTCTTAAATAGAGCATAGTTTGTTCTAAATACAAGTAGATTGATTGCAAAGGGAGTCTTGTTAGTGGTGCAACTTCACTTAAAGTTTTCTTCATCAGAGCAGGTTGGCTTTATTTGCTCTGGTATTTCTCCTCAAAGAGCCTGGTGTTAAATTGACACCAGTGATAGTTACCACACTTCTTGTATGTTATCACTGTGCTCGTGGGTGATAGAGCATCTGTGGCAGTAAATTTTGAAAATTAACATACTGTCGTTGCAGGCTTTCCTAAAGAAAATAGGACTTCTTTTTGTAAGAAGATTATTTGCTGTGTTTATCTGCCCAATAGCTTCCATTCTTCTTGATATCCTCTGTTGGTTACTATCCTTTTCCCTTGTGCATGGGTGGTCTTTTTAGAGGAATGGATGAGGATGGGAAGAAGAAACTTCATTGTAGGGCTTTATTTAAAACAAAACAAAAATACCCCAAGCGCCTGATTAGAGAGGTGCTGAAATGTTGCCTCTCTTTTCCAGTGTGATGAATTATTATTAGGATCAGGCATGGTGGGAATCAACAGAGAGCTTTCATAGAAATAGCAGTACTCCAGGGAGAGGAAAAACAAAAATTGATGAAATTGCCCTTAAATACTAAGGATTTTCTTAAGCGTTGTTTTTAAAGCACATTCAAATTCCTTAAAGATTTAATGCAGAGGTGCATAGGCTTTTTTSTACTCTGCCCCAAACCAGAAGGTTTTGGTAATAAAAATATTACATTTTTGTATTAAGTTTAACCAAATTTAGGGCAGAAGCTAGGGGATGATCACAATTTGACCTCTCTAGAGGAACAGTGAAAACTTAGTGTTTTTTCCCATCCGTCAGGGCTTTTGCAAACCAGTCAGTAGCTGTAATGGCATTCTTGCTCAATCACTTCTCTGTCACAGCAATGTAATCCTGCATCCTGGAATGAGCCAATGAACAGAACAACAAGATGATCATCTTAGATTGAGTGTTTATTAAAACTCTGTTGTTTTTTCCCCWGCTAAACAGATATTAGTTGTGGCTTTGGAGGACCTGCGTTTTCACGCTCTAAGAGAATACATCAGCAAGAACACTTTGTAATTTCATGCTTATCAATGACTTCTTCTCTCAATGGTCTGGAAAAATCCTGTTTTTTAGCTGTTGTAAATTAAAACTTGGTCCAGAACATGCAGTTTCAGTTAAACAAAAACTGAGATGCTTATATGCCTTTGAAAAATCCAGAATTTAAAATTTAAGCCTGATTTTTTTTTTTAAAGTGTAGTAGATGTAGGTTTTATGAATGAAGTATGAAAGGAAAGCTAGTTGTAGTTTCTCTGTGACTGGAAGAAGCCTTGGTTTCTACATGGACAATCACTCTTCTACATTCTTCCTTTTGTTAATTAGTTTCTCTCTCTTGAATTTCAGAAGACTGAGTAGCTTGTCATTTTCAAGGGGTACCAAGCATTGAAATGCAGCGATGATTTTTGTAATTGATATGCTACCCAGTCCAGAGGTTAGGAGAAATCTGAATTTCCATTAAAAACATGCAGTTAGACTCACTTTTCAAAGACTTGAGTTCGAGTATTCTTCAGTAACTGATGYGTGCATGGCTCACAGCTCTTTGAAGTTTTTTCCCTCCCTCTGCCCCTCAAGATTTTTATAACTGAAAAGAACTTCAAATACAGTTTTGTGAGAGTTCTTTATGTCTTTGTGAAAAGAACTGTTTTTATGCAAGGAATGGCTTTCTAAGCGTGCCTTTCTAAGTCATTTTTGGTGGCCTTCCAGTTACAGCCCCTCCATCTTGGAGCTGACTGACAACATGCTAACTGAGGGTAAAGGAACTGGAGCAGCTTTAAGAGTCCTACAAAATCCATGCTGGGAGTTTTTGTTTTGTAACTTTTGCATGTGTTTTGCAATGCCATTTTGTAATGGCAATGAGCCATTGCTGAAAGTTGTCAGCAGAGAAGGACATTGCTGCGTACATCAATATAAACTCGGAATGCCTCTAGTGCTCATGTAATAATGAGCATATGCCTTTCAAAAAGATTAATTAGTATTTATATTTTTGCTCAGAACAAAACAGTCCTAGTAATATTACCTGGAGAAGTGTGTTAAAAAGCTTTGATCGGTGTCTGTTCAGTAGTGCCTCAGCAGCTTGGGGTGATGTGACAAGACACCGCACAAAACTGTAGGGATTATTATCTTGGCTCGTTCTTGAGTCTTGGCTTTGTGAATGAAATCTCTGTACTTGCTTTCTTCCATTCAAACTGGGAAGCTGAACTGTACAAGAATTATTTGGTGCCAAATGGAATGAGGTGATTCATATAATTCAAAATAAATGATAAAGGAAATACCTCGTTCATCCTGTGGTGTAATTCGTGTCCGTGAACAATTAAAAACCAGTTCCAGGTGTGCTGTGCCTTGTTCAAGAGCTTTGGAAAGCGTGGGAGGCGACTGCCTGGCCTTCCTGCCCCGGGCAGGAGCAAGGGAGCCCTCCCAAGGGTTTGGGAGGAAGCTGCCCGTAGCAGGGGGGAGGCAGGCACAGGGAGGGCGCCTGGCATCCCCGCCAGAGCTACAGCAGCAGGGGCGATGAGGCTGCTCCGGGAGAGCCGGAGTGAATGCTTCCGTTTCTGCAAGCAGCAGCAGAATTTTTTACTACTTACTAAAGTTAAGTTGTTTTTCTGTGAAGCACAAGTTAAGCAAAATGGTGTTTTCTAGCTACGTTTGTGTTGCATAAAACACAGTCAGCAAGGTTCACGGGTATTTGTCATGTTTTTCAGAACTTTGCCAAGAATATTTTTGCAATTCTTCAATCAGTAAAAGCCAGAGAAGAAGGCCGTGCACCTGAGCAGAGACCGGCACCGAATACAGCGCCCACGGTAGGAGCAGCATTTGAATATGATGGCTGAGGCTCCCAAAGTGAAAGTATGAAGTATCTTGTCATTTTTAAGTTCAGGGTCTGTCTTGGTTTAGTTCCAGTGAAAGAATAACTTTCAAACATAACTTCACAGATACTCTTTGCCTTAAGTTACATTTATTGGTATTTAAAGAGTTGAATGTATCAATTCAATTTGTTCAATATGTTCTTGTTATTTGGAGCTTAAACCGCTAGTGCCAGCTTCCATATGTACGAAGCAGTAGCTACATTCTGCATCTATTTGCAAAAAAATATATTAGATGAGACTATTGCCATTTCAAACAATGTTTTGCAGGGTTTTTTTATTTTTTTTGACAGAATAGCAAATGTTTAGGAATCTGGAACATGACTCATGAGTGGGAACAGCTTGAACTAGATTTCTTTTGCCTGTGATTAAATCAGGAAGACAGATTTACAGTTTTATTGTTTAAGCCTATCTGAGTTTTAGACAAGAATTTGTTTGTATTGTGCTGTTTACTATTGGGCTTTATAAAACTTAATGTATATGAACTCAGTGGCAGTCTGCTGTGAAAGCTATTTAATCTTGGATTTGGTTTTGATATCATTACATTTAACGAAGAACTAAATTTAAATAGTAAGATGAATTTCAGCAATTAAATATTTGCTTTATGTTGAATTTCATAGTGTACACGAGTCTATTCAAATGCACCATTCAGAATAATTGTGGCAAGGTAACTAAATCATCCATGAAAAAGAGTGAGTTGATATTTACTGTGCTGCTAGATTGGCACAGTTTTAAAWTTTTTTTTCTAGTATTCATTTTTTCCTTCAAATTAGTTTTTATGCTGTAGGTTTAGCAGATTTTTAGCCTAATTAGGTTTGCAAGGAGCATTGCATGTGTGTAGCTGTAGGCTTAACCATGAGTTGTCAGTTGACAGTTTTTTTCTGATTCTTGAGATATTACAGAAATACAGTGTTTTCATAAAAACTTGGATTCTACCTAATGTGGTTCATTACTTGCACTTTAGTTTTGTCTCAATTTTTTGTCATCCCTGTTGATATGTAATTTTAAACTCTTTCTGTTATAATACAGAGAAGCAGATGTTAAAATGAAACACATCAGAAGCTTTTAAATGCATGGAAAGTCTTACACAAGTTAACTTGATTTTTCTACTCTTTAGTTGCATGTAGTACTTTATGAAGTTCAAAAACCACTAAATACCATCTGGGATATTTTCAAAATCTTAATTTTGTTTTAGGATCCCACTTTACGAAATAAGCAACCTATTCCAGCTGCCTACAACAGATATGATCAGGAAAGATTCAAAGGAAAAGAGGGTAAGTTGATCATAAAACTGCTTTAAAAAAATAGGAAAATCTGAAATTAGAAGTGATCAGTTGTAATGTTAGGGTTGGTTGACGGGTGAAGGGGGGAAAAGGGGTTCTGTGCCACCGCTTGTCAAACCCAAGACCAAAAAAAACCATGTAACTCTGCCTAGAGGTAACTTTTCCATTAGGCGAATGGCCTGTTGGCCAAAATTATTGGCAAGTCTAAAAGCACTACTTTTAAAAAGTACTACCTTTTAGGAAGCAAACCGAAAACTTTAAACCAGAATTTGTTGGAAAAAAAGTGTTTGTTAGAGAAGGGTCACATGCCATCAATAAAAAAGCAGAACTGCAAAAATAACTATCAGATGCATAAAATAATTCTCCATGCCCCCTACACCCACAATCACAATGATTCTAGGAATTGTTTCCAATATTCTATTGGAATAAAAGGCAAGAGTATATTACAGTACTACATGGATATTCAGTTTTGATGTCTACAATTAGAGAACAGAAAGCATAAAATATAACCCTAAGGAGAATTTCATGTTATTAGAAATTTGTGAGGGATTTTTTTACATGCCCATCATAATAGGTAATGTAGAAGTTCAGAATCTGACTATGCATCTCTGAAGTTACTTAAGAAAAAATTGCTTTGTAAATAAGCACTTACAAGTGAATACATTGTTCAGGGATTTTTTTTTCCAGCATTTGAGACTTCCTACAGTTAGTTGGTCAGATATTTTGTTATATTCTCAAACTCTATACCCTGTTGGCCTCAATATGCTTTTATTTCAATCTTTTTGATTTGGGTTTTTATTTACTACTCTCACTTAAAATTGCACTAAGGAGGAGAGGGGGGAAACTTAAGTGGGATGCTTACTAGCTTTTTAGGTATTGAAAAATAATCTACAAATAGCATCCATGAAACTTTATTGTTTTTAAAAAAAAAAAGCTATGGGAAGTAGGAGGAAAGAATAAAAAGTGTTCCCTTCTGAATTTTTTCAGTCAGAATATGAAGAGTATTTCTACTAATATCTCCTCAATTTTGTGTCTGATAATCTTTAAACTTTATTTTTTAGACTTGACCATTTGCCAAGTAGTCTTCCTATTGTTATCATTTCCTTTTTAGAGTAAAAAAAGTCTCTACTGGACAGTAAGAAATTGGAGAAAGAAATTAATAGATAAGTATGATGGAATGTATTGATGTGTATATCATGTTGTGGACTACTTTAAAACAGCAAACACATTTTTATCATCCTTTGGTAAAGGGATGACCAATGTTCTTCTAGATGACAAATTTCAGTAAGCCACACAGGAAGAGCACATCTCTATTAAATAAATGAATGTATTTTATGCTTTTATTGTGTGTGCACAGTTCAAGAGGTCATAGGTAATAGCAGATTTTGTTTGGTAGGAAAAAGAACCCAAAAGTCCAGCAGGTAACCAGTGCAGTTTTAATATAGAAATTTTGGAGCAGAATTCAAAGAACAGTGAGATTAAATGATTGCCAGGAAAAAAGCAAAAAAAAAAAAAAAAGTTTTTGCCTGTTATTAATAATGATGAAAAGTGCATTTATATGTTGTGTAATTCTGAGGATTTTGAGGATTCTGTCAATACTGAAAAGGACTGGACCATCTTGTAGGTCTTGTTCCAGCTAAAGGTTCTTTTGTCATCATGGTAATTATGAAGTGCCTGAAATGGTCATATTCTACCTTAGCACAGTTGTTATCATTCTGTACCTTTTTAAAACATGTTTTCACACTTGGCCTTTTCAATTTCTTAGCTTTGGTTTAGTCATACACTGTGATAATTTTCTATTTTAATTTTCATGGTCTATTTAAAAAAAAATCCATTCTTTCAAAAAAAAAAAAAAAAAAGATTTGTATTTCTAATGCTAGTCCTACCCTCTCTCTGACTTAGTACTGCACCACCAGTTGCATGAAATCAGTAATCAACATCTAGATTTCTTACAAGAGGACTTAAAGATCTCTGATATCTTTTTCTTAGTTGTGAATTAACTTTAGAAAATAGCAAAAGACCTTAGTTAGTTAGTTACTTATTTCTGTATTCTAATGTAAGAGACTTAAACTCTGCGAGGAATGTAATCTCAACTGAAATTCACCTTAAAGTAATTTTCAAAATCTATAATTAGATATTAACATTTTCCTGTACCATGTAGTACAGGTAATGTACTTGGTTTAAAACTGAACTAAATGCATCATTTGCAACTGCATTGCAGTGAACTTAATCTTTAAAGCATTTTTAATTTAATTGCTCCCAAAATCAGGTTGTTCCCCAACAAAAATAGTGCAAAAGTGATGTCACTAAAATAAAAATAGTTAAGGCATCTCTGTTCCATAAAGGTGTTTTTTTTTTTTTTTTTTTTAAGCAATCAATCTAATAAGAGCCCGGAATTCTTGCTTCTTGAAAACTAGCAGTATCTGGGGTTTTGGGAAGACATCTGAAGGCAAGGAAGGCAGATTACTTAAGTTCTGGGTACAATGATTTGTAGTCTTCTAACCAATGTGTTAGCCTGTATCAGTAATGATGGATAGATAGCAAATGACCTAAAGCTGACCTAGGCTTCACAGCAGTCCTCTAACAGTTGCATGATGATTGTAGCTAAATGCTACTTGCAGTTTTACATAATTTATATATTCTTTTAGTACACTATTACAGTATGCTGTACTACTATTATTCATGGAGACTTAAATTTTAGGCAGCAGGAAGGTCAGCTGTTTCTTTGAATACTTTTGTGTTGGTTTAGTATAGTTATCAGATATAGACTTCTTTTTAATAGTGATTTGAAGCTTGTAGAGCCAAGAAAGCAGACTAGAAAATGTTAACATGAGGTGCATTAAGGAGACTGAGTTGCAGTCAAGTTTGTCTGCCTTTTCTGGTGGTCTGTTATTTCTGAGGTGGTATCAGGATGATTCTGTGGTTTACCTTTGTAATCTTGATGCCAAAAGGGACAGGCTTTGTTGCTAGAATGTTTTAGGTTGCTTTAATAATAAATGTGAGGGGCCTTTGTAACTGTTAGATACTGTTCTCCAAGAGCAAAGAAATAATCTGTTACACCTGCAGTCAGCTGAACTGCTTGTGCAGTCCGGAGTAAGTTTGTAGCTTTCTCTCCAATGGATATCTTGTTGCCGCAGCTTTGGTTGGGAAGGCAACTGAAACTTTGAGCTAATATGATGCTTGTTTCGTAGTGCACTGCAGGTAATAATCTGTTTTGAATGCAGTACCTTGTTTGTTTTTCCATTTTTTTAGGTAACTTTACCTGAGAGACTGCTTTTCATATGGTTGTTTCTTAAGTGATTCCAGARTGTAAAATTGTGTTGAGCTGATAATCTTGAAGATTTGCATTTTCTGATCCATTGAGTGTGTGTAACAGTATAGATGGAAAATTTAAGGTTTCCCTGTGCTACTCTAATAATGTTTAAATCCCATCCTTTAAGGACAGTTTGTGGAGAGTTATTCTTGCACGTCTAGTGTAAGTATGCTGTCCAGGTATCAACATACTAAAAGCTAATGACTGTAAAAATTAATATTACTTTAAGTCTATTTAGTATAAATTGGAAAAGGGCTTGCTGTACAGCCAACTGACTTCACACCATAACTGCAAAAAGAATATTCTTCACCATATCCAGTGTTTCCTTCAGGAAAGCTTGCCATTTATTTTCTGCTATTGTCATCTTATGTTTGAATCATTCATGTAACTGGATTGTATTTTCTAACATAGCAGTTTTTCAGAAAGGTCAGTCCCAACATTCAGCCTAGGAAGTAGTGAATTATAAAATGTGATTTCTTTCTGTCCTTAGGTAATAGGAGTTTCAGAATATTGAAACTTGACTGTCCTACTAGACTTTTTTTATTGATTTCATTCATTTTTAAGGATATAAGATTATGCTTATTTCTAGCAGAGAATATATGCAAGACATTCCCATTTTGGGGGAAATAGATTACAGTYTCTGCTATATTCTGACTGAATGTGATCAAGTAGTTTGCTGACATACCTGTTCATTGCTGGAAAACGTACACAGGTTCATATGGCAATTTTTCTGTTGATACTGTGAGAAACTTAAGAACATGTGTTACGTACTTGTAAGGTGCTTATTGAACTGTTTTACATGTGTTGGGAATTTTGTAAACTGCAGTTAATATAGTTTGGAAAAGTAGGCATGAAACTAACTTTTACTTTTTATAGTACTGAAAAGGAGTGCTCAGTAAACTCAYGTAGAGTGAAATTCAGCGTCAGTGATATAATTACCATAGGTGTGAAAATGCGTTAGTGAATCACTTTCTGAGGAGTCAGCAGAGCTGTTGCTATCTGTTTCGAGAAGTATACATCTGGAAAAAGAAATGGTTATTCAGTCTTACTCATCCACAGTTCAAACAAAGTCTTTAACTAGGCTCACCAGTGTTTCAAAGCCGTGAATGATCCTTTGTACTGCTTCTATTTGCCTAGATTCCCTTCCAGAAAATCAGGTTAACTTAAAGCATTTTTTTAAACTATTAYTCCTAGTGTGTCAGCACTCAAGTTTGCACTTAGAGTGGATGGCTAGAACGGCAGCAGGTGCAGGATCAAAAATGCAGTGGTCTTTAAGCAAAGGGAAGGCTCTTTTGAGTATTAATACTCAGGAAATGCTACATATGTCCACACTACAGGGAATATAATCAGTCCAATAAGCTGATGCACTAATGTGCTAATTTTCATTTCTAGGTCTAAATCTTTTAAATGAGGAGACAGTCAGATTGCTATCTCATGATGCTAGAAAGGTAACTAATGATAAACCGCATAGAAAATGTATATGATTCTTTTGACAACCTTTGGGTTATTGGACTGTGAAATTATGGTGGCAATACACACAAAGACTGCAGGAGAAAAGATAGCCTTAATATTARCTGACTTTGAAGCATTAGAATTGATTATTCAATAGTAGTTACTGGGTTTAGTCCATAATGATGTAGTGTTTAAAGGCTTTTCTTGCTCAAGATGGTTTTAATAATGTTTTCGTTTATAAAACTGATTACGTCTGGCAAATAAAGCTGGAATACTTCATTACTGTTGAGTTTTGCTTGCATTACTCATTCTTCAGTGTTAGACTTGCATTTAAAATATCTAGTATGGACTGCTTTTTGCCTTAAAAAAAGGTGTATGATATAGCCTGTTTTGCAAATTTACTGAAAAATCCCGAATGTATAAGCAATTGTTCTGTATCTAATCCCAAGTTTGAAAATAAAGATCCAAAGTCTTGCCATTGTGATTATTTGTTTAATTAAGGTCACTTTTTCATCTTAAATACTTAGCCTTTCCTTTAGTAGTTGACTTATAATTTCATCTGCTTCCTCTGTTACTATCASTGAAGCTGTGATTTTGAAATCACAGTTTTGGAGTTGCAAACAAATTCTTAGCTGGTCGTGAATGTTTCATTTCTGTGCTGCTCCATGACTCAGCAGCAGAGGTTGGAGCTGAATTGAGGAGGAAGGAGGGAAGAAGCACATTGCATTTCTCCTCTTAGTCAAGAGGCTGTGATACAGCATTTACACTGATGTTTGCTGGCAGCACATCACCTGGTTGCTCTGTATTCTGCTCCTCTCTACTCTGGCCTGTTAGGCCTGTTGTCCCAGCGCTGGTTTTGAGCAGCTGCACCAGGGACTGCTTGAGGTCAGTCGCTGCCCTCAGCGAATATTCTGGAAGAAGTGCTGCTCCGCTTTCCATCTCAGCCTTTGAATGTCTTTTTGCAGCCAGCTGCAGTGACATGGATAACAGCTTCTTGGTCATTTTTTAAGCACGAATGCAACCATAGCTGGAGTTCCTGCCTTGGAAGCATTTGGTTTCAGCTTAGCATAGGCTGCGTACAGGGAGTGGAGTTGAAGGTACTGTGTGTAGGCAGCAAACCATCAAGATTTTCTTTAATTAAAAAAAAAATGAGGGGAGAGAGGGGCATGATTGTGCAAGTGACAGAGCTCTCGCTTGTGACAATACTCGACTCTCTAATAAAAGTGATGGCTGACTGGTGGACTGACACATGGTGGATATCAGAGGATCAGGAAAAGGGCTGTAGTTGGAGAAAAGACCAGTGCCATTATCAGTTGAAAGAGGGTTGCTGTGGTGATGCCTAACTCTCATTTGCTAGTTGCTTAAGAACTTGAGGTAGGCAAGCTGACAGGGGTTTGGGATGGTGGTGTTCTCCGCTTACTCCACTACCTGCAGGTAGCAGATCCTAGAATCTCTACCCTATGCCTTGTGCTGGCCATGTAGTGTGTCTCAGATCTACATCACTACGAAAAGGTACTATACCTGTATTTACTCATGACAGATCTATCTATCTTTCTTTCTTTCTTTTTTTTTTTTTTTTAAAAACCTGAGTAGCTGTTAAATAGCTTTAGGGGGCCCATTTAGGTGCCTGAAAAGCAGGATAGAGTGTCCTTTTTCTAAAGCTTGAGTGAACAGTGGCCCTTTGGGATCCTAGTTGCTTGCTAGGAAGAAGAGTTAGCAGAAGGCTGGGAGCAGGAAGTCAGTGATGGCTAGAGCCATGTTTAGTGGCTTTTGTGGCTCATTAAATGGAACTGGGACAAATTTTACAAGGGACTTCATCTTTTTTGCAAAAGATACAACGGTTGGTGGTAGAGCAAAAGCTTGTGCCCCACCAGTGCCTCTCTGTCCTTCACTTCACTTTCTAACTATGCTACTGACTCTTCTCTGACAATCAAGGTTTGTGCACCTTTATTCCTTTGCAATACTAACGGAGGCTTGGGTGAGGGGGGGTTGTTAATTCAGGAGAGTGCAAAGTTTTACTGGGGGCAAAACAGAAGAGGTCAAAGGAAAGAAATAGAAACCTAAACAGTGAATGAATGTGTAGAACTAATAATAGAACCAGGATTTGTGCTTGGGAAGAGAAAGATTGTGATAGGCCAAGCATGATGAGGGAGTAGTGCTTGCTGGTTTTGTTAAGGTGTATATATATGCACTGGAGTTTGGGAAGAACTTCCAGTTGAAATAGTCAGAAATTCTGTATGTCACAGAGAAGAAGAACCCATAAAAGGCCTGTCTGGAAAGGGAAGGTGAAAAAATCTTCTGTTGCTGACCTTCTGCAATTCACAGGCAACTGTCATCCGATATAATTCATCTCCGTTTTATGTCACTCCAGGTCAGCAAAAAGCATCTCTTCAAGTTAGGAGAGCTCCGCCAAGTATTCTGTAAGCCCCCAGGCACTACCTGAAATATTAATATGTTCCTTGCCCAGCGACAGTGACCTATATAGTTGAGGAGAAAACTGTTGTCCGTGGAAATGCTATGATAATGATAAAACTTCACTGCCTTAAACTGAAATTCAGCTCTGTGAATCCTGAGCTGAGATGCGATGCATAATTACTTCTTGGAGATGCTAGAGAAAGGCAATACCAATTTTATAAAGGGAAGCTAGGCATTTTCCTTTGAAGTAAAGACTGCATTCATGACTGTACCTGTGTTTGATTTCTCAGAATTGATTCTATGTAACTCAGGAACATTAAGTCTGGGAGAAGGGAGGCCTTGAGAAGCTGAGGTATGGAACAGTTGAACTTGAGGTGTCTTCACACCCTGAGATCAAGAAGTGTCTTATGGCATGATGGACGGTGCATGTTAAACAAAACATAGTCCGTAACTCTAGGCTCTTCACTTGGTATTTGGCAAAAGATAAGTAGCACATTCAAGGAAAAGGAGACAAAACAAAAATCAAATGTTCAGAAATACAGATGCATATTTCTGTGCTGGGAGGAACATCATCAGTTTTTAACTCTTAGGCATTGTCTGTCTGGGCACTAGAGAATCATATAATCTGGGAAACTTCTGTGCCTCATTTCCTGCAACTGTCTGATAGGCTTTCTCCTTTAAGGAAGAAAGGAGAAGCAACCATAGAGTCTTCCCAGAGCATCTGCACTGTCTTCAAAATTGTCTGAGTTTTAAATTAAGTTAATTAACTCTTGATAGGAGTAAGAAACTCTAATAGTCTTGGAGCATCTGTTATTTTTCTTGTTCTTTTTGTATGTTCAAGAAAGAGCATTACTTTTTGGTCTTTAATGTTTTGTGCTGATGCATTGTGTGAAGGTCATGTAACAAATGGCATTAATCTTCCTATTCCCAGTAATTGTTTCTGTACAGTATCCTTTATCCAAGTTTAGATGGAGCTGCACAAAAACTGCTTAGGCATAGAAAAATGCTTGCAGTTGCTATGTCAATTGTTTATTGTGGTCAGCTATGACTTGGTTTCATGCCATTTTAAGTATGAATGAATGGGAGTTACACCATTTTAAGTACAAATGAATTGACCTGTTGGTTGTTAGGGTCAATTGACAGCAGAGCTATGCGAAGGCATATGGAAAAAGGGTTTCTTGCAGTCTGGGTGCCAGCATGCAGGAGTGCTGAGAACAGGAGGGTGGAGAAGGACTGCTGAAAAGCAAACAGGTAGCAGCAGCAGGTTTAGTCACTGAGCATTTACAGACTTGTGGCATTTACCTCAGCATAAATTCTGCCTCATTAAAATTATTTGGGATGGGGGGAGAACCCCTTTAGTAATTTTGGTCTTGTAGTATGAATTTATGTAGATTGAGCTACRTATCATACAGTAATACCATTGCTCTTCTGTACCCCAGAAGTGGATTTGCCTTATTATGTAGCCCCACTTTTGTAGTCACTTTGTAAACCAATTTCTTATGGAGCATATTTTTGCATGCATATAACTACATGTTGAATATGTTGCATTATAATGCATTCTGAGAATATGAGTTTTTTCCGTCCTGTAATAATAAGAATTCCTGAGACTGCATGTGTGTGCAGCATGTTCTTGCAAAGATTTAAATTTGTCTTTTCTATGTCCTTTCTATTTTGTATTTGAGTAGTCTGTGCAGCAAGAAAAGCTTGTTTGGGAAGCAAAAGCAGAAATACTACTTTTTTTTTTTTTTTAAAAAAAAGAAAATACTACCTTAAAATACTACCTTAAAGAAAAAAAAAAAAGACAAAAAAGAAAAAAACCCAAAACACATAGGTTCCATAATTGCTGACCAGATTTTGTAGTGTGAACAGAACTTAAAACCCTGCCAGCAGTAAGACCTGTTTCTTGCAGAAATAACTTCAAAGACATTTCCAGTGATGTCAGTTTAGACATGATGTCCCTATATTCATAATGATTTACAAGAGCCTTTTTTCCTTTGCAGAAACGGAAGGCTTTAAAATTGATACCATGGGCACCTATCATGGAATGACTTTGAAGTCTGTAACGGTAAGCTAAGAGTCATTTTTGAAATATATTGTATAGAGATGATAGTGTACTTAATATATTGTACCTCTATATTTCTTGTCTTCCTTGCCTAGGCTCTGAAAGGTTACTTGAGTTGACTAATAGAATT
>NW_028186127.1:525815-603435 GCF_003343005.1 Rhea americana
GGGGGTATACAGTCTTTTTGTGCTTGACTAAAAGTTTTTTGGTAGCCTTACGTGTACCTGTTAAGGACATGACTTCTTGCATAATCATAAATGATACAACTGTACTCCCAAAGCTGAAGTAATAAAAGCAGGCTTTGGAGTATCTCAGTTTCCTACTGTGAGTTTAATAACAATAAATTTGATGGGGAGAATTTGACCTCTTCATTATTGTTGAAACTTTCTATCATAGTGAGATTGACAGTCATTTCTTTCATATGACTTTAAGATGGTGGTGGTGTGAATTGCTACACATACAGATGAGGAAGGAGACCCTCAAACAATTCCTTTTTTTGTCCACTTCTGTGGAAGTGAGTTGAATCCTCTCAAACTAATACTGTTTTGATCTGCTGGTAAGGAGGACAGATGCTRCAAAACTAGTGTAGAACCTCATTAAGGTTCTTGCCATCTGCATACCTATATAAATCTGATGAGTAGACATCACTRAACACTATCCTAAATCTGTACACTATTTCTAGTTTTTACTCCTAATTTGAACATAATATAGTATCTAGAATGTAAATTTTGTAAAACTGTTCACCACTTTGGGTTTTTTTTTGTTTTTCTTTGATAAAAGCTTATGCTTAAGTCATTTATTGCAATCCTCCTTCATTCTTAAAATGTAGCCATCTATAGTTAATTTTTTATTATTTTAAATAAGGAGTCCTAGTTCTAAACAACAGTGTTTTAAGATGAATTCAGGAATTACCTGGTGAAGGAAGAAAATAGTCTGTTATCCCCAAAGGTTTGTTCTTGCCATTTGCGCTTGTTTGTTTACTGACAAGTTCACTTGCTGTTTCATGAGGGGTCAGGCAGCATCAATGCAGATTTCCATTGCGTATTATATCTGTTTCTAGTGGTTGTTTTGTGACCTAGTAAATTAGTTGTGTTTAAATTATCTGGGGCAGGGGGAAAGCATGTTTACAGTAAAGTACAAACAGTCAAAGGTTTTAAACTTCGTAGTGCAAGAACTCTGAAAGTGAAAGAATGCGCAGTAACTCTATTTTTTTTTCCCACGGGTCATTAAAAATAATTAAATTTTTGTTCCAGGAATCCTAGCTCATACTCAGTTTGCTACCTGACATTTTAAAGTAGAGTTATTGAGTTCTCCTTGATGGTTTGTTCTGTTAAGCAAGAAAATACAGCTAATATTAGAATATTTTATTATGATCTTTCTTGTAATATAAACTAGAACTTTTGAAATTGTTTCTTAAGAAGTATGCATGTGTAGAGCCTCATTTGGTGTCACGAGAAGTGTTAAAACTCCATCTGTCATTTAGACATTTTTCTAAGAAAGAATTTATAAGTGATTTTTTTCTAAGTGAGTTTTTGAGTTTTCTAGTTTATTAAAAAGGTGCCCGAAATGCTTAGCTCATTCATAAATARTGGTGACATATTGACTTCGTGTTTTGGAGGGGAAGAAATAAATCTGTTAATTACGTGGCACAGAAATGTTCATCTGTTTTTGTCTAAACTTTGTCAAAGTGATGGACCACATAAGCCTAACCCATAATCTTCAGATCGTTTTTTTGTATCGAGCACTTATTCTCCTACCAGCTATTAAATTTCACATAATGCTTTTTCAGTGTTTTTTTTCTACTCACGTTTCTTCGTGTGAGTAGTCTCCCTTACTTCATATTCCCCATGCAAGTAGTCTCTCTTTAGCTATTCCAGTTTGAATTCATCATTTTTTTGAATGTGGAGAAGTAAAATTGTACCTAGTATTCCAAAGGAGATTTCACCAACAGGGTGTACAAAGGCGTTAGTATTGCCTTGGGATATATGAGGTAGGTGTGCTTTCTTCAATTTTTTGTTGCTTTCTCCTGTTTTTGCTCCAGTTTCCTCATCAATTATGAGCTGCGTATTGGAAGAGATTGCTTATCTTTATGTGATGGTTCAGCTCAGTGTTTGACATTATTGATAGTATCTACTCTGCTTTTGATTTGTTTCTCTTGAGTGTGTTATTGATTATTTTGGCTTCCTGGTCACAGCTGGTCCTTTATTTTCGTTGTCTGAACTATGTTGTATTGATTATTTTGGTTTCCTTGTCACACATTGTCTTTTTTTTTTTTTTGGTTTGACTAAACCTTTTGCTTTGGTGGCTACTGTTTACCTTAAGAGGCTGATGGAGCCATAAGCTTGCAAAAGTTAGGATCTTGCTAGCAGCAGGAAAGACTTCATATACATCTATTAGCTGGAATGTAAACTGCGGCCCCTCTCTGGAGTTGCCTATCTGCTTCTCATTTTGAATGTGTGATCTGTTTTTTGTTGTTTCCTGTTATCTTCCATATCTGTATTCCACTTTCTGTCCATATCTTATCGTAATTCTTTGTAATGATTTATATGAAATGTGCAAAACTCCTGTTTTGTGTTTGTTCTTGCTGAAATATGAGTTGTCTTGGATGGTTGCTTTTTTTAACAGCAAAACAAACTTCTGCATTTTGACTGCTTTCTTTTCATCAGTGATATTGGAAACTTTCTTAGCATTCAAAATTTGTGCGAGAACAGATGGTGAATGGTGGGCTTTTTTTTTGAAGTAATGTCAGCTAAAATAACTTGTGCTGCTGGCAGTTCTTCCCTGTAACAGGGTTTTTGCTTAATTGGCATACTTACTCTCTCTTTGGAAGAACTGACTTATTTAATGAATTTTTATTGTGAAGGCATGATTTCATTACTTCTGGAGCTGGAACTGGTTATAACAAGACATCCTTCTCAGAACCACCCCCCCCCTTTTTTTTAAATACCTGCCGTTCCCCCAATTCCTTAGGGGGACTGAGTTTGGGAAAGCAGTAAGATGGTCCCGGTAGTTCCTGCTGCCCAGCAGTGTGTACCGCAAAGCGGACAGCAAGCCTTTTAGAAATGTACGGGTCTACCTGCACACTCCACTTCAAGCTCTAATGTCCAGTTAAGTAGAAAARTTTATGGGTTGAAATTAATCAAATAGGAGGTCTAGAGCTAGGGAGGATAAGGGTGTTAGTGTCTTGGTAACTTGTAGGCTGCTAGGGAATGTTTAAAGTGATATTCCCAAGAGGTTCTTTACTTGTGTAAATTAGCGTGTTCAAGCCCCAGTATTGCTGCTTTTTTCTGACAAAAGAGAAACATTAACTCGGAGATTAAACCAGTGCCATCTAGTGGAAGCCTAAAAAGTAGATTTGACCTTTCTCTTGTATTATACATAATGAAATTGAATTTTGGACTAATTACTACTGTGATCGGAAAACATGAAGTRTTTAACTGGTACTATAGCTGGAGATGTCTGGGTGAAAAGAGATGAGCTGTCTGCACCCACGGCAGAGTCCTAGGGAAGCTGCTTGTGAACTGCCTGTCCATCAAAGCTGGCTTTTACAGCTTAGCACTGAAGTATGTATTCTTCCAGGCTGAGGGCATGCTTTGTATCAGTAGTGTGCAGATGCAGATAACATTTGCTTCTCCATAATAGCTTGTGCTATAGTCAGTATGATGCTGATCTTACCCATCTTTGTGCTTTTCTTTCTCAAGTTTTCTTGACTTTAACTGATGTGAGAGAAAAGAATAGATCAGAACACTGTGGAATGCTGGATCGGTTGGAAACTATTGAGGTTTGTGTGTTGGAGGGGGGAAGGAAATAAGAATGATTTCTGCTACTTGAAGTACTGAGAGTCCTGACTTAATCTTGAGGGGTGATTCAGTGTTGTCATAAATTTGAATGTAATCAAATAAGATATGAGTATCACTGCTTTAAGCCCTTCTGGAAATTATTTTGCCTTTCCTAATTGCTAGAAAGCTCTACCGTTTTTTATCTCGGGGTTTCGTTTGGCATTTTTAGCTGCTGGAGCTCAGAAGCTCCCTTGGTCTTTTGTTTTTGCCGCTAGTAATGGAAGCTGTCATTGATCATCTGCAGGCACACGTGGCCACTACTATTGTTGTCCTGATGTTGTTTAAAGATGTGAGTATAACAGCACTCTCATGAATTAAGACAATATTTGGATAGTTTGGGGCTACACTTGAAGAATCAGGGTAGTTAAGTTTAGTTTGAGGCATTTTGCTTATAGCAAACTCAAATGTGGTTTCTGCAGTATATTCAAACATATATAGAATTCCTTATAGAGATAAAACCTAGAATTTTTTAGTCCTAAGTTCTGTGATAATGTTTTTCATATAATTTAATGAAACCGATGTCCAGCTTGCTGGTGTAGCATACCAGGCTTTACAACAATCTTTCAATTGAAAAATTGCACTGAGTAACCATGTGAGAGTATTGATAATTAAAGAAAATGCATTACATTGCAGTAAAATACATTGCATGGGGACAACTCTTTGTGTTAGTATCTTTGTGCCCGGACTCTGGAAGGCACGCTTCAAGCAGGCATCGTTTGAGAAGAACTGGAACACGGGCCCCGCTCCCCTACGCTCCGAGGCATTTTTTTTCATCAGGTTACGGTCAGTGTGACTTTTTGAGTGCTAACTAATCAGAGTACATTCCTGTTACTGTCCCCCAAATCTTGTGCGTATAGTAAGATATATATAATCATAAGATTACTGAGATCTGTTTAACCTCTGTCTGTAGTTCCCGAGGAGAAGGCGAAGAAGTTTCTATAACCTCAAAGACTGGGAAATGTGTAGAGGCAGAAGCAATCAATGTAGTATATGYATGCATATTATATAATTGATATGCTTCTGTGCGAGTAGATAAATCCATGAGATCATATTCTATTTTGTTTTTAATKTAGTCTGAGGAATTAAGCAAGCAGAGTATAATTTGGTGACAAAACTTGAAATGATTCTTCAGAAGCATATAGTAGAATTTGTTACTGTTTTTCAATATGCAAGAAAATAGTGCTTAGTTCTTTAAAAAATAAAATTAAATATTATAAGTGTGATATAACTACATGTCAGCAGTTTTCCATGTCTTGTTTTAATCTTGTTAAATGGTTTGTGAGAGAGTGGCATTGAGAAAGGCATCTGGAGTGGTTTTGAGAGGAGGAGTCTACAAAACAGCAGATGCTTTGAAAGCCTTTGGAGCAGCCTCTGCTGCAGAGCGTGATTTCCGTGCCGCACGTGCCAGGTCCCCTCCAGGGGCTCAGCAGCGYTCTGGACCTTCTTTGTGCACATAATCATAGCTTGGGAAGCAGCTATGTTGCTGTTTGTGTTTGGCTAGCAGATTTTTAACTATCAAAAGAGGGTGAAGAAAACTTTGTAATAGCTGATCTATCAGAAGATAGGTGATCCATAGGTGATTCTTAAGGTAGAGAATTTTGAAAARTTTTTGTTTTCATTGGATTACTGGTGGCTTCTCTCAAGTATATCTATATGTAACTATAACTTATGCGTAACAACCTGTTATGGACATGACCACTAGCTCAAAATCCTTGAGCAAGGAAYTGATTCAGAATAGTCTTCCAGCATCCAAATCCAGCTATTACATTTACACTGCCCTGGGATAACAGACTAGAGAGCCCTTTTGTTGAGCTTGTATGTCTATATACTCAAATGAGGGTGGATGAAATGCAGCAAGGTTTCCTAAGAACTATTACTGTATTTTATATTAAAGGTGCACACAACAATTTCAGTGGTTGACATTTTATTACCTTAGTCATGTTTCAAATATGAAGTAAATTATTCTCCTTTAAAGAGTTTGGTCTAAATGGACAAGTTAAAGACCAAGAGAATTACATACAAATGCTACTTTCAAGAAAATGTGTTAGGTTGAACAATGCTGCACTGATTTTCTCAGAGTATTGTAAAACATGTACACCTGTGGCCAGTAAACATTGTAGAACATGTACACCTCTTGCCAGTGTACTGCATCATACAACAGAACTGCCTGTTTTGTTCCTCATAATAGGTTTTAYTTTATTTTGGGTCTAAGAATGGCAAATTCAAGAAATGAATGTCATATAACTAGTCACACATCTGGAATTTAGGCCTTGCTAATTTGGCTAGTATGTTACTGAATAAAAGACAGACCAAGACCTTGAGCCACCTAGCTCTGTTATTAAATGAAAGTGTCTGAAGTCACCGTTCTGTGCAAAACTCGGTTGTGTCAGTGTACTAAATGTGCTCATGTCATGCCTGTCAAATCCTTGAGTGATTTAAATGGAGAAACGCCATGTATGAGAATCCAAAATACTTTTGAGTATGRAACTTTAGACATCTAGGGAACTTTACTGACAAAAGCTTGAGAGCCTTAAAAGCTCTTGTTATGAATTTTAAGATGTGCTACTAGACCTTTCATGATCTAAACCTGGATGATGCTAGCTGCTTTGCTAATCATATGGRTGTCCCTTCAGGAAACTTTTCTGCTGTGTACACTATGAGATAGGACTTGRGTCCTTTCAAAATAGTCCAGGACTCGCTGTCATTTGGAAACCTAACCCAACTGAAATTGTCAAGCAAATTTCATCTGTGGTTTTTGGGTTGGATGTCTGATTTCTGCTTTAATCCCATTTAGATGCTTGATTCCTTTTGTCTTTCTCAGTTCTCAAGACCTGACTGAAATATCTATTAACGAAAGCTTTATAAAATGTTGCTCAAGATCAGCTGCATTTGAGCTACAGATGTTTATACTATGTCCTAATTGTTCCAGAGAATCAAGACCCATGTTTCACACAGCTTGTACCTTAAGCAATATTGTCAATACGTTTCTTCTACAAATTATCTCCAGACATCATCTGTGTATATAATAGCTACATTTTCAATTGACAGTTTGTCTGTTGTCAGATTTCTTCCAACAAGGAGGAAGAACTTAGGTATTATATGARATTTAATTTATTTAGAATTGGTGAATACAGTAAACAGATCTTGTGGACCTTTCTTAAAGACTGTCTGAGATATAAGCATATTTTAATCTCTGGCCTCTAACAATGCAGCTCGGTATAATTTTGGGGCATTTTAGGCCATGTGATGCTTTATTACTTCTGTTTGGCTATTTACTTTTAATGGGGAAAGGTGCAACTGGTTATTTGTGGAAACCCGTTTTCTCCGTGGCAGGGTTGCTCTTGCCAAGCTGTAGYGCCATAGCTGTACCTATTGCGACATGGAAAGTAGGGTAGCCTGCGTGTTTCCCTAGCAACACCCGCAGGAACATGCTTCAAAGCCCGCTCTCTTGCACATCTGACTCATACTTACTTCTTAGTTAAGCCACAGCAAATTCTCTTTCATGGGCTCTTTAAATTATGTTTATCAGTTCTGTTTTTTTCCTTATTGTCAAGGCTGTCTTTGAACACCTTCAGGATTATTGTTTCAATTCATGAGCTTTTTGTTCTGGGTTTGCTCAAAGTTCTGTCTCCTTTCCTTCTCCTCTTTGCATTTGTTCTTCCCTTCAGYGTATAGCTAATGTTTGAATCCAGCCAGAGGGTATGTATCTTAGTGCAGAAACTGTCTTCTCAGGCCTAACTTACTGCCTTTATTATCTTGCTATTACAAGACTGTAACAGTAAGATAACATTTTAAAAGGAATATGTTACAGGCAGGTGTTCTTTAGTTCTTGCATCAAAATATGTGAGGTAAAGTTTGTTTTTTGTTTTTTTTTCCTGGCTCTGAGCACATCAGTCCCGCAAAGCTCAGAACTGAGACAGGTCTTTGGAGGCAAGTGTTAATGAAATGCTAATGTAAGTAATTACCCTGGTTTCACAGTCTTTTGGGGGACAGATTATAAATGATGTCATTCAGCACTATTTGAACRATGTAACATCACTAATGAGAAGATCCCTTCCGAATAGCAAAGGAGGAGATACTTAAACCTTTGAAGCAGATCCTTTTTACACTATTTGAGAAGGTAGTTGGTAAGACTGACCATATTTTGGGCTCTACCTGTGGTTTTAGCGTTCCATCTATATCAAGATATTAACCTGCCTGTGTCTTTTATGCAGCCAGAGGCTATTGCAGTTGAATCTGCATCCTCGCTTTTGGGATGTTTGTGTGTTTTATTTTCTTTGAAAGGACAGGACTCTAGGCAAAATCCTGGTGTGTTCAGGTTTGCCACTAGTAGTCCAGGATACAGTCTATCTCAGCTTAGGCTGTCTCTTTGACTCTAAAGACTATACTATGAACTCTGTATTAGTTATGGCTCACTCAGTAGCATTTCAACAGCCCTAATCATACTTCCTGGAATATACCTGYGATTGCAATCTGCAGAGCTACCCTCTGGAGCTACATTTATGTTTTTACTGAGCAACATACTATTGCTGAAACTGCTTGGATCACTGCTCTGGGAAGGAGTGGTTCTTTGGTCTTTATTCAACTAAAACTTTTTTGAAGACCATTGCTATGTGAGGTAAGAAGAGGTCTGCTTGAAGCCCTCACACGTATGAATTTGCATATGGATAAATATTCAGAGATATATTGTCTGTTTGCATTTTCATTTAACTCCTTTTTTTGCCTTACTCTTTTATTCTTAGAGGAGTTTTTGCTACTATTTAAACATATCTTCATGTTCAGTATTTAGTATTTCAAACAAGGTATGTCATATATATATGTATATACACACACATACATATATATATATATATATAAAACTTCACATTTACCTAAAGCAGTTGGTAAACTGTTAAAAATTGATAAATAACTGTCTGTGAGAACACCTATTTATTATTAGTTTTTTAAATGTATACTTTGAGTAGCTAGGGTTGTAAAACTTTTGCTTAGACTTAATGTAATATTAACAACAAAATTTTTAATCTTACATTATCGTTGTATTTGGCACACTAAGTTTTAGGAAGTTGAAGTATTTGATTGGCATGCTGCATTAGGAGGCTTTTAGTGCATTGAAATGAAAATATTTTTCTCTCAACTCTTTGAGGTTAAAAGCAGACACTTCCCCTACGTAGAGGTATATGAGTATTACAGAAGATTTTGTGCATAAGCAACAGATACTCTTTTAACATTCAATTAAAAAAGGAAGTGTGAAACCGTGTGGTGTGACTAGACAAAGTGATAGTGATGTGATAATATTTTAAGATTGCTAGTAGTTAACTCTTAGTCTAGGTACACTCAAGTTGCAGTACTTCTAATCTGAATAATCCCTTAAATTCTAAGTTTTCATTCTAGGCAATGAAAGTAATGAAGGCTAGTTTTCCTTTATAATCACCTAAGCCTCTCTTTTACCCCAGTAAAGCRGGTGTCCCCTCGTATCCCCTTTGCCCTGGCAGAAAGTGCGGTTGATCAGTTGGGCGATGTGCTTTCTGGTGGCTCCGTGCTGCCACGTCGAGGAGGCGCAGCGTGGGGACGGCCTCCCTCTCCTGCCTTGGGAGCGCTGGTCTGAGGGTCTCGTTTCTCTGGCCAGCAGTTTTCCAAACGTTTGTGGGATGTAACTTTCTTTGAATTTCTTC
Source organism: Rhea americana (assembly GCF_003343005.1). Taxonomy (NCBI): domain Eukaryota; kingdom Metazoa; phylum Chordata; class Aves; order Rheiformes; family Rheidae; genus Rhea; species Rhea americana. The sequence goes on from NW_028186127.1 coordinate 535,160, forward strand.
TGCCTTTGTCAAATTTTATTGAAACTGAAGAGCAGGTTCAAAGTACATTGCAGAAGAAGGAAGGGAATGTGATTAAAAGCTGTTAACAAATTAGATTCCTGAAAGGAAACTCTGGTTTTACCTTAGAGCAAGGAGGCTTGAGGGTGTATCATGTAGTAGTATTAATCAATCCTGCTTACTAATTACGTTTGGAGCACTTAATGTAAATTGGACAAACAGATTGCAATGTTACTAAATTTTAAAGAGAATACAGTTGTCATTAGCAAAGATGATCTCCCTGCTGTGCTATTTTTTATTGTGGCTATAAAGTACAACACAGTACTTCTGGATAGAAACATCTTTGTAATGCCTTAAAGAAGTATTTTGCAGCTACTCATTTAGCTGCTTACAGTATATATAGTTGCCTCATACTAGTGTGGAAATTGCATTCTATTTTAACATGGTATCATATGCTGTAATAAAACACTAATTTAATAGTGAGCGTCACATGTATAATTTTAAATCTTGAAAATAATGTCATATACTTTATTCATGTAGACTTCAAAAAATATCTAGACATGAACAACAAGGGAAATATAGGTTAAAACAGTAAAATACATATTTGAATAGCGAACTGATCATCATGCTATTTTGGAAAATAAAATCCGAACTGATTCTGGAGTGCCRGGACTTGCTTTACATCTATGTTTACATAGTAGTCTTGTAGTTGGCTCGGATTTCATATGTAAAATTTGTAAATCAACTTCCTTATTCATACCTGAAATCCTTTGAAAGCTGTATTTACTTGTTCATTACAGCTGTCATTTGCACTAATGAAAGAATAGTCTAATCAAGCAGTTTGTTCACTTTATTTGGATGTAATAAGGATTTAGTAAGGGTAATTTTCATATATACTTTATTATACTGTGTCAAAAACATATATTCCATGTGTTCTGTATAGTCACCCCTCTGGCAGTTTTCAGCAAGACTGTAAATGTCCTTTGATTTTGTTCTCTGGAAAGCTGCCTACAGGTGGCTTTGATATGAAACGGTGTGAATTCTGATTAACTCAAATATGAAGGTAGTCATAAGATCCTTTTAAACAATGGCTACCTTAATAATAATCTTAATCCAGGGAACATTGTTTTGTTGATGGAAATTTATAATATGTGGAAAATATTTTCAAGTATTGTAACTCCTTTATGTGGAATGGAGATGAAGATATAATAAAAAATAGTAAATAATAAACATCCTCCAGGTTAAGATCAAGAATATATGAAATCTAATATATATTGGCCACTAATACGCTAATGTTCTCAGTTATGAATAAGAAACATACCTTTAAGAAAATTATATAACTTTTTCTGACGCCTCTCATGAGTGGAATTAAAATGATTGATAAACCTGACATTTAATATTTGGCAAACTTAAAGGAGTTCCTGCCTTATGTTCAGTAAGGTAATGCTTCTTTAGTGAAGCTATTTTTCAATTATATTAAAATGTATATAGATGTATTAATACTTCATACATGTGGTGTAATAAATGAATGTTCACAGCTTTGAGGGTTTTTTAAAAACAAAAAGCAAAAACCAGAAGACTAACTTTTGCTCATCTAGGCTTGGGTGATTCACCCTCTACCACATTCCCCAGGAGGAAGCTAAATTAGTTCTGTCCATAAGAAAAATAAAAGTTGATGAGATGGGCAGATGTTCTTTTTTCTGAAGGGTGAAGAAGTAGAATCCATTTTTCTGGCAAGTCTGAAGATGATGGGAGAAATGTTTTCCTTTCAGTTAAACTGCTCTTCTGCAAAGATACCTTTGTGTGTTTTTGTAATGATTTTTGTTGTTGTTGTTGAGGAGGGGAAGGTTCTTAATCACTTCTACACTTGTGCATTGTGATATCTTGGTGTATTCTGGTTTTATTTATTAACAACTCATTCCCTCAGACACTGATACATAATGAATTTGCTTTATTTCAGTGTAAATTTAGGATTACTGTGAATTTTATTTTGTTTTTTAACTGTTAATGTCTTTCACTCTAAGATGTGAAAATGTAGAGTTTTTTTAATAGTGAGGTATATGCGTATCAGATTCTAGGTTTGGTTACTTTCAGTTCTTATTAATATTTCAATATTTTTATTTTCTATTGATAAAGCCCTGTTTGAAGGCATTCTTATTGCTAATTACCAAGTTGCTGTAAGAGAGACTCATGGTGCATCCGATGTGCTTTCCACCAGTATTCTCAGGCATTTTGTTCTGAAAATAAACTTTTTTTTTCTTTTTCTTTTTTTTTTTTTTTTAACCTTTGTGGCCTGTAATCCCACTGTTACAGCCTTCAACCTGCTGCTGACCTCTGAGCTACTTAATAGTTTAGAAGTTCAGAAGTTCTCTGCCCATTTCGATATTGGATCTTACTGATTTCCCTTCTTGCTTAGGGATTTTGTGACAAGCCAAAAATAGACTTGGAAGTGCCTTTGCAATCATGCAAATGTTGATCAAAGAGTGAGAACTGTATGTAGCTTCATGGGGAAAAATACCTCCCATGTCACCCTCAGTCTCTTCTTCCAAAAAGCCATTGAATCTCAGTCAGAGGGTTTAGGGATCAGCATCTTCTGCTGAGTTCCCTAATATGGGACTTTAATTTTAAAGTGTTATGGTCTAAAGTTGTTTCTCATGTGTAAACTCTTCAGGTCTTTCCTGGATGGAGCTGTTGCCACCTGAGTGGGTTTGGTGACTAGGAGTTTAGGAAGTTAAGAGACTTCAGCTGTCATTCTCATTTTGCTATTAGTGCATGGCCTTCGTAGTTCTCCCATTCACAAGTAAACCTTTTTTCCTTAATACAAAAGATGATGCAATGTAATGTGGCAATATACAATTATTCCTTAAGGCGATATCTAGATCAAAGCACTCGAGCAAATTAAAGCAAATTAGCAAAGTGTACAACATCAACATTCATAAGTTATAATACATTAAATTGCCATTGGCTGATGATGTCTTTAGGAATAAAATTACTTTAGTTAGCTGTAGTTTAATTTCCTTAGTTTACAGTGAGTGAAGACCAATTTACTCCTGCAATAGAAAATTCCTATGGGAATTTAGTGCATTTAAATTAATATGCTTTGGCTTCTCACCTTTTCTTGAATCTTTGTAAACATTTAGAACATTTAATGGCAAACTCATTAAATTTTGGAACAGCTTCCCAGGACTGTCATACGAGTTTTCTGCTTCTCTAGTTCCTGAGGCTCTATTTTTTTAATGCTGTGTGTGCACACTACTAGTTCATATAGCACTAGACATTTTCTTCTGAATCAAATCCACTAATTGAATTTAACTCTCCATCCTCTTCAGGCCAGGTAGTAATGGCTGGATTATGTAGACCTGCAAAGGTGTTCATTAACTAGTCTGTAAAGCCTGTGCTTTTTTCCAGCATGCGCAGTTCAACATCATCTGGGTTTCATGGGAATTTTTATTTCAGTTGTAAAATCAGTAGTAAAGTCAGAGGTAGATTTCCACAATGCAAATGTTGTTCTGTGCATATTAAAAAAAAAAAAAAAAAAAAAAAAAAAAAAAAAAGCGTTCCCGATCTCTTTCATTCTCGGTTTTAATGGGGAGACCTGAGGGCTACTAAACTTTCAGTTTAATGTGGTGGTTGCTGAGACCTTTAAGGTGAGAAAAGATTAGGAGATTAGGTTGCTGTAGATATTTGATACAATATCTATTTATTTTAGGTCATGATTGCTTCTTTCACGCTTTACTTCCATTACTATTAAACAGTGAAACATCCATTTCTAATACTTAAGTGGATAAATTGAAGCCTGCCACTTAAAATTTGTTCTTTTTTGTTTATTTATATAAGCTGAATGTAGGGCAGAACTTTTTCTCGTATGATGATTTCTCTGGTGCTTCTCCTGTCCAGATATTCCCCTGTACACCTGGCTTTCCTTGGCGTTTGAGTCAATGAAGTTGTTTCTTCACTTGAGAATTCATCACTGAGAATGACAGCTGAAGTCTCTTAACTTCCTAAACTTCTAGTCACCAAACCCACTCAGGTGGCAACAGCTCCATCCAGGAAAGACCTGAAGAGTTTACAAATGAGAAACAAGTTGCTGAAGTGTCTCAATTTAAATGTTGAATAGCAAAGAGAAAATACTTCTATTGTGTTTTGATGCTTTTTCCACTTGGTGTAGTGGAAACTTACTGCAGTGTGATGATCTCTATTCCCATACTTCATATGTGGCCTGCTAAGGTATCACGTTAAAACATCCCTCTAATTGAACCTATTTAGCTGAATTTCTGTGTTCTATCCTTACGTTTTCCACTGATGGGGCAAATCCTGCTAATATAGCTGTGAATCACTGTAAACTTTAATAACTTTCTAAGGAGGCAGAGTAGGTATTAATGGATCCTAGTCAATGTTTGTTTATTATGTATTTATTGGATTTTTTCTCTTTTTTTAGTCTGTCTTTGGTACACTGGAAAACTATTGAAACAAATCAATTTGACGTAGTCTGGCTAATTATATCTGATGTCAACATTAAACAAAGAGGGTTAATCTGCAGTATATAACCAATTCTCTTGTGACAGCTGGAGGACTCTAGCTTATTAGTAAGCTTTGCAAATGTTGTTGCATAGAAAATTCAAACTGTAGCCTGCTATTCATTAGGAGCAGTCAGGTTTGTGTTTTCTTTTTTGAATGGAGTCTTTAAAAAAACTACATGTTGGGAATTAAGATGCCCACAGGTTTAAGACGTTAGAAATTTCTATTTGAGAGAACATAGGAGAGAATGTTCTGTCATTAGATAAGTATTTCTGTGTGCTGCTTTGGTGTTTGGGATGAGGAGGGAGACTGTTACAGGACTGATCTGTAGAATGCTTAATTTCTTGTACCATATTTTATGGAAATAGCTTATCTGTARTAATATTTAGTAATATTCACTTATCTTAATAATATATATGGGAGAAAACATTGAGCTGTGAAGAGACAGTTGGCAAAGGAAGTTAGGAAAGCAAAGAAAGGAAGCTTTATTAATAGTTACCAGAATAATTCCATTTCTTGACTTCCCAAAAGCCAGGGCAAACAGGGGACGTGGATTCTTGCCTCTAAGTTGGCCACTGAAACTAATGAAACGCTGAATTATCTGGTAAGCCATGGTGGGAGGCTGTCCTTTTTTCTATAGCAACACATCTCAAGCAGCCGTTTTTCATTTTAAATAACTGACAAAGCCAGTGTAAAATATGTTCAGCACATATGTAAGGTTATTTTTGCTCAAGAGTGGTTCGCTCGCTCCTGCCTCCGGGCGCGAGGGCACGGTCTGGCCCTGCACGCTCTGCCCGGGCATGAAACGGGAGCGTGGCTGCGCCTGCTGAACTGAGGCAAAAGCTCTTGGCTGTATGCTAGCGAGCCCGAGCTAGCGCATACTGCTGCCTGGAGTCCCAGTGTACGTAGGCAGGGAGGTTTTGGATGACCAGCATTTTGAGACGTTTTCATCTTGGAAAACTTCAGCTATTACTGGAAAAAGTTTAGCTCTTCAGAATTTGAAAGCCTTTTTTTTTTTAAAAAAAAAAAAAAAAGTTATTAAATGCTTATACTGATAATTTTTTTTTTCATGAACATTCTAGGATTCATCTGTTCTTGGAGTGAAATCAAGGTATTACCTTAGTACTTGAACTACAAATCTCTAAAAATTCCTGAGGAATAAGCAGTTCCTAAACAGTTGCAATTCCTTTCAAGTACAGCGCACTCTAAATAGCAGCTTCCTAATGGTGTAAATGCATATAGTTCCAAGATAATATTTTGATAAGAAATGTAAAATAAATAAATAAATAAATAATAAAAAAACTTTATTCCAAGTAAAATCTTCCCTTCCCCCCCCCCCAGTGGAAAATTTGTGAATACAAGATCAGTATCTGGGGTTTTTTTTGTTACATAAGTAGAAAGATTTAAGTATGTATGCATATCTGACCATTTTGTTGTAAGGCAAATCTTATACTCGACGGAAATAGTATTTCTCAAAAAGGCTTGATTTATGGAATATGTGCGGAAGATGGTAGTTACAGAAAGTGTGCGTTACATGTGTGTAAAGCTTTTTTTGATGAACAGGAGGAGAAAGATAGGGAAGGAATGTGATTGTCTATTTTATTACCTTCTTCCATTCTGCTCTACTAATGTGAACTCTGGACAATAGGTTGTTCTKTGTTTTTGATTTCTTTCTACTAGTAGAAACTGGGGAAATGGTTTAAAGGGGAAAAATATTAAATATGATAGAGGAACTCAACTGGTGCATATTTTTAATGGATATGACAGCACTAATTTTTTACTCCAGTTTAAAGCTTGAAAAGTACAGGGAGAAAGCTGTCATTCATTTATTAACAAAAGCTGGATATTTTAAGTTTTTTTGCAGCATCCGCTTCTCAGTTGAACCTTGAGTAGAAAATCTTATTTTTCCAGATTTAGAAAGGAGATTCACCTACTTTTTGAAAGAGGATAATTCACAACTGGGTGGTATGAAGTAGCAACTATGGCTTTTCAACTTGAATAAAGTAAATATTTTAAAAAGGGAAAAATAACCCTAGGCACCAGTACAAGCTGGAGGCTGACCAGCTGGAGAGCAGCTCTGCAGAGAAGGACCTGGGAGTGCTGGTGGATGACAAGCTGACCATGAGCCAGCAGTGTGCCCTTGTGGCCAGGAAGGCCAATGGTCTCCTGGGSTGCRTTAGGAAGACTTTGCCAGCAGGTGGAGGGAGGTGATCCTGCCCCTCTACGCAGCCCTGGGGAGGCCTCATCTCAAGGACTGTGTCCAGGTCTGGGCTCCCCAGTACAAGAGAGACATGGAGCTGCTGGAGAGAGTCCAGCGTAGGGCTACAAAGATGCTCAGAGGGCTGGAGCACCTGCCCTAKGAGGAACGGCTGCGAGAGCTGGGCCTCTTCAGCCTGGGGAAGAGAAGGCTGAGGGGGGATCTTATCAATGTGTGCAAGTACCTGAAGGGAGGGTGTCAGGGGGATGGGGACAAACTCTTTTCAGTTGTCCCGTGTGACAGGACAAGAGGCAATGGGCAGAAACTGACCCACAGGAAGTTCTGCCTGACCGTGAGGGGGAATGTCTTCCCTGTGAGAGTGACGGAGCACTGGACCAGGTTGCCCAGAGAGGTTGTGGAGTCTCCTTCTCTGGAGATCTTCAAGGCCYGCCTGGATGCAACCCTGTCTACCATGCTCTAGGTGACCCTGCCGAGCAGGGAGGTTGGACTAGATGATCTCCAGAGGTCCCTTCCAACCTTACTGATTCTGTGATCATGATTGTCTATTGCTGTTCTTACAACTTTCAGTTCTTTGACATTTTGAGAATTCAGGAAATGGACTAGCTTTTTAAACTACTTTTGTTAATTTCCAAAATAGATAAACTGTATTTATCTTCTGATATTTCACTGAATTATCTGATGCATCTACTTTCAAAAATCATTTCATATTCAAAAGACAATTTTCTCATGACATCAGTAAGGGGATTACTGAAAATTGTTTTCTGTTGAAGGTACATTTTTGTTTAGGAGCAGTGTGAATTTCTTCTCTGGTTTGCCTCGGTGTATTTGCAGTATAAGCTTTGTAATTTGCTCTTTGAGGAACAGATGTGCTAGTTGTCCCCCCCAGGTATGTACATGATATTTACTCTTTTTTTAGAGTCTTAAGTAAGGTTAAGAGCACATCTGAATTAAGCTCTTGTTTCTTTAAATCATTGGGCATAAAACTATTGCACTTTTCTACAGTAAAAAACAATCAATAAAATACAATGCTTTAARTTATTCAAAGATGATACAACGGGAAATTGGTTATTCTCTTGATTCACAAGGTTGGATAATTGAGTTGAATTTTTATGTCTGCAAAAATCAATGCCTAGGTGGACTTTGGAGGAATGCCTATAAAAAGACTGGTATTTGCACTAAGTACTAAATTCATACATAAAATTTTATATTGCCACTGGCGGCAATTTCTAGTGGTTTTTTTTTTGGTTGTTGTTTTCTTGCACCAACCTATACCTTATGGTACCAGAGGCATTAATTTTGATGTAGACTTTTTCTTTTAATACAAAATTCACATTTATTTTGGAAGCGATGACAGCAGTATAGAAATCCTGAAAAGAAACTTAGAATTTCTCTCTTGTCCTTAAGATGTTTCTTAGACCTCATCTTATTTAAATGCAGGATATGTTAAATATTTAATAAAGGCAGCGAGCAAGATTTTTGTTTGAGTTTTTCTTGGTGACTTGTTTCATATTTAATTAATGAGGAATTTCTTGTGGCAGTCAGTTTTTCTTGCTTTAAATCTCAGGCAYACTGAGACATAGGAGCAGTTGGCCTTTCCACAAGAAAATATGTTTTTTTTTTTTTTCCTTAAAAGTGGAGGGATTTAGTGGTTTTATGAAGGCATGAATGTTGTTCATTTGGAATTTAATACAGAACTTTTAGAGSTGTTAACAGGGAAAGAAGTGGCTATATTTAACTGTTTGAGTACCTTTTAAAAAGATTAATCTTCTCCATGCTTGCAAACATGGCTGCTTCCTCTAGTTTGATGTTTGTCATCTGGGGAGTTTTAAATCTTTCAAGATTTTGCACTGTTCTCGGTTGTTTCATTTTTTTTCAGTTGAATTAATTGCAAGACAGTGTCACAGCTGGTATGCTGAAAATGTTAGGATGGCAAGTGTGTATTTGACAGGCTTCTCTTCCTAGTGAGGTAACTATAAAAGAAAGAAAAGAGACTTCTCCATCGTCCTCAAACTGAGTATCTGAGAGATCGCATAAGTAGTTCATTGAATATTCACATTAAACAGTTAAAATGCTGGTTAAAACCAGGTAACACTAAATGGGCTAGAAGGACGCAGTTGTTCTGACGCGCTTGTCTTTGGMTGCATACTTTTGTATCCTTCAATGTACTTTGGCCCATGGTGAGGTAAAACAGCTTGCAGTGTTTTCTTATTTTAAAAAGTATTTATCGGTTACAGACAGCTCAAGACTAGAAAAGCGGCCGTTTCCTCCTCCTCCCTCCTCCTCCTCCTTTCTGCGCGCGCTCTTGAGAAAGCGCGCTCCTTCCTGAGCCCTTCCCGGCAGAGCGGAGCCCTGCGAGGAAGCCCTGTCTGAGGTTTTAGCAGTCTTGACTTCTTCGCCTTGGACGCCAGCTGTGCACAGCTCCAGTGTCCAAATGGAAACCTCTGAGACTGCGTAAAGCTTTCAGCCATGAGCATCCCTTATGTTGGAGGGACTTCTTTTGGAGAGCGATAATTCAAGGTTACCATCTCGGTCGGAGCAGTTTGACCACAAGCACGGCCTTGAAGAACGAAGGGAATGGCTAATGYGCTGCTGCCTGAGCTATACAGCAGTTAGCTCGTGAAGGGAAATACATCATTACTACCATCCAGTTAGTGGTATCATGAAAACTGTCAGATTTAAATGCTTAAGAGAGCTCTTGTCACTGTTGCCATGGTAATATCAGACGGCAACATGGTAGTTTTCATCTATAGCCATGTTCAGCTAAATTCTTTTGCAGTCCTTTAACTGTGAAAGGAAGCTACCATGTTTTACCAGGTTTTAGTTTTCTCTCGAGTTAACCAATAACAAATGAACGCTCTAACCAACACTTTATTTGAAAGTGAAATTTAAATTCTACATACTACTAACTGATCTAGTTTCCTTTGGTTTTGATTTGACTCATGCATTGACATTCCTGTATGTAAAATATTACCTGTGGAGTTACTGACCTCCTGTTTATGGCTTTGTGTTATTTCTGGTAATTACTTCTATTYGGGCCATAGTAAAAAGCACGCTCTGCAGTCCCAAACTTGCAATTTCATTGCAGAGCTGGATCTACCTCACATCTTTTTCTCCAGAAGAGGAGAAGTATGAATATTTCTCCCTAGAAATTGATACCACTTTCTATTTTGGCCTCACTTTTAATGCTTTCTTTTAGAACTGAGCCTGCCCTGTATTTTTTTAACCTGCGTGGTGTTAATCAGATGCCTCATTTTTGGTTTCTAGCAGCTTCATTTTTCTGTCTTCTGATGTTCAGGAGCTTTTTTTTTCACTGCCCTGGTACAAGCTGCTGTTCTCTGCAGCCCTCCCCCAGCCTGGTGCCTGGGAAAGCTTTTCTTTGCCTTCGTTCTTGCCGTGGGTACAAAGCAGGGAGACGTTCTCTCCTCGCTGACCTACATTTCGCCAGCGCGGTGCCGCCCGGCAGCAGAGCGGTTGCCCCAGGCCGGGCCGCCAGGTATGGGCGAGCAGAGCCCCAGGAAGGCTACCGCGGCCTGAACCTGGATGTACAGCGTGGCCAAAGCACTGGCTGCAACCTCAGCTGAGTTCAGGCGCGGAGGGTGAGGCTGCGTGCCCCCCCAATGGCACGCTGCTTGTGGGGGGAACACAACCTGCAATTAAAAGGGAAGAAAACCCTCTGAAAATGTCAATAGCAATAGTTACCATGGTTGTTCAGCATCTGCTTATTTGACATTATAAAATAAGCACTTGAAATGCGTTTTAAAAATGGAAAAATAGCTAAACTATTGATGCTTTTTCAAATTTAGTTCTGAGCCCATTCTTGCTCTTAGCATAGATGTAAGACGTAGTAACTTCTRTATTAGCATCTTTGCTCTCTTCTTCCCTTTGTCTCCTCCTAGAAAGTTTTCACATTGCTGAAAGTATTCACTTAAGAGCTAAGATTTTACTGCACTGTTGAATTCTGTAGGTGTTTTAGATTGAAGAATGATTTGGGGTTGTGTTGATTTAATGTATCAAGAAAGTTAATGGGTCAGATGGGGAAGGGGAAGGGGGACGTCCTCCAGAGTAATGACTTTTAAGCCCTCCTGCTCTGTTCCACCCAAATGCCTGAACTAGTAGCAATTTCAAGACAGCTAATATAAACCTTAGCGTGAGTATTTACTCTGACTATATTTTGTAAATATGGCCTTACAAGTTTCTATTTTATACTTACTGCACTGCAATGAAAAAGAAAAGCAAATTTTAAATTACTGTTCTAGTCAGCTCAGCCTGAAAGCCAGTCTGTCTTATCTCTTCTAGATAACTACCATCATATAATCTTGAACTTACTATAGTGAGAGAAAAATAATTCTTAACTTCTGTGTAAAGATTTTACTGGACACTGGCTTTCTCCTCAGAGAAACCACTGAGGCTTGTAAGTGCCTTTACACCTATTTTTCAGACCAGAACAGGTCATGAACTTTCCCAGAGGAAAATGACGTGGCTGTGGGGGATAGGATCAGTCATCTTACTCCAAAACTTACAACCATAAGTTATTTCTGTACTTAAGTGATGCATAAACAGCAAATAACCCAACTCACTGGTTTAACTGGAGATGTGCGCTGTTGTTGGTAAATGATCACTTTTCCAGGGGGCTTTTATTTTGGTCATTAGCATTAGTGTGTAAATCTTTTAGTTGAAAGTTATTTATTGGGAAGAATTACAGAATTTCAATCTCTTCATCTTGTTACCATGTTTAATTTTTCTGGGATTTTTCTTTGCCATAATGGTGGTAAAGATGATGCATTTTTCAATTATATTACAACTTTCTGTATGTTTTCAATCTAAAGCAGATGTACAAGGAAGTAAAAACATGTTAATATTTCACAAAACTCTATACCTCAATTAGTAAACTAGTGATATCTGAATTTCTTATTGCATAGGTTAGTCTTTTAGACACAAACTTTCATCCTGTTGCTATTGAAAATGCATTTTTTGTCTCTGTCAATGTCGAAAGGAAGTAAGAAAACTTGTCAAAGTTTTTAATGATATAAATAATTATTGCACTGTTTTTAACATGAACTGTTTTTACGCTCTACTAGAGTAAACAAGTAGTTTAAACACAAGCTAGACAACAGTAAATACATTGAAAGAATGGAAGATAGATATTTCATTCTATAAACTGCATATTTCATCATACAAGCACTCCCTCCTGCCTCTGAAAGTTTTGTAATGAACTGCACAAGATGATGGTGCTTGGATACAGGGAAAAAAAAAATCTAAGTAGCCTTTGGCTTTCCTGATAATGCTTCAAATGTATTATAGAATGCTTTCAAATGGTTTCAAATTACACCCGTGCATTAATACAGATCTTTAAAAGTTAAGGTGGACCCTTAACAAGGTGTTAAAAATGGCTTTTTATATTACATCCTGCACTCCTTACTAGTATGTTAACTAGCAGGAAGTTTGATGTACTAAATTTGCATGTAACAATTCTGCCAAACTTAAACAGATTGGCATCAGACATTAGCTCCAAAGGGAGTACCGTGGAGGTTATTTGGCWGCCAAACTTTATAATTCAAGCGCCAAACTATTTAAGGTTTAGTTATTACCCTCTAGGTCTATCCCAAGAAGCCAGTAACATCACTTTTRACTAGCCAAAGTTGAGGAAATCTAAGTAGTGCATTACATTGCAGCTTGACGGCGCTGAAGGCATGGAACAATGCTCACGTCCTCTCCGAGAGGAGATGAGCTGGATTCTTGGTCACCTTTACTGGGGAGAAGGCAATGCTGTAGTTGTTCATCTCCCAGAACCAAATTCCCTCTAATAATAGTAGCTGGCTTTTAACACTTTCCAATTGTCTGAAAATCGCACTGTCGTTTTAAGCTTGCTTTTTGTCAGCTTAAGCTAGGTAGCGTTCATCTGGGATATCAACTATAGCCTATGTTAACTGGAAAGAAATGGTTAGATCTGAGTGTGAAGAAAATTAAAGTGGATGTTGAAAGGACACTCCAAAGTCTTTTTYTATGGCAGCTCGTCTCTGTTTTACACAAATGCCAGTAGTCATCACCAAAACTGAATGGATGCACTTTCAATCTAGTTTGACAATGCCCCTCTTCTCTGCAGAGAGTTATTGGTTTTGTATGTTTACTTTTCCTAGAAATAGACATTTATGCTRTTTGAGGTACATGGAAATGAACAAACATATTATACCTCAAATGCAGCAGACGATAAAATTGAGTAGTGCAGAATCACCAAAAAAAAAGATGGTGAGCAAATTCCCATACCCATCTTCAACAAGAGCTCCTAGTATCTTTTAGAGGTCTAGTCCAGTGTGATTCAGTCTGCTCGTATGTATGAGTACTTGGGTATAAACAACCTTAGGGCTGCTAAGAGTGCTCAGTAATATGATCTRTATTTGCATTACAAAGAAAAGATAAGCTACAGAAATGCTGTGGTCTCCATATTGTGCATAGTATGAAAACTAGATTGTAAGAGTTGAGAGGCAAACTTGAAGTGTCGGGCAGTGTTAAAGCTAGCTCCTCCTGAGCAGCCTTCCCATAAGAAGTGAAGTCTGAAGGACCATAAATATAATCAGTTTTATTAAATAATAAAAGTACATGAAATATTTGTTTTTTTACCCAATTAAAAAGTCCCAGTCAAACAGAGAACTAATCACAGTTACATGATTTGCTGCTGAATCAGAGGTGGGCRTTGCTAACCCGGCACTGTGAAAGACACTAATAACCTGAATCTGATGCAATTCTGCAATAATTTTGTTGGAAAACAAGCTTTTTAAGTTCTGTTTGTTAGAAAACTGGAAACCTGTAAACAGATTTAACCTACTTCTCACATCTTTATTTCCAGTGATACATGTTGTGGATTTAACTTTTAAAACTGCTCTGGTTTTATTTTCAACCATATTGCTATCTGGAAATGTCAGTCTTATGATCTAGTCCTCCCCATCCATAAAGTAAGGTGTTTAGCTAAATTTTCTGTGGTTGGCCTATTTTCACTTGACTGAGGCTTCTTTTGGGGGGAGGAAGGGAAGGAGAGAAAGGGCAAAATAACAATTTAGTATCCCCCAACTCCCCATCCTGCAAAGTGGGATATTTCTGAGAAGCTGTCAAAAGACTTGAGGTTCCGTTTTGCATTTCTTGTCTGCTTTGGAGCTACTGTAGAGAAACTGATTCAGGAAATTAAATTAATAGCAAATTCAATGAATTTGCATGAAGATGCCAAGATGAATGTGTTACCTGGCACCAGAATTCAGGAACTCAACCTATGACTTCTCAAGAATTAGGTAATCTTTAAGTCCTCTCTTTGAAGGGAATCTAGTTGAACACTAGCTGCATTTTTAAAGGTGGTAAAGGGGTAGCCTTCTGAAATTCAATTTTGTTTAACTCTCTTTCCTAACCAAAGTAAGTAGCTTTCCTAAAAGTGGCCCAACTGTAAAAAGGTACGTTTTTGGTGTTTGAGAGTTCATTGGTGGTGTCTTACTAAATCATAAATGTGACATTACTGACAGTGTCGTACGTTAAAGAAGCGTACAATWATTTTCATGTGGTATTTGAACATAAAACTGATCCGCCCTCTGTGCATTTCCTTAATTTGTCATTTTCCATTTTTCTTGTGGCAGTTCTAGATAATAAAAGAAACCATTAGACTGAAAAGAACTAGAGCAATGAATGCATTGTTTTAAAATAAAATTTTAGTGTGGAAAATATGCTCAATTATATTTTATTGGCACATAAATCAGCAATTGGACCACCAAAGTGTGCATGCTTATTATTGCACATTAACACAAAAATCCTTGTATATCATCTTTTTTCCTCAAATTTGCTGGGAAAACCTTTTGGTTATGGGTTCACAATTATTAGTGTTTTCAAGAACTATACTTCTTTTAAAATTAAAAAAATAATTTTCCGACCCCATTAAGTGATGGGGATCAACTAAAGGCTGTCCCATTAAGCTCATCCATTTTCACTGTACATGCGTTCAGCGATATTTACAGATTGCGTGTGGAATACTTTTTATAGAGTTGAGCATCGTCGTCCTCCTAGTGCAGTTTACGATGACGGTACCTGCCTGCTTTTTCTTTTGCTGCATTGGCACAGGCGTTGTGCTTATTTTGTTGTAAGTGGTTCCAGTATTTGATCAGTTCACTCGGTTGGAACTGATGGGAGGTAATTAGGTGGCTGTATTTACAGCTGGAGTAAGAAACTCGCCAGTGATTGAAGACAAACTCATTGGGCGGAGGTATGGGGTCAATTCGCAGCTTTGCAAGACAGATCCCCACATATACATCCTCTAAATGCAAACGTCTGATGCTTAAGGAAACCTTAAAGATCTTTTCCGCTAAATCTCCCGAAAAAACATAACCGGTTCCAGAGCAGAATACAGGATAACGTTCACTTGGATACAAATCGGGCGGCATATACCATTTACTATCCTTGTTCCTGTTAGGTGCATAACCTCTCATTAAATAACCTGTGAAATACTTGTGCCTTGGAGGAAGTTCTGGTTTCAGAAGCTTGTGTATTAAATATTCAGTGTTGACAAACATATCACTGTCAGTTTTCATAACATAGGGAACACTTGGACAGTAGGATGCAACCCAGTTCATTCCCATCAGAGTTTTAATAGTTAAATTGTAGTAAGTGTCTAAATATTCTTGCTGAATGATGTCATGGTATTGTCTGCTTTCCTCCAGTATGGCACGCTGGAGGTATCCATTTACCTTAATACTCAACCCCAGCAAAAAAATACGGACGATGCGGATACCGGGTGTCAGGCTCTCGTTACCCCAGGTTTGGCGAATCGCTTGCCTGGCTTCTGCTTGGCCTGGCTCTGCGGCTATGAGCAGGATCAGAAAAGGCATCTTCTCCTGGCATTTCTCAGGCTCATTGATGATATATTTAAAATGATACAAAGCTGGATGCCCGGTRCCTTTCTCATTGTAAATACTCCCATTTGCGCTGAGCGTGTTCTCTAAACCCGTTACCCCTTGCGGGGACAGGTCTGTGTTGTTGGCATTGGTGACGGTCTGAGGCCTGAGGGTCTGCGGTACCGCGTCCTTCCACGCGCTCCGCAGGGAGCTCAGGTTCGTCTCGCTTCTCGTCGATCGAAAGCCTCGTATGGTGTAAGCCATGGGGTTTTCTTTGAAGCCCACCCTGCCTGGCAGCCAGTCGTGGTGATTGAAAAACAGAAACATAGCGAAAAGAAAGACGAGAGAGACCAGACCAATAAGATGGGTGCGAAATAGAGACCTTTTGGTATTCCAGGTCATCTTTGCAAAGCAGCAGTGTCGTCTCCTCCACTGAAGCATGTTTTAGGAAYCCAGTGGCAGGAATATGAGATGTGGGCCAAGCAAAAGGCTTCTCTCCTTCTGAACTTGCTGCTATTCTTTGGTATTCATTTTCTGTTGTTTCTGTTGAGTAATTCTCTGCAAATGGCTCAGTCTGAAAAGGGTTAGAAGGAAGAAAAAAAAAAAAGAGGAAAGAAAAGATCAATTACAAAATCCTGAATTTTTCATTTTCATACTGTAAGAGATCACAATGAGAAATTAGTTACAAATGTAAAATTCAATACTATTTTTTTAAAACTAACCAGAGACATCCTAAAAGCCAAACTTATTTTATGATTAAAATCTAYTTGATTTGTTTGTTTTTTAAAAAAATGCATTGCTTTACTGGTAAGTTTTGGCTAATATCCTGGACACCAAAGAAAAAGAAATCTGAATTTGATCATGCTAGCAAAAAAATTGAAGTAGATTTAAATAGCTTCACATGTACTGTCTGTGAAATCCTTGTACAGTATTTGAGAAGGACTGAACGGAAAGGCCTTGATACCAGATGGAAGGTTTATTGCCATTAATTAAAATTGATTTGACATGCAGAGGGTAGTACGGCTCACAGTTTCAAGCCCCTTCTGTAAATCGGTCATGTATCGGAAACGGGACAGCGCAAGGTTGCTGCTCGCGGAGCTGTGTTAGTCACAGTGCGTTGCTTGGCGTGTTTCCACCGGCCCCCGCCATGCCCCAAAAGTCAAGGAGAAGGTGCAGCTGGCAAAATTAATTTTCAGGGTCCATAATCTCACTGCACCGTCCTCAGATGGAGGCGTAAGATAGTGTCTTCGGTCACCTCTCCATCACCTTTAGCCTTCCAGTCCACAGTGACGGAGAACCTTCTGGTTTTGGACCAGGCTCATATGCAGTTAATTTTGAACTAAACAGTTGGGTTTTAGTAGCCGGAAAGCTTAGGTAAATGTGCATACTAACAGGGARTAAAATTGCATAGCACTAAGTCATTTTTTAGCAAACTATTTGATAAGTGTGATTTTTTTTTTTTTATTCTCTCCAGATTTAAATGCAACTACTATACTTCCGTTATGCAGAAATGTGAAKTATTGTTACTAGCAGCTCAGACTGTAAGAAAAATTGCCAAACTAGTCTGCGCTTCATTTTCTCTTGAATTTTTTTCATATTCAAGAGCACAGGCAATATGGCAGCTTCATGATGCTGCATATTAAAAGCTGATCACATCATCTTGTAAATGAACCTTTCACTGCACAGTAGCAATTCGTTTGTGATTTTCAATTTGCTCTAATTTATTTCTGGGCCCTTGGGTTTTRCATAGGAAAAAGGATGACAATCTAGCAGGAGTCCCATAGAAAATGCTATTTTTTACTGTAAATGTGTGATTTATTAATTACTTTACTATCTTCTAAAACCAATATTTGGWTTAAATTCTGCCCTTAAAAAACTAAGTGACATCTTATATGGGAAATTATGGGATTCTGCACRGTAAAAGCATAATTTAAAAGAGATGGCAATTGAATGACACATAATTAAATTTTACGTGTGTGACTTAAATATTTGATCTGCCTAGTTCATGTAAGGGGAGAAATAGATCTCAGAAAGGCTGAAGACAGACTTGTATCAAGTCTTGAAAATACTGCATGTCAGCCTACATATAAACAGAATAATATATGTGCGTGTGGAAGGCGCCTCATTCACAATATTTGGAAGCAGGGAGGGTGGTGGTAGTGCACGCCGCTGAAGCTGTGGTTTGTCTGACTAACCTCCGCTAGGAGGAGCAAGTCGGTGGGGATTTTAACTGTAGTTTCTAACAATGTAAATGTAGCTAAAAAAGGCCATGCTACTGCATAATTCTCCTTCTGAAACTGCAAAATATTTRCCAGGTGATAGATGAAGCTCTTGCTGTGATTGTGCTGCATTGCACAGCGTTCACGTATGTTGTTCTTAAGATCACTGAAAGTGTCTCTAATTTTTTTTTTAACTATTTCGGGACTGAGGCCGTTTACCTGAGATTGAGCTGTCTTTCAAAAATTATTTTTCAGTCTGCAGATGTTAAACCTGAATGTCTGAAGTATGTGCTTGGAGACTTAGCCAGGAATGCCAYGCTATTCTGCTCATGCTGCTTTAATTGTGAGATTATACGATGTAAAAAGAAATAAGCTCTGAACTTTGAGGGCGTCTGTTGCCACCTGCACCTGCCTTTGTGTGCTTAGGAAACAGAAGCCTGCCCTCGAAGCCAATCGGTTCCAGTTTCTCTGCGGTGTGCAGTGAATTTTAAATGAACACTCGGTTATCTGGGAAGAATATTTCTGTATAAGCAAAGATAAATGTCACTTCAAAGAGTATCCTAGATCTCAGGGAAATCAATTGTTGGATAGCAGCTTGAGGGGAACAGTGGGAATATTTGGTTAATTATGCTTCCACCGCGTGTGGATATGGTTTAGGGAGAAGGTAAAAACCAGAATTTCAAGAGGAGCTGAATGCAGGGCTGTAGCTGTAATTCAGATCAACTTCGTCTTCACACTGAATTATTCCACTTTGAAAACTTAGTCATGAGATCTGAAGACTTCAGCAAATTTGCTCTGCACTACTAATTCATATTTAATTTTTAATTGAGATAGCACTTTGTTGTTTCTATAGAAACATACAGAAATAGCTGAAAGTGAGTCTCCCAAGTCGCATAAATGTTTGTGCAAAGTGGAAGTGGTTTTCAGGTGTTGTCTTTTCTTGATGCACAGAGGGGGTGTCCCTGAAATAGGGATTGCAATGGCTGAAACCTGAAATAGGGATTGCAATGGCTGAAACCTTTCTGTAGATTGCATACTCACATCGTGCACTTTAAATTTCTTATGATTCTAGTCCTGTCTCTCACCCTAAAACTTATTTTGAAGAGAGTCATTTCTCACGKTTTTTTTATTTGTCAAGGTGTGAGGTTTCCTAGAAAATCTTCATTCTCAATTTGCCGTTAAAAAAGGCTGGGGACAGGGGGAAGGCTCACATCTGTTTCTTAGCTTCATAAAAAATATGGACTGAAAAATAAAACCAGTAACTTGGTATCTCTTATTTTGTTTGTAATTCAAGTTCAAAACATTTCAAAATACGTAGTGGGTATTAAGCATTGAAAAATAGAACAGTAGCAGTTACTCCTGTGGGCGGGGGGGGGAAGTACATGATAAGATGCATTGTTAAAAATAATGTAAACAACTGTCAGTATACATTAAGAACAGTATTATGAAAAATGTTGGGTTTTTTCCTCATTTGAGTTAGGGTTACGTTATTGCTGCATTTGCTCAAATATTTACATTTTCTTTTCACCCAAAGCTTATGAACAGGCATCAACCATTGGTAAAACAAGTATACCAAAAGGATTTTATGCAGTCCCCGTGTTCTCTGAAAGTACGTTGCTGCATGTAGCCCTGCATTTTAAACATACGATGTAATAGCTATAGTCACTGATATATTACAAAACGCCAAACGTTCTAGCTGTGAATGCCTCCTGAATTTTCGTTTGTGTTCTGTGCTGCACTCGTGTTTTGGTTCTTGTACTTTCAGTTGTGCTCTGTAATTATAGCTTTGCAAATTGAAGCAGTCGACTCCCAATTTACACATCCTGGTTCTTCATATTTTGATTAGCTGTGTGGGCAAACTGTTTAATTAGAGGGAAAAGTTCAAAAGGCAGCCTGGGCTGGTGTGCTGATAAACAGCAGCAGGAGTTGCATATTAGGCCTCATGTGATGTGCCGGAGTTCACCCACAGACTGCATTAATTCTTTGCACAAGGCAGACAGTGCCCAGGACGAGGTCTGATACTCAGGTTTTAGGCTGTCAGATGGGAAAGTCRCAGCACTGGCTAGTCGCTCCTGCAAGCGTGCTGCCTGAGGTTGGAATTTTTTTGTTTCGGAAGTTCTGAAAAGTGACTTTATCTTTTAAATGTCTTTAAAGTGACCTAAAAACAGTGACAGTCCTATCTTGTTGCAGCCTCAGATACGTGAGCTCTTTCCACAGTTGCAGTTGTTTTACTGCCAGTTAGTATTGAACAAAGAAAGCACATTTATATTGACAACTTAATGATTTATTATAGCTATTGATAGATTCCTCAGATAAGCACTTCTGTTCTGTGGTGTATTACATTCCTATAGTCTTAGGTCTTAAATTTCAATTCTAATAGTAACCTGTCTTCTTATTTGCTTGCTGTTATCGATGAAGTGTTTAAATTTAAACGATAGATCAGAATTGAATGACAGTAAGATGGAACATGCGTTCCGCAGGCCAAGTTAAACAGTCAGTGTTTTCGTATTAAACAGAAATCGTGATGATGGCACGATGTAATTTATACGCTCACCATCTTGAGTGTACAGTGCAAGAGGGTTTCCTGCTGGGATGTCCGTGGAGCCTGATGTTACTTGTAAAATGTGGTGCCTAGTTGTGCTGCTGATAGTTTTAAATCACATTCAGTCTTCTGCAGGCTCCCAGTTTATTTGTGGTTGATGACAGCCTGACATTTTGCTTGTGTTTTGGGGTGGCGGGCAGATGTAAAAAAATTTGAAGGTACTTTTAGGCTAATGTAATTTGACTGCAYGGTGTTTTGATGGTTCAGTGCTCTCGGTGTGTGTCACATCATGGCCATTTTACCCATGCTTTAAGATTACTGCAGATAAGGATTAATTCTGACCTAGTTTGAGAGGATTTCCAACTGATTTATTTTCTAAACTGGAGGGGTTTGAGTTTTTAATTTCTCAGTTAAATGCAATCATGACAGTAGCTACGTTATCCCTCTAATCCGCCTTCTCTACCCACCCCAAGCTTCAGCAGACTGACAGCAACATATTTAACAAGTGGAGAGAAGGGACACTGTGCTGTGGCGTGGCRAGGCAAGGGAAAAGCTGGGAGAAGGTGTTCCCAGCAGTTGTGGACATGCTGTCTCTGGGCCCTGCGACCCAGGGGTGATCATTATCTGCAATGGCTGAAAAGGTAACAGACAACTGAACGAACATCACACACAAGGATTTGACATACCTTCCTTGGTCAGGCCATTTATGGTGCGAGGATTATACCCACTGAAAATAGTTTTGGCACGCCATCACTTCAGCAAAAAAGATGCTATCGAACATGCGCACATCCCCCACCAGTCTGCTTCCTGCGATTGCTTTTCACAGTATCCGATCTGTCCATCTGTCTGCTCGTTGCCGCGTTACCTTCCTTGCTCATAAGTGTTGTCCTTGCCTTGGGGCTTTTTGTTCGGYGTTCAAACAAAGGGACAGTAGCTGCTGCCGCTGCTCCGATCGGGGCCGTCTGCTGCGCGCAGCCGATGCACTGGAGCTTTTACATCTGGCGTTTCCCGTGCCGGACAATGCAGCGCTCTGTTCTCTCCTCCCCAGTATCCATATTCCGAGCGGTAGCAGGGAGCGCTCGCACGCAGGGCTTCACTTGCATTCAGCAATCGGATTTGCCTCCGTTCCTCCCTTCATTGTTGCTAGGCAGTCACTGAAACGGGTTTGAGCTGTTTTACCCGAGGATTTGGGTCTATAAAATCCATCCCGTAGCTCTTCAGCCCCGCTGCACAGGCAGGCAGCAGTTTAAATGTGGGCTTTGACAGATGCTGTCTTCTGACAGAGCAGAATTTAACGTCACTGCTTGGCTGAATCCCACGTGATTGTTTGCATTCATTTTGAMTAAACCTGAAGGCAGCCAAAAAGCTTTACAGGCTCTTGCTCCGGTTTGATAAATGATACATATTCAGTATAAGCACAATGATAGGTGAAGAGTATGAAAATTGCATGATTATTAAATGAGTGATTGAGGGCTTTTTCAAATTGTTTTCACTTTTCCTTGACACTGTAACTTATGATTCTCTAGAGAATTTTTAATRCTAGATGGTCTCTTTCCGTATTCCAAAAGCTGTTCTGCAGTGCAAAGGAATTACAAGCATTTAAATGCCGTAGCTTGATTTAACCCATTTGACTCTCTTTGAGCACAAATTCTTTGTGCCTTCATGATGAAGAAAAAAATAAAAATCTATTTCTTTGCTCTTACCTCTTTTGTATATACTTACCCTATAAAAGCTGCTTTTTGTAATCTTTAGTCAATTAAGCTGGACCACGCTCATGCATAAACACACGCTGTTAAGCTGCCTTTTTGCTTTTAATGGCTTTCTTCCTTGGTAAAGGTCGAAGTCTGGTATTGCAGAATTTGGGGCACTTGGTTTCAATTATCAATTCATCTAAAATGTCTTTCTTCTGCAACAGACATACCTATATTGCAGAATTTGTCTTTCTGGTACAAGTGAAACTTGTGTCCCTCTGATTTCTGTCCTTTCCTAACTGACCCTTCTGTAGTGAAGTGTCTTATTATATGTAATGCAAGTTGTAAGTGAAATCTGTCAGGAGATGATTCAGAAAATAGACAGGAGCATATATACCCAAGTATTTGTTATTCATGGTGTTTCTCCATCCTACTTTGAAAACCGTTCACTGACTTTAGCCCCTTACGTTGTTTTTAGCCAAAGGATAAAGTAGATCAGCCTACCATACAGTATCTCTGATTATGTTCTGTAGTGCATGGGAGTAGGTATTTCCCTTCCTGGAAAATAAGGCTTCTGCAGGCAGTCAGTGTGTTTTACTATTCTAGATGCATGTTCTGATAACTTTCTAGAAACAATCAGATTTATATCCTCCTGACTAAGTCTCCTATGCTTGGTAGTTTTCTCCATTAATGTAACCCTGTTCTAACATGTGTGTTTCTTGTCCTAATGACAATTTCCACAAATTCTGTGCTCCTGCCTGAGATACTTTAAGGTGTATGAGCATATTCCCTAAATATTGCATATAAATATAAATACATATCAGTAAAGGCTTCAGTCTGTTCCACTCTAAATCTCTTGTATTAAAGAAAAAAGGGAAAGAAAAGAAAAAAGAGAGAGAACTGAGAAGAGATGTGGGATGAGCACCACATACTGTTCTAAGACTGGTATGAATAATTGAGCATCAGTATTTTGAAGGGTTGTATGTACTCTGTCTACTGAAGTTTCCACTTAAATGTACAAAACTGTCTTACTGTTACCCTACATAGTATAGAGTCTTACATAATCTTTTGCTGTATGTATACAAATGTGACACAAATATTGGCTAGCAGTAATGCCAGTTTGCCACACTCTGAGATATGGGTAGGGAATAAGTTAAGATATTTGTGTAGGGTTTTTTTTACCTGTATGGATTTACATAGATGGAAATAATATTTTTGAATAACAGTGTGTAAATCTACCTCTGATTTTGAATTTTTAGACATTGTACTTGAGAAACAAGTCTAAATTTCAATGGAGCGTTTATTAAAATCCAAAGTGTTTACACCTGAAGTATCTGTGAGAGGATTTGAGATATATGGTGTGTTTAAATATTGGTATTGGGCAAAACTGTTAGTATTTTTTCTGTAAAAGCCCTTCAATAAATATTAAAGGTACAACAATCATAAGGTCACTTTTCCAGATAGGRTCTGTTCATACGTAAATTTAGAAAGGAACAGACTTCAGTTCCAGCTTTTAAATTATATGACCATATTCCTTGAGCATAGTTTTAAATCAGGCAGAACTGTTGCATCTTTATGTGTAAAATTTATCGTTTTGCTATGTGAACAAACTGAATATGGTATTCTTAAATCTTAATGGACAATTTCTTTCGTACACTTATTCTCTGTTTTTGAAGAGTAAGCAAGTCTTTGCTCATCTTAAGGGGAAAAGTAAGGAAAAACATGTTGTTTTCTACCGTTGTTTGACTGATGCGTTTTTAGAGGGTCAAAGTTTCGAGAAGAAATCCCCTTTTCTTTTATAGCTCTTTCTTCTTTAGCACTTTTATATGGCCCTGCACTGTACTGGATATTTCAGGAAGGCAGAGCTTGCTTTGCTCTACAAATATAACCTGAAGATTTGAGTAATCTTGCTGCGGTTGTAGGTTGGAATGAGCTTTATTTTGGCTAACTCTTACTGTGAAGGGTCAGTGGATTGCTTTTTCTTGATCCAGGGAGTAGTATGTTCTGTAAAGTTACTATGGTTACATCTTAAATTAGAAGCTGCAGTGCTAGTGTTTGAAATACTACCATCTATTAAGAGGAAGGAAGAATTACAGTGATGTGAAGATGTGCTGCTTGCGTGCAAAGAGCACCATTAAGTTCCCCTGGCCAGTGAAAGCCTAACTGCTCGCTTAGAGCTGCCAAGCTCGGAGCAGACACAAGGAGTCAAGAAAGGGAAACTTGTGCATGTGACAACTTTAAACTATGCAAAGCATGTGCATGCACAAAGGAGCATAGTTCTGAAACATTTTCTTCAAAAGAACTCTTTCTACATGTAATTTTTGGGACATCAGAATCACGTTTAATTAGTTTTAAGATAAATTAGGCCCTAAAGATGAGCCATTAAATAGAGGTCTATTCTGACAACATTCATAGAATGACACTTCTCAAAGTTAACAGAATTTTCTGAAGTGAACTTAAAATGGCCAATTTACCATTGTCGGACATGTCGGGGTGGGGGGAGTTGGAGGGAGGAGGAAGCGGGAAGATACCTCCTTGCCTGGTGGCCACACGAGTCCTCTGGATGTTGAGCTAAATGCATGTGTCGTAGCTGCCRTGTCGGCTGAGTGCTCCCATGTGGGCCATGCTTTCTGGATACTCTGCCAATGTTCTGTAAAGGAAATTCCATTTTATCATTGCAAAGTGTAGTATTATTTCTGTTGTAATAAGTTGAAAATGTCTACTGGCAGTTTAAAATGATTGATGGCAACATTTTCAAGGTTGGATTTTTTTTTTTTTTACTTCTAAAAATTATTTTTTCCTTCTGAAAATTACATATTCATACAAGATGTCACGATGCTTGGTTTTAACTTTACATTAAGAATTACTGTATCGATGTCCAGTGGTGGTGATTCTCTTTGCTTCAAAAAGAATACTTCTCCAATATTTGAGTTGGAGTAGGAGAGATTTAACAGAGGTTTTGTACCTTGCTTGGCTACTTGGTGATCACAAAACTGTTTCTTAACTATCACAAGCGTATCTGTAAGTGAATGAAAAATAGCAATCTAGAAATGACCACAAGTGTCAGTATTGCCTGCCTTATTTTCCTTAGCAGACTTTCATCGCTGCTTAGCTACTTGTGAAACCTATCTTACGCTTGCTGCATTTTTTAATTAGTCAAGATTTTGCACTAAACTTTAATCACATCCAAGCTATAAATACACAGGGATTCTATTAATGTTTGAAAATCTTAAATTTAAAACAGAAATACACCAAAATTCCTGTAGATCAACCTGAAATGGTATGAACAGTAGAAAAGGGTTTTGGTAATTTTAAAACATGCATATTTTTATGTTCTCTTATGAATTTGCAATTGCATTGGTCACTCCATAAATAATCTAAGCACATCTCCTAGTTTGGCAAAGTTGTGCAAAAGGGAACAGGCAGGAAGGTCTTATCGCTTCAAGTCGGGAAGGTGCTGCTTATTCCATCTGCCTTGTGTCACTGGGCAAGTAAATCTTTGAAACATTTCAAGGGCATGCCTTATAATTCTGAATGTWTGATTTTTTTTATTAATTAATTACATTAATTTTTGAAGTATTCAAACATAACTCAGTCCATTTTCCTGTCACAGCTTGCTGTGAAGAACACAGGTTTGGAGTGGTTCAGAATGCTACAGGCTGCCATGAAAGGCCTAGGTTAAGTTGCTTGTGGCTACTTTATTTCTTTTCTCCTTTTGTATTATATGCAAATGTTGCATATTGAACTACTGTCCAGGCACATTTCTTTCCTCAGGAATGTGTTTTCTTTCTCTATCACATCTCGTAGTCTTTATATTCTGAATTTTCATGTCTTTCCCCCAGGCTTTGCATCCAATTATTGCTGATCTTAAGTGCTAAATGCAGATTTTTGCTAGAGGATGGACTACATCATTTCATTGTATTGTGCAGTATTTTTGGTTGTGCAGTCCTCCCCTGAGGAACTGACAAACCAGTGCCAGTAGTAATGTTTTCTGCCTGTCACAAGCATTCATTTTGCGTTGTAAAGAACTGTGACTTTGTGAAGCTTTGATTTGGCACAGCAGGGGAGAGAAGGCCACCCAGCTGAAGTACCAAATGTTTTGAGTAGTTTAAAGAACAGTGAAAATAAACTTCTGTTTTTCCTTACCTTAACTTTTTTTTTTCATTCCACCTGCCTGCACTATATGATGAAGCCAGCCCTGCTTCTTCCTGCTTTCCCCAATATAAGAATTTGAAATGAAAACTGAGATTTTCACAGAAACTGAGGCTTTGGGGAAGAGCTGATACTACCTATCAAACATTCTTTAAAATGTTTTTAAGACTACAAATCTTGATATCTCCACTAAAAACTTCGGGAAGTTTTTAATCAAAATTCTCACAGAAAGCACCTTGTATCACAAATACACCCTGAGTTACGGTTGAAACCTTCTGCTCCCGCTGTCTATAGGTAGGTATTAGAATACCAAAATAAGTGAATTGGTTGAAGAGAAGCTCAGCAGATGGCATCTCATGGGAGTTGATTGGTCACCTCTCCTTACACCTAAGGAGATGAACAGATTGTTCCAGCTTCAGCAGCCTCCTGCAACCCAGCGCCTTTCTCTGGGCCAAAACTCTTCCCACAGTGAGTGCAGAGAGGCCTTTAGGCTTCTTCTAGCTTCTTGAGACACCCTAGCACTTCTCTGCCGGTGGTTTGAAGATGTTTGGCCCATCAGACCCACTGTAGAGACACGAACGTCCTGCTCATCTGTCTTGGATGGCAGGATGAGCTGTGTAGATGCTCAGAGCGTGAGAAAGCAGTTCTAGATGTTCATCTTCTCACTGAAAGCTTTTTGTTATATATACATGGGTTGTAAAAGTTAAATATGGAGGTATTTTGTCRGAATCAAAAGTTCATAGTTTTGTGTATTAAGTTGCAATTGGCAACAGAGATATTTAGTTAATGTTAAATAATGTTAAATTGAGCAGCTGGACTGTCAGAGCTGTTAGGATGCCATATGTGCTGGGGTCGAGACCAGCACTGACTGCTTGCACCTGGCTCGCTTTCTTGGTAGCTTTAGCACATTGCTTCCTCCAGCTCTGTCTTCTAGGCATCCTCATTTGCAGCTGATTCAGTGGGACATGCAAGGTTTACAGCAGAAACTGCAGTGGTTTGGTAAGTGCTTTCCATTGCACACAACTTTCTTAGCTCGGATGATTAAACTGGGAAAAACAACAAAATCTGGGAAGAATTGTCCCCCCAGTGCTCTGAGGGGTTCTATCCTGTCAAGCAGTGTCTGTTTAAATCACGAAAAGTTGAGTCTTAATGTGGAAAATAAGCCCGCTTTTTAAGAGCAGTACCCTGCCCCTTTGATATGTTGAAGGAACTACAATGCCGAATACCCTGCTTTCGACCTGGTATGATAGACTTGCTTCAGCTTGACTGGTCAGTTTAGTGTATCTGCTTTTTCTTAATGTTGTTCTATGTTAATGACTTCCTTGGCTTGAAGTGGCTTCTAGTCAGTGTATATTAAGGAACAGCTGATTTTAATATGTACTGAGTTTTATCATGTGTTGTACTTGAATTCGTTGAACAGATTCCCTGTTATTTCAAACTGACTTCTGTTCTTGTGGCAAAAATCTCTTGAAAGTGAGTGTTCATGTGTATATGCTCCTGACAAACCAAGAATGGAAGTTAGTCACACAGAAGTGACATCGTATACCCTTAGTTGCCAGTCTGTCTTCCAGACTTTCTTTCCACTTTTGCAGTTCACAGGAAACTTAAATGATAGCATCCATATAGGGACTTCTACGGAAATGGAAATTGAATGCTGTGGGAATCATGGTTTTTGCCTGAATAACTGTGAGTGTAATTCGCTCTGGAATCTGTCTACTAGTGTGAGAGTTTCTGGTTGACTTCTGTGATACTGAAGATTTTTTTCATGTAAATTACTAATATAGAATCATAGTCACCAGGACTAGTGTAGTCCTCAAAGACGTGATTTAGAGGAGATCCTAAGAGCTCAGCTTGCATTTTGTTAATTGACAGAGAATATTGGTTCAGAATTGGAGAATTTGCATCCTTTTGGCCAGCCTAACTTGCATTTCAATGTTAGGTTCCCATTTCTTCATTTTTTCCTGCAGTTTATTGGCTTCTAAGGAAGAAGAAATAACCAACATAGCTCCCTTGCATCTTGTCTGTCTCAAGGTGTGATATTTGGAATCGTTAATGGGTTTTGTACGGAGGTGTGCATATAATAGGAAAAAAACATTACCGGATATATATTAAGGTAATAATGCTAAGTTCATAAAACTTCGCCTAAAAGTAGAGATTCTATGCATATCTCCTAATGACTCTTAATCAGCGTCTGCAGAGCTTTCTATCACTGATCCATCTTAAAGTAGGGTAAATTTATAGGGAGCATCTGTCATCCTTTTTTTTTAACAAAAAAAAAAAAAAAAATCTCATCCTCTTAAAAGCTCTGCAAATCTCATGACCTTGGATGATGGGTTATACATTGCAGATTCTTTTAAGTCTTCTGCTCCGAAAGATTTGCATAACTAAGCATTCAGACTTCCACTAATGCTTTTTTTTGTAATTTTTGGTTAATACACTTTTATGTTTTTACCCATGTTCAAGTATTATAGCTTACAATTGCAGAAGAGGTAGAATTGCAGAAATAGCTTTTGGGAGACCAACTGTGCCTTTTTTTCCTCTCCAGCCATTGGGTCTGCATCTTACTGTTTTCTTTTGAGTTTCTTATTTTGACAAACATAAAAAGCTCTGTGATTTTATTAATATCACTAAGAAGCGTAAAAGCGCAGAAAAGACAACAGTGGTGTGCTACTTCTGTTCCTGTTTTAAGTAAGCAAGCAAAGGAGTAAAAATGCTTCCTCCTTAAAGACTTTTACATGGGAAAAGGCATGGATGCAGTAATTGGGGTGAAGGGAATTCTGCCTTGGAGAATCTAGGTCACCTCATATTAAAAGAACTCTTTACTGTGGAAAAAATCCTTTTTGCCATTTCAGCCTTTTTACAGTTGATCCTATGCAGTGCTTCAAGTGTGCACCTCATCTGTACTTCTACTCTGGGTTTACCTAGGGATAAGGAGGACCTTTTGCTGTGCGTAATTACCTTGTCCTTATCTGAGGTGGGCAAGGGGGAAGGGGCAGGAGAGAGAGGTGTCAGCAAGAGGGGAACTGCTGGGCACAMGAGGGAAGGTTAGGGCAGGCCTCTTGTGTCTCTGTACTTTGCTGGCAGGTTGGTTGGGACTGGTGCCAGATTAAAATTGGATCTGTGTATTCACATGACAATGCGCACGGTCTAATAAGCCTCGTGGAATCTGGACCATCGGGGAATAGATGCATCAGCCGCCTCCGAATGGTCTGGTGGAGTCGGTTCAGGTCCCGTGGGCCTGGCGCTAATAAGCGCTGATGCCTCTGCGCAGAATTGCTTGCTTGTTCTCGAAACAATGGTGCGGCATACATGAGATGTTAGCAAGATTTATAAATAGTAGCTTCATGCTGTGTGACTGGGCTGTTTCTGCAGCCCTGCTGGCCTGGGAAGTCAGCTAGCTCTGTTCCTATGAAGCTACCCTGAGTTAATGAAATTGCTACATCGAAAGCATCTCTGAGCTGTAGAATGGAAAATCTGCTACCTAGAATATCTGATCGCACTTGACTGAGAGCCAGCTGCAGTAAAAGGCAGCTTTTTTTTTCTTTTTGTGCTTTGTTTTGGGTTTTTTTGAGCAGCTTTTAGAATGGTAGTGCCTTGTCGTTATATCTTCCTCATTTTAAGCGTTTTTTTTTGTCTTCAAGCTAGCCACTAGTCCTATTAAAAATGATCAGTGACAAACTTATGTTTAAGAAGAAAAAGGTATTTTTGTTGTACCTTCAGGATATACATATATGTGTATATAAAAGCATACAAAATGTAGAAATATGGATTTTTAGCATATACCAAGAATGGAAGAAAAATGTATTCTAGGTCCTGCATAGTATTGAATTTTGTTTGTTTTTTGAAAAGGTTTTTTCCTAAGAGCAGGGGACTGATTGAACTATATGTAGAATTACTGTGCTGTCCTTTCTCAAAAGGTGATGCTGCTATTTGGTTTTGACGTTTTTCCTGTAAAAGCAGAGCAACAGCAGAGTCAAATGAGGAAGTTAACTGGATGAATGTCTGAGAAATTGAATTTGTTTGATGGGTGAAGCTCTCCGAAACATGTACAGAAAGTTCCAGGGTGTCAAAACAGAGGAGTCTTGTTACATTTCTGTTTTTTTCTCAGCAAGATCATTCTTGGCACTGAGAGCTTTACTCTCTTCCAAAACTCTTTCTGCTCCCAGTACCTTATTCTTTTTTTATTTCCTGCCACCTGAGTGCTCAGTTTTCAAATGAGGRGATAGCATTTTGCGTTGGACCACTGTAGAAAAAAATTGTGTTTGCTTTTTATCACTGATGCTAGGTTTTTCCAAAGATGAAACAACTATTTGAAGTAACAGGACAGATGTCAGGGCTAAAGGCAAGCTGAAGAGGGCTTGGTGCTTAAGGCCAATTTCCTTCAGATACGCTGTGCATTTTACTGTACATAATACTGTACATAATACCAGAGTATTATGGACAACTGGTATTTGCTAAAATGTGAGGAGCAGAAATAAGTTGCACTGAACCTCACTTGTGTCTGCTGCTGACTAGCACTGTTTGTCATCTTAGGAGGTTATTTGCAGTGGGAAATTTCTACTTAAAGATGAACTGGGGGGCGTGTATCGATATAATATGTGTATGGGTACAGACATGTACTTATGTGTGTATGCATAGAGAGAGGAGCTACTTAAGAACTACTAGAACCTGTTTTAAAATATGCTTTTGTCCATGTAGTCAGGGGTTTGTTTTCTCTGCAATGATGGATGAACGCTGTATAAAAGTCATAGCATAATAGGAGGAGCCTAAAAATTTGCAATGGTTTCTACAGCTCTTATCCTGTCTCCATCTTTGAGCAAAATGGCCCCAGTCTGTATGAATGAGACCTTGTCATTTGACCTTCATTTAAGATGATTGTATTTTTGCGCTACAAAAAATAGAGCTCTGCTCTTCAAAGAACAGTCATATTATAAACCACATCTTATAATGCATAGTCAGAAGCTTAGAGATAGACTATCTAGCATATGGATTGTATATAAAATGGAAAATAAAAGTTGAATGCTGTCATCTTAATGCTTTGAGAAGGGCTTAATTTAATCTTCACTACTAAGAGAAGAATAATGGGGGAATTTAGATATAATGCCAAAGGAAGCTAAAAGTAGAGGCCAAATGGAGATATTCCTCTTGTGTGGTATGGTCAGAATCCTTCCTGTATTTTAATATAATACTTGATTTATTATGATTAGAGTTAATTTTTGATACTGCTTTTGATACATTAGCTTTTATATTCCATAGCAAAGTGGTGTGAATGATACGTTAACTCAGAATACAAATATGAATAGCAGTTTGCATAATCTATTTGCTATATAATATTGTAGCAATAATAAGCTAATTCTCTCGCATGCATGCAAAGTRCAAAAATTTTAGAAGGCAACTCTTTCAACCTCAATATTAGTGAAGAGGTGCACAAGTGGCAAGCATCAATGCTGTGATGACACTGTGGTGTTTATTCTCTGTTGCTTGATTCATGTATGTGACTTTTGCTAAAGCAAAATAGTTATGTTCTAGATCCAAAGTACCTGTTAAAAGATTGTATAACTTTTTGCAGAGAGTTAAGCTTTTAGAACATAGTTAAATTAAATTAAAAAATTACAAATTTGAATGGTGCATTTCTATTTGTTCTTTTGGAATAAAACTGAAGGTTTTAGTTTGAAGGATTTTTTTACAATATATTCTGGAATCTGTTGAGGAACTACCTAGATTTAGAGATCTAGGAAATACGGGATTTGGGTGTTCAGTGTGCTTCCTGGCTTTCTGCTGAAATGTTCAGTTTAGTGTTGCTCAGTAGTAATTTTTTCACATTTTATTGTTGACCTCTGTACCTAAGGAGGGAAATTTCAAGACCTATGGMGTAAACCAATTGCACTGAATGGAATTTTTTTTTTTTAATTTGTTCTAATTTAGCTGTTCTTTTATAGTTTTGAACAAAACTATATTTTAATTAAAACATCAAATTCTAGAATAAGAGTTCTACAATGAAAATTTCTATTTAAAAGGACATTGGAGGCTTTGGAACTCCTAAAGTTCAGTAYTTCATATAAACCTAAGAGTAAATGTTTTTGATCCAGAAATGGATGCATCTTTGTCAAAGTTAAACCTACTGAAATCTGTTGTTTTATTTAATACAGGTGTATGAAATGACTAGGCAATTCCTAATTCTAGTTTCTCAAAAGGCCTTCATTCACTTTTTGATCACAGATAGAAGTATGATTTCGGGTAAATGCAGTATAGCATAGCATGTTGCATCTCTGTTACTCATTAATTCCTCACATTTTGTCTTTGTAGATTTGCCAAAGACCAACACATTAACAGTCATTACTTTACACTACTTGCGTGATTTTTAACCCTACATGCATCTGTTCATCAAAGTGCTTGATATGATGTTTGAGTGTGGTGTGTAATCTGGAAGGGTTGAATGTAGATGTATTGTTTGCATTTCTATGTTATATTTCTAATTTCCTGATTTATTCTTAATAAATGAGGAAGAATGCACCGTTTAAATTCATAAGAGTATTCACATTGTGTTTATTACACATAATCTGTAGCATCGTAGCTTGCGACAACTACCAGAGTTAGATAATTGCCAAATTCAAAGTAGTGAGTCCGATTCTTCTTCTTGCTTTTTGTCTTTGTGAAGCCAAACAGAGACTTTCTGTTTTGTGGCTTAGATTTTAGTTTAGAGAAGTAGGGATAGATATTAACATTGCAGTCAAATATCAGCTCAGGTCATAATGATTTTCAAAATAATGCTTTTTCTATTTCTGTCTATTTCTGACATAATACAGATATCACTTGTGTCTCAGKATTTTGTCAGTACTTTTCTTACCAGCAGCCAAGCTGGTGATGCTGCTGTGTGCCAATGGACAGCGCTGATAGAGCTTTGGCTGTTATGCTGGAGGCTCACTGGTCTGTTTGCAGGTAGCACAGGTATTCGTACAAACATGCGCGTCTTTTATCCTTCTTCTCTGACTTTTTTGTTTCCAATATGTAAAATTGCAATCATTCAACTTTCCTGTAACCAATGCAGCAAGTGGATTTCCAACAGGAGACTCTGGTGTAGAATCTTAATGTGCAACTCCCCCAGTAAAGAAGTATAAAAAGAATTTTGAAGAAATTTGAGGTAACAAATTTCACTGCCAGCATTACTTGATTAACTGCACAGATCTATATAGAAGTGTTGTAGCAGCCTATCTCTGTTGTGATGGGCCACAAGATCATCAGCTTGTGCGGTTTAAAAAGAAAAAAGGCTACTTTTTAGAGCTGTGATGTGCCAATAGAGGGGTGTCCAGGATTAGTCACACTGAACTCAAGAGATCATCGTCTCTCAAGTGTAAGGGTTTATTAGAGCTAAGAGGTTCTGCATATCTACAAATTACCAATACAGCAAAGCTAAAAGTATAGTAAATCTAGAAATACGGCAGGACTGAAAAAAGGGAATACGTGTATGTATCAGAGCTCTACAGTCAAAGCATAGGGGCACAGTAGAGTGACCGCTCTTGCCCTTTCCTTGTCCCTACAGACCACCCCTCCAGAATAGTTTTTCCCGCGTTGTTCTCACCATGCTCGAGCTGTGCCGGGATGATTCATGTCCTGCAGGCAGCTGGCATCAGGACGTTTCCACTGATGGGTGGGTTGTCGGGTCCACAGGCCACCTGACAGCAGAGCCAAGTCCACACCCAGCGTTACGTGGCTTGTTTTCTTTTATATTTCTTTGCTTCTGGGTTTAGCTCATTATCCAGTCAAATAATGTCAGCCCATAGCTACACAGGAGTTTCACGAGCTCAGGTGGTAACAGTGCAGATGTCAACAGATAACGCCAGGTCTGGCTCTTGCCAACTTGAGCTGCTCCTGCACGCTGAACTCTTGCATGGATTCACCGGCAGGTCGCTGGGTGAAGGCACAACTTGCAAAGTAGAAGTGGTTTTAGTCTGCTGGATGATGGCGGGGATGATGATGATAATACAAGCAGTCTTATCTCTTGGCTTGTTTATCACAATTTACTATAGCTATGACTAAAGCTTTTGATCCTGAAAAGGCTCATGTTGATTCTGAACTCAGCAGCTATTCTTACAGCCAAAAAGAAAAACCAGCCAAGAGCTCGTCACTCCCCTGTACTGCTTTGTGCATTGGCTCCTCAAGGAATACTAATTCAAGATTTTCTCCTGATTTTTAAGGTCTCCCTAGGGGATTACTTGGAAAATTGCCTCTATCTCTCTGGCCATGACTACTCATGATAATTATGTTTCTTGTAACATAATGTAATATATAACCATAATACAGGTTAAAGTCAACATGAGCTGGGATTGCTAAAGCTAGTAAGATATAGAAGAATCATATTACTCTAATTTCTTTCAGTGAATGAAAAGAAGATCGTACCAGGATGAAGTGTATCTTGGAAAAAGTAGCGCTAGATAGTTTATTGGAAAAATACTCAGGGAAAAATGTTATGGCTTTTAGTAGCTTTCTGTGTCTCATTTCTACTAGCACTGTTTTAGGGGCAGAATACTGCGTCATGGTGGGGAACCTGGGACAAGAGTCTTACCACTTTGTGTTGCATTAGGACTTTGAGTAACATCACATAAAATTGATCAGTTCTTTGGGTTTTTTAGAAAAGTTTTCACACATGCTAAAGTAATATCTGTGTTTATTTAGACACTTGCAAGGCTTTTAAAAATGTTCTTGTTGCACAAAGCATTTGACAAGTCTTTCTAGAAGTTACAAAGCAACCTTTTTGAAGTCTTTAAGCCTTTTCTTGTGCGAAGTTACTGCTCACTGGATGCAGATGGGAACTTCCCATAGCTCCTACTGAGTAATACTCATTTTAATGTGCCTATAACTATTCTCTTGAATACCATTTCCAAAGTATGATCAGAATATAAAAATAACAGTCCTTTTTCTGCGTGTGTTTAATGTTCACATGTTAGCGGTGCTATTATACAAGCAAATTGTGAGCATTGCCTATTCTGTGATGTTTTTGGTGAAAAAATTTTATATGAGTGTCTGGCTAAAACTTGCAGCAGCTGATGGTCTTAGAACTAGAGACACAGGAATGTGTGAGCTTGAAAGTTTGAAAGTCTCTAACATTAGCAGATTGTAGTAAATTCACCTTTATGCACGTTCTAGTTCTGTTGAATTGCTGTGACATCATCTGAGTTTTAGTGAAAAAAAAGCTCAGTAGTGTGTGCAGCTTTTGCACCTGACTTGCCAAAGATGAAAGTCCTTTTGTTCTCGAACTGCCTGGGTTTGTCAAAAAGCTTGTAGATTGCCAAGTAATATTCTTGAAGCTTGCTCAGATAATTAACCCAAAGAAAAAGAATTCTAAGTGAAAAATACAGTTTTAGTGATATCTACTTCTGTCTTTTCACACTGTTCAACGGAATTAACCATTAAAATAAAATCAGGTACATTAGAGAGGCAGAAAATTAGGTAGGCCTTTGATTCAAAAAAAAAAAAAAAAAAAGTTCTCATCTCATGATTGAGCTGCTTTTTCAATCTTGACAAAACAGTTTATCCTGAAGAAAATGGAAATGCTTAAGAGTTTAAATTGGCTTTTGTTACCAAACCTTCTGGTTGAARTTGGTATACTGGTACCAACAATTTAAGTTGAAAATATTTGATCAAAGTAACTTCAAGAGGAAGGTCCTCACTGGACTAATCTTTTGTGCAAGGCTAAAGATGACAGGAATTCTTGCACACTTCATTGAAGCCTGATCAAGAACACTTTGAAATCTTAGCTGTAGGGTAATGCTTTAAGTGTCTCAAGTCTCTTGGCATCTCAGTAATTGTTGCTTTCATTAACTCTTTCCAACAAGCATGTCCAAGAACTTCTTGTCATTTTGCATGTTACATGTACTAACTTTAACAGTAGTTGGAAAGCAGAACCTYACCTCTAATGACACTTGTCCCTTAAGAAGGCAGGGCAGGCAAGGTGGGTAGGAAGATGGGCATCCAGTTTTCTGTCTTGCAAATGATTTGAATATTGGCAATTTTCTGTTTTCTTCAAATTATTTTTTATTATTGACTTTTCTTCAAAGTACTCTTCAAATTATACTTAACTATAATCTCCAGTATAAGCCATTTCCCATTTTGAAATATGTATAGAGCTTTTACTAACCCATTTTGTCTTAGGCTATACTAGATTTTTAGATGTTGGAGAAGATAATGAAACAGCAGTGTTACTTTTCTTTGGCACTTGGTATCTCAAGTCTTCGATTAAACTATGATAAATTTTCCCCTTATTTAAATTCTATAAAAATTGGTTTAAGTCTGCTTAAATTTCTTCCTCTATTTTCTAAATTTTAAGGAAGTTGACACAAGGTAAATAGTAGTAGTGACCTTTTTATTAATATTACAAGCAATGGAAGTTAAAAATTACTGTGATACTAGCAGTTCTTGCACAGTAGCTAAGATCCTGTTATCAAATTCTGTTTTATTTTATGGCATATTTTAAATTTAGAAAGGCAGTAAAAGCATGCAATTTAATATTTAAACATCTGTCTTGGGGGACTGCTTATGCAAATTTGTGTACATAGAAGTATGCAAATAAGCTATACCAATTTCATGTGTAAATCAAATGACGGTATGAAACATTATTTAAACTTAAAATATTCTTAAACTTGATATGAATAGAAGCCTGAGAACCGTTAGGATGCCTGCAGARTCGGAGCAACCCTATTGCATTATTTTTGCTTGGTTCTTCTTTGGAAGATTCTTTTCAAAGCTTTTAACGGCTTTAAGTTTTTGGAACAAACCTCTTTCTTTTCAGAATCCAAGATCTTTCTATCATGCTTAAAGTAGGACATCCAGACCAGATATCAGTTCCCTATCTGTTTTTTAAGTCATCTCATTGTTTTCACTTCTTGTGATACCTAATTTAGATACAAGATTTGACTTCTTTAAAAAGTATTCTTTTGAACTATGCAGTTGTTCTAGATTTCATTGTAGTTCTTTACAGTAGCTTTACCAGAATGATCAATGCTTTGATATTTTAAATTCAAGGAAAGATAGTATTAGTGCTGGTAACTAAATGAATTTTTACATCCTTTTTTTCCTCTAAATTGAATAGGTAAATTGAAGACTGTTCTTCTTAAGGATGCATTTTACAAGCTTACTACCCACATACATTTTCTTT
This sequence comes from Rhea americana, assembly GCF_003343005.1. Lineage (NCBI taxonomy): Eukaryota > Metazoa > Chordata > Aves > Rheiformes > Rheidae > Rhea > Rhea americana. The sequence goes on from NW_028186127.1 coordinate 572,513, forward strand.
CTCACTTGAGATTTAAGTGCTGCAGTTTTACTATGTTCATTTTTATGAATAGAACAGACTTTGGTTGAATCATCAGTCTGCCTTCAAGGATGATACTGAGATCTGCTTTACATTTTATGTGCAAGCAATTGCTATTCTTCTAGAATCAACTGTTTCTTTTTACGTGTACTATTTCTGTGTAGATGCATGTGAGATGCCTAATAATTTTTAGATTTGGGGGTAAAGCTCTTGTACTACTTTAAATTATAAAGGAACAAAATAGAAATTAAATTTGCTAAATTAGAAAAGCCACAAGGTGGCATCAAGTTGTCAACTCTATCCCTTGCTCCTAAAATTTTTAAAGGTCAAAATTTTACCAACTTTGTGGATCTCTACATAGAAACCAATTGGAATAGTGTAAAGAGATAGTCTGCAGTTTTTGGCAGGTCCTTTTCTTCCTTTCGTAATTTGTAACTTGCAAAGCAACTTGCCTTACCTGCTGCTTTTCATTTGTGTTTCAAGAGAGAAATATTCATTTGGGTAAATGTGAAAGATGCCTCCAGGAAAAAAAAATCTACCGGTGTAACATATTTCAGTGTGTAAAAGATGAGAGTTCTTTTCCTAAAATATGATTTATGTTAAGGCAGTTTCTGATTTCAATGTGAGAGGAATAAGAAAAATTGAACTATGGATAGTAATGCTCTTATAGACTTCAGAAAAATATTAGATATCCTTTAGTTGTGTCTCAGTATGAGATTAATAGTGATAATTACTGATGCTGTGAATTAACACAAACTAGTTTTTGTTAGAGGTCCACAAACACAGCAAAATGCTTTAAGTGATATTAAAAAAAAAATAACAGTCAGTGAACTAAATACACCTAGAGATTAACAAAAGATGTAAGCTTGTTAAATAAGTCCTAAATGTTCAGAAAGTTATAAAGTCTCAGATTTGACCATTTCAATATATTGATTTTTTTTAAGTTCCTGAATTTTTTACATTGCAACAGATCAAGGATATTGAAGGACAGACAAGTATTGTATGAATCTATCCTATATAGTTTGCATCTTGATAATATGTTGCAACTTGCTTATATATTGCAGAAGTGGGTAAATGAAAATGAACGTTCAGGTGAGGGTAAGCTGTATACAGGATGTGCAGATTAAAAAGACTTCTAAGAATAGACTTGGAGGTTCTCAGAGCACTCTCTCACTGAACGAATCAGAGCACGTGGTAGTTCCTGAAGTTCTATGACAAAGATGAAGAACTATGATGAAACTATGGAAAAAATGAGGGAAAAGTAGAATGTACTAAAAGTTTGATTACAAGGTCGTACAGTAATAGTAGAAGCTGGTTATCCTTCAGGGTGAGTGKGGAGTTTTCCACTGTATGATATACATGGGAATCTGGAATTTTTCACGCGTAATAACCTGTTTTCTGTTAATACCCACACATTGATTTGTGAACCCAATGTTTTTAGGTGTTTAGGTAGGACAACACTTACATAGCAGAAAACATGCACTAAGATGAAAATAGTTAAGTAGCTATTTTATAAAAGTCTAATGTGATAGAAACTATTGGAACTGAAAGAGAATGAATTCCACTGGTGAGGAGATACACTGTTTATCTGAAAATGATTCAGTGAAATCCAGGCAAGTATTAAGCTTTCAGATCTGTTTTCCTGATTTTGTTCCATGTCAGCTTGTTCTGCTTGAATGATTAAGTACTCATGTATTAAATGTAAATCATGAGTTAACTATATATAACTTGTATGGTAAATTAGCAAAACTAAACTAAGCAACAARTTTTTGATTAAAATACTGTGTTAAGTGGTCTTCTTAAAGAAGATTTGTATTTTTCAAATTACATGGTTTTGTTGCTAAATTAGTTTGAATTTATGAATATTCATAATATGCTCCTTAACAGTCGAGAACAACTTATGCATAAGAATTAGGTATGCCATCTTTGAGCAAAACTGTGAAGTGTTCAGAAACTTTGAGGAAATGAATGTTCCTTAAATAGCTGAACAGTGATTTCTGCTCTTTCTGATGCTCAGGGTACAGCTGCACAAAGAAAAGCTACTCTAAGACAAATTGGAATTTGAATTTGCGGCGTGCTGGTTACTTAAGAACAACTTTCACATTGGAAATTCCACATTAGACAATCTGAAATATCTTCTTGTGCAAACACTGAGAARTAACCTGCTGTATTCACAAGGAGTTATTGCGTACAAATGAACAGTTGCCCCAGAAGAGCTAACACGCTATAAATTAACAGCAGCACTTACCTTGTATGATTGAATACATCAGCTTCAGCGTTGACTCTATCAACGTCATTCTTTTTTTCTATTGAGAGAAATCGTAGCATTATAAACCTACTTGTGGTTATACATGCCTTGTAAACAGAATGTGTATCATATAAATATTAGTGACTTATCATAGAAAAACTTCACCTTTATCTGAATGTTTCTGAAAAGCATTCGTTTTGTATTTAAAATCAATATATTTTGTTTTCAGGACAGTGTGAAATGTTAGTAAAACTATCCCTGTTGATGACTTTCTTAGAGAAAGCAGATTTTCCTCTGTAGTGTGTATTGCCATCACATCAAGCGTATCAACCATCACTGCTTCGTGCTCTCATATCTTCCTCATCTCAGTGGTATGCTTTCGTTACAAGCCATTTTAAACAGCTGGGCTTGAAATACTGGAGAGAGCTACTCTTGCTACATTGACGACCGTATTCAGGTGGCAGGAGGTGCTGGTGAGGCCGCTGACTGTTACAAAGAGAGAAAAGATGTGATAAATCGGTTGCAAAGGAAGGAGCCTCTGTGAGGTTTTGGCTTCAATATGTGACAATTAATCAGTTCTCRGCTAAAATGCCAAAATACCTAGAGTTGTGAGCTGAGGTTTATCCATGAAATCATCAGTGTAAAGCTGTGATTTACAAAACTAAGAATCATAACCCCCATCAGAAAGTGATTTGCAGAAATCAAGCTTCCAAATAGAAAGGAGGTCATAGGCAGAGAAGTGGTAGTTATCACTTGTATAGTCTTATTTAAAAACTTGATTTGCTACAGTTGATCAAATATTTTAATGTTAGATTTGTGAATTTGTTTCAGTCGAAATGTTCCCAAAGCCCTGCCTTTTCCTTTCATGTTTCTGCACTGAGCCAGGGATAGGTTTGCCCGTGAATCACCTGAGATGAAAATTAAGAGGAAAATGTTGGGAAATCCCAAGTAGATCATTTRAAAATTATTTTGTCAGGTTTGATCCTCTTTCTGGTGCTTTATGGATATTTTGGTGGTGAAAACCACAAGGACAATCCACAAGTAAGTGCTATGGAACCTAAAGCAAAGTTTCCTCATTGTAATTCTTTCGGCTGTAGAAAAACTCTAGAAACTTGAAACTTTGGGTCACAAGAAGTAAATTTCTTTAGCTTGCTGTTTTTCTTTTCTTTCTGTTCTGTAAAGTGTTGTGACCTTTTTTTTTTATTTTTTAAGGAATTGTTAAGGAGAGAATTCATGGTGGTTCTTCAAAATGTATAATTAATGTGCCATACAAACAATCTTTTCACATAGAAAATTCTATTTTTCTATAGAAACAGCTGTAAAGCATCTTATGTCCACTTTCTTGGCCAAAAGAAGGGTATTCTTTCAAATTGCTGTTTCTCAATTACAAGGCTTCTCTCAAAGGCAGTCAGCCTTTGGTGCTGCAGGCATGGCCTGCTGCTCTTCCTTTGGAATGTGATACTTCAATTTTTACCATTTTCTAGTAATGACTGTGGAAGGCCAATGGCAAAAATCCTTTTTTCTCTGCAGAGGATTTTTTCTTTTGGGCTTTTTTTTTTTTTTTTTTAAGTTGTGAAATAACACTTTCTGACTCAGGTGACTGGCATAGATATTGGTATTTTAACCATCAGAAAACAGAGACAGCAAAAGTCAGGACTAATCCATTTCCTATAATGAGGGGTTAAATTCATGACTTGAAGGTTAGTAGGAGGTGATTTTCAAAGTTACAGAAGCTGCTGACTGTACCAAATGCCAGCTCCAGACTATTGCAACTAATGGTGTGGTTTTTGAATGAAGCTAAGGGGGGGGAGAGAGATTTTGAGTAAATGCTTGTTTTCTATGGCCTTGATGAGTGATCTTTGTTTGTACTGCCCAGCTTTTAAGATAAAGATCAAGTTTTAACTTTCATGGTGAGAACCTGGAAGCAGTTTTTATTTATTTATTTAAGGGTTATTTAAGTCTTGGAACTTGAGGCTCATTGCAGAGTCTCCTGCTTATCAGGTTTTATTTTGAATTACAGAACATATTGTTACTTATGCATGGGCATGCAAATGTGATAGCACCTTACTGGAGTCCTTTCAGACAGTTTTTTTCTTCAGGGTAGGAGCTCTGACCTTTCTGAGTATGTCTCAGTTGTATGTAAGCTACACTGCGTATAGCGTTTAAGTAATTTTCGGGTAAAATGTATGTTTGGTTTCATGTTCTAAGGTTTTATGTTATCTTTTGCAAATGGATGCAACTGGAATATTTCATTTATTTCTTTACGTTGTTAGTAATATCCTTTGTGTTCAGCAGAGTTTCACAGAAATATCCAAGAACAGAATTCTTTCTTGCAGGAATTTAGTGTTGCTTTGCAGCAGGACACATTTGACCTCATTTTTCTCTTAGATAGCGTGTTGGCTCTGTGGAGTTAACCAGAGTAATGGTAGTGCAGGTCTTCTGTTCGTTACATTACGGTAATTGGATAAGGCATGGGCAGAACCAATTATCATGAGTGCTATTTCTGGGCACTAAAACTCTTCAAGCCAGGAATGCATTGCACTTCCTGGTCCTAGTTTTCCATCCAGAGTATAAACTGATCTCATTTTAAAATTTATATAGCTAATTGCTTACATTGACCTATTAGCCCTTGGTTCCAAGTAATTGTAGCTATGATGAAACAACAGTATATATTAAAAAAAAAAAAAAAGAGAGAGAAAAGAAAGAAAGAAAGAAAGAAGTTCTCTGAATACAGGGCAAAAAATGATGATTGGCATGTCCTGCTTAAAATTGAAACCTATAAAGACTTATCAGGTTGTCTCTCCTCCTTGCAAGTTTAAAACAGGGTCTGTTCAAAAAACAATTTTGAATATATTCACTGTTTCCTTTCACTTCTTTAATGAAAAGATACTGCCCTCACTTTCATGGTATCTTCTGTAGCTTTGTATTCATGTAAAAACGCATGTACCTGACAAGGAGGCCAGCTGTTAATGTCACCCGTTCTCTCTTTCAAAAGGAAGGTGCTTCTGCCCGAAAAACACAGACTCCAGCAGCACAGCCCGTACCACGACCAGGTAAGGTAACATTGCGCTTTTGTACGTGTGAGCTTCAGAAAAGTTGTTCTTAAATCTGTAGCTGAAGAGTGAGGTGGGAGTCGTTTATGTGGCCTTGAACGATATTTACTGAAAAGAGGTAGTAACTGGTTTGGTTAATGTTTTATCATGCGCAGCTCGAGAACTGAAATGGTCSAAGGCTAGGGGATCGGGTTCGCTCGGAGCTGCTGCCTGACAAGCCTACCGAACGGCCGGACTAGTGAAATCAAAAAGACGAGTGGCAGACTTCTTGTTTATCAGCATGGTAGTTCACAAGTGCCGGGAGCTGAAATGCTTTTGAAATCCAGCTCTTATTTGCCACGCTGCGCAGCATGGATCTTTATCAGCTGAAGAAAGGATAAAATCCTAAAACTTAAGCATTTCAGTTTATTTTTCTCGTCCTTGGTCTTGATGTCCATTTGGAAGATTCCTTGTGAACTGCTAAGGATCAGTGTTAGAAAGCTTCCAGAAGTGCTGCAAGCATTCATAACAAGGTTTATYACTTCTGACAGAATTAGTTGAATTAATGCTAGTAAGTGATAAATTGCACTTAGTGTCCAAGTGCTTCAGTTTAGATCAGATATCTGTTGTAGTAAACACAGCCCAAATATATCGTGAGGGGTAGTTAATGCCCTAAGGAGAACCAACCTAAAAAAAAAGCTAATTTCAGAAAAAAACATATTATTACTTCTATTATCACTATATCAGAAATCATTTATATTTCTCTTAATAAATTATCATCATTACTTCTTCCCGCTTCTTAAGAAAGACTCATACGTACGTGAGATATTTGTAATGGGGCTAGAATCTTAAACTGGACTTTTAAAAATCCTAGTCTAGTAAATTTTAGCTACCAAGTCAATTTTGAACATCAAACTGAATCTCAATTTGAGTTCAGAAATAGAACAATGTAGGTACTTTGTCTCATTTTAATGAGAAATCTGCAGAAAGATGTTTAAAAAGAATGCAAGAGTATGAATAGTATATGAGAGGATCAGTGTTAGCAAACAGCTATGTACGTGTCTGCTCTCAAGTCTACATACTGTAAGAATTTTTGTTTCCGTGAGAGAAAATCTCAAGTAGAAGATATTTAAGAACAAAAAAGGTTATTGCTGTTATAAAGATGTTTTCAAAGGGTTTTCTCTTTTATTAAAAAAAACTGTAAAATTAATATACCTGCTTAGAAGCACTGCTGGAGTGCTTTGTGGTCTTGTTTAGACTACTAAGYGCTATGAGTACATGCCTTGCTAATTCTTTGAGATATACTGGTAGGATTTAATGCTAAGACTTAGTCTTGTAAAAATAGTCTTCCCCCAAAAGCCTGTTTTCATATGGAATATTCTCAGCATACCTAAATGCTGTTGTGCATGGATTTTTCTGTTTGGTTATTTTGGTACTAGAAAGGTCATGCTGCCTGTCATATTTATCTCACTAGTACTGTTAAGTATAATAATGCATCTGGAGCTGACAGACAGCAGTAAAAGGGTAGAAAAGGCAAGAGCAGGAATCTGACTGAATTGTCTTTTTGTGCCTTGTATAGGTTATACTGATGCTGTTCTTCTCTAAGGCCAATCTAATCCGATATCTCATCTCCATATTGTAAACTGGAGAGAGGCATARTCTGAAGAAAGTATATACCGCTTAAACTTCATTCCAAATGAAAGATTTTCTTTCTGCCTGTTCTAGAATATTTTTGATTTTGGAACTTTTAAAATATCAATTGTTCTGTTCTTAATGGTCAGAGTATTTAAAACATGCAGTCTGTGAGAGGATCCTATTTTGCACAGAGAAGCATTAGTTTAATTAGAGAAAATAGTTTTATAATACTGATCTGAAAAATATCAGGTGCACTTTTAATTTCAAATTTTTGTGTGCCTATGTAGAGCATCTAATTTTCAATTAACCTGCAACAATGGCTTAGTGCAGCTCTCAGACTTCTTACAAATGCTTTTTTAGTGCAACTGATGCTGTCCATAAATTTGATCTGTATATTTGTCCATATATTTTTTCCAGGAAAGACAGATACATAGAGATCTAGATTTAAAAAAAAAAAAAAAAAGTTCATGTAGTTCAATATCGTGTCACCAATTATATCTGTGCATTTGACAGTGTCAGGAAAAGATAATTAAGGATATGGTCTCAGTATTTCAACAATGGCAACTATGTGGTGTGAATATTTATACTGTTCTATCCAGTTTGTGAAACAGTTGGTCATAAATAAACATGAGCAAGTTGGTGTTATAAAATTGGAAGTCAATTAATGAAATTTTTCATGCATAGAAGAAGTTAAGACTTGAGATAGTGTGCATCAATCTTGCTACTACTTACTATTTTCTAATTTTTTGAATCAGGATAAACATGTATGATGAGAGTTATCAAACTCAACAGTTCTTTCTTTAAGTTAGTRCTCCTGAAAGCTCTGTTTAGAAAAATGAGCTACAAAATGTTTGGAGGAAGGCAAGTTATTCAGTAATAACACCAAAGTGAAGAAGCATAAGCTTTTCCAACTTTAAACTGAAGTAACTCTCATATTGTGGAGGCCACTGAACTAGGAAACCTGAAATCAAAACTTTTGGTTCAAAAAGAAAAGTTACAGCTATTAATATTGGAGGAAACACCTAGGGAATCCTTTATCTTCAAGATAAGTTCAATTTTTTTTGGTCTTTAGTGTCTTTGGTTTCTCTCCGGCCAGTATTGTTTGCTTGGATGTTTTTGTTTGTTAGCTTTCTGCTCGAGTGCTACCACATTTGTCAAGTTTCATTGTTGCTGGCACCTAAAGAGCTCATACAACTTGGAAATTGCAGTTTAAAGCCAAYGTAAGCTGGACATTCAGATTTTGATTGTAGAAAGATCTGTAYGTGCTAAGGGTTAGCAAAATTCTGAGGTTATTGTCTGCAATAATAAATGCTTACGAAGAGGTGAGGGTTTGTAAAGATRTTGTGAAATTGTTCTTGTGTTGGTTCAGCACGATTGAACTCCAAGATCTACAAGCAGCTTGCTGTTGAAGATTGCTTGCAATATTGGTCAATGTTACAGTGATCCAACCTCTAGGTGTGGTTGGAGAGAGATGGCTAGTTTCAAAAGTAAGCACAGTTGACTCAACTATACTTACATTTTCCAGGCAGTCAGCAGCTTTTTATCTTCTAAAAACTGCAATCCAAATCATAAATCCCTTCTTTTGATATATTGCATCTGTAAAAACTATCTAGTGACTGTAACATGACTCCTCTGTTCTTTCCTGTGAGTAAAAACCTTGAATTGTTGCCTTGTGGCAACACTTGTTATGTATTAGTCATTCCGTCATAATTTCTCCTTTTGTTTTGTGTTTTCTTTCAGTTTCTCAAGCAAGACCACCTCCAAATCAGAAAAAAGGTGAGTCATTTTTAGTTATGTTTTCCTTTTTATTTTTGTGAGAACTGGTTGCACTCCATCTTTTGCTGGACCGCAGGCAACAATATGAGGAAGCAGAGCACTGCAAGCAGCTTTTTATTATTATTATTATTATTATTATTATTATTTAACTAAATATGAGTCACCACCCCAAACAACATTAGAGTCTGGAGGCTCCTGGTACAGGAGTACTTTTTTCTTCCCCTCTCTCCTGAATGAAGACTTCCACCTATGGAACAGATTTGGTACAAGTTTTTAATATTTTTTTCCGTAATTTTGGTCTGTAAAGCAAGAGTTCTATTTTGTTTTTAAGGTACAGTTCATTTTAAAACAGGCAAATGTAACTTTATTATTTCTACAGGATCTCGAACTCCCATAATCATTATTCCGGCAGCCACCACTTCTTTAATAACTATGCTTAATGCAAAGGACCTTCTGCAAGATCTGAAGTAAGTAGCTGATTAGAACATATTACATAAAAGACTGTCTTCAGATACAAAGGTATATCTAGTGTACTAATTAATTAAGAAGAAGTAACTACTATCTCATGACAAATCAGTTTTACAGACCAGATTATAAAGGAAGCACTTACCTCTTGAATAGTAGGGAAAAAAACACTCATATGCAAACGACTTTTTTGCACAGTTGTGACCTCTTCCTTCTGAGAAGAAGGATCTACTATACCAGTTTCTAATAGCTGTAGTGATTTTCATTTATGTAACATCCACACACATACGCCAAATCTGTCTCTGCCTATTTCACTGTGACCTCTCTGAAACTGCGGTCATGCAGTTGTCAAAATGATGGAGACTGTCATCTTGTTTAAACAATTTTTGCCTAACAATCATTGGTAAATAAAGGCCTTCATACTGAAGTGATGAACATTTTTTTTTAAAGTTCACATACAACAGAAGATAAGAACCTTTAAGAATTGATAAAGAATTATCTTTAAGAATTTATAATGATGCAAATTCAGTTTGTTACTGAGTTGCTAAAATCTGTATTTACTGCTTGAGTAAATGCACTCAGTTCTAAAATTTACTTCATTATGGCTGAATGCAATCAACAGTGCAATCAACAATTTATTGTGGTAATGTAAAATTTACTATTACAGTAGAAAGGAAATGTCTTTCTGCTTGTCCAGCAGATCAAGGTGTTCAGAGTTGTGTATCTGTTTATACCAGTTAATTCTTCTGAAAAAGGTAAACATTTTCATGTAGAAATATACTGTTGCCAATTCTGTCGGCCACAGGTCTGTTTAAAAAAAATAAAAATAAAATGGAGAGCTATTCTTTCTTCTATCTTTGGTACTTTGCTTATTTTCTGTGAGAATTGTTTTAATATATATTGCTTCTTTCATGAGTAAGCTGTCCATATTGTAATGCTACAGCTTTCACTGGAGTTGCCCTGGAACTTCTTTAAGCTGGACTGTAAGATACAAAGTGCTTTCTGACCTCCAGTTATTCCTAGTTTCCTCCTCACTGCCAGATCATCGAAGATCCAGTAGACATGCTGGTGTCACTTCTGAAATACTTACTCAGAAAGAAGTCTGACTTTTAATATTACATCAGTCTAGTGAYGGTACTGTAATTGTGTTGACAGAGGAAGTTGCTTGTTTGTGGGTTTTTTATGTTTTAGGAAAAAAAATACACCTGTACAAGCCATGGAGTGTGCTAAAATGTCTTCTTGCATCTATGTAGTTCATCACTTTTTGATACACAAATAGCTATAAAGTGCCTCTATGTCATRTATGGGTATATCTGTGCTGGATTTGCAATGTTTACAGCTCTGCTCAGTTACAATTAACTTTGATAGATTTGCCTCAAGAGAAGGCCAATCCTTCTAGCACAAAGAATGTAATTCAGAAAAAAATAAAAGAAGATTAAGGGGCAAAGGATGACACTGATGTGGTTAACACATATGGAGAACAGAAGAGTCGAGATGAAAGAGCAAGAGGTGTTCATGCATCCAAAGTGCAGTAACAGAATTTAGAAGAGCAAAAATTTAACTTAGCCATGACAGTTCTGGCACTGTTCTAGAAAATGTGACACCTGCCCTGAATTTTCCACCTTCAAGTTTGTTGATGTAGTTGATTTAGAAATGACCACAGGGCTTGTTTTTACTCTTCTGGCATGCAGAATATAGAATGAGCTTTAGAATTGGTTTTTGATACTATAGTCTAATAAAAATGTTGGGGGAGTAGGTGTTGTAAAAATACATCTCAGGTTCTAAGCACAATCAAACGTGTGTTATGATGATCTCYGTTACAGTCCAACACTGGGCTTGCACTATTCTCTATTTACACATTTGGACATGGTCAGATCAGAATGATCACTTTGTCAATTAACAGAAATACTATTTATTTCCTAGTTTGAGTATGAAAAGAAATTCTAAGTAATGTGTGTGGAGAGGGGAATCTGTTGTGTGTTGTTTTGACCAGATTTGGGAGTAGAAATACAGAGAAGCAACTGAAAAAAATGTGGGCTACTGCACAGTCAGGTTTCAAAACGTGTTTCTAGTGTATTGGATGGTTAAAAGCAGGCCAAGTACAAATACATAGTCAAGATGCCAGCTATTATTTTTTTAGCAAATACTTCCTGAGGGGAGCTGTGGGGGGGTTGTTTGTTTTATTTAACACTAAAATTCCTTAAGTTTGRGGGGGAGGTTAAGTCCTGGTAGTGACAAGGTAAGCCTTTCATATTTGCAATCATACAGTAATTTATACTGATTCTTGATTCTGGAGCATGTTTCTTTTATTATACTTACTGACTAGATGGCTGTTTTGCTCCAAAATCTAGGAAATAAAACATACATGTCATAAATGTTCCGTAAGCTGTCACTTATTCTTGTCCTCAGTGTGTATACATCTATGCAAGCATTTCCTTCAATGCTTTCTTTAAGATGGTTATATTTTTTTTTTCTTCTTCCTTGTGAATTTGTTCATTGTAGTTTTTCTTTGCAACATTCAGATGACAATACACGTGTTATTCTGTCATGGAGAAATGCTTTCAAAAACATTCAGATTTTTGTAGTGAATAAAACCAAAGTTACTGTAGTCCAGAAGATAAAGCCACTAAGGCAATATTCAGTTGTACTTCCATCACATAACAGTTTCCAGTTGACTATAAAAGAGAACTGGCAATAACCTAGTGTAAAAATGAGTTCTGAATCATAGAAACTTTAAAAAGTCAAGTAGAATTGAGAATACGTATATGAGCCAAATTCAGGGGTGTCTCAGATATAATAATGGTGAAATGATAGATTTCTTTTAGAACAGCAATAATGTTGCATCTTAGTATCCATGTTCCTCTAATTTGGAGGAGGTGGTTAGATTTATTGCATCCTTATAAAATGTATTTGCCTCTTCATATGTATTTAAAAATGAAATTCAAAAATGTGACCTTTAGATTGATGTTTTTATGAATATTTTATTGGACTGTAGTGTATAATAACAATGTTAATAATGTTATTTTTTTTACCTCCATGTTCTGTAAGAATTTGTTCTTATTTGGTGCAGGTGATATGTTAAAGAAAAAAATTCTGCTTGCTGCTTTCCACCATTCTGTCTTTTGAGATTTTTTTGGTAGTTTTTGAAATGTGGATGGTTTGGGTTGGGGGAGGTGTCTTTTTTTTTGTATTGTATTTTATTTGCTTGCTTTTTTTCTAATGCCAGCTTTTTCAATCCTGACTCCCATTTCCGTTAATTCTGATGAGTGATGAGAAAATCTCAAATAGTTGAATTAAAAGCTCAAGAAGATCAAACAAATCCTCTTCTCTACCCAAACAAAGTTATATAATACAGTTTCTATCTGTTAATATTGGCAGAACAAGGCTTCTAATTTGCTGGTGAGAAAGACTATTAGGTACACTCATGATTAAAGTTGTACCTAACTTCTGAGGTTTTAAGTTTTCAACTTTACTAGAAACGTTTAATTCAGATGTAATGTTTTGGTAGATAACTTCTGTTTTTCCAAAGTAGAACAATGGTGCGCTGTTGTATATAGCACAAAATTGTTTGTGTCAATTAGTTGTGATAGGTGAAATATGTTAATATATTAACTGTTCTTTATTTCATTCAAAACTGTACTGGAGAAATGAATATCTTAATGTTTTTTTTTCTCATAATACCCTAGATGGCCTGAGTGAACTTTTTTCCAGTGTGTCCTGTGTACCATTCTTCTTCATTATTTTCTTTTGAATGTTCTAGTTGCATGTGCACTAGACAGATAAGCATGAGTTAATTTATAGTTTTGTCTTTTGCATAAATAATACTTTTTCTATATTTGCAATACCAGTTAATTTTAATGCACAATTCATAGTTGTTTTCAACTTTTTGCTTTTCTAGTGCAGTTGCATGCAGACACTGGCACATTTCAAAAATGTGTTGTGCCTTCTTTCTTACTATATTTGAAATAGTCTTAAATCATGAAGAGGGATTCAGTTGTTTGTGTAACTTAGGAAAATAAAATTTTTTTCCTTGAAGAGTTATTGACAATTTCCACATGCTGCTTWAAAATGTGATATTGCATCTGACTTTTTTCTAAAATACAATTTTCTCATTGGGTATAAAATGTTCTTTTAAAGGTAGGGGCTGAAAAGAGAAAGATCTGTAATACATTTGGTGGTCACATCTTAAGCATTTTCTTTCCTACAAAGATTCCATATTGAGAATCATGTTATCCCTACTTTCCAAGTATAATTAATTACCAGGGAAGCTAGTAAGCAAATAAGTAAATCTAGAACTTCAATTTCTTTTTCTGTGTTAAAAGAATTCATCTTCGTAACCAGATGAATCATCTGGTTATGCAAAGTCACTTTTATAAATAAATAAATAAATACTTTTGGGGTGAAAAATCCCACCTTTCTTGAAGAGCCGTAATTCTGATGGCTAGAGTTTGAATTCCACAAAGGCAAGAGCTATAAAATTTGCTTATGAAGCAATCATTTCTTAGTGTCTTAGGGTACCCTCAGTCAGTGAAGAGTGAGCTATTGCCACCCAGTAGCCTGTTGCACTCTGGTTTTCCACTTGTCAGTGCATGTGGTAAGATAGGCCGTGCATGCCACAGGCGTGTAGAAACAGCTCTTGCTTTAGTTTTGAGGTGCAAGAGACCTGTTAGTATGACTACTTTCACTATGAAGACATATGAACTGTTATTTTTATGTCTTTTTGCTGTACTGAGTGAGTAGTCATGGAGGCTTGGCATGTTGGAAATGAGATGACTTCTGTGACTGTTGCCAGTAAAGCAGAGTTCCAATAAAGCTGTTACTTTTCCTGTTGACTATGTGAGATAAATTACTTTTGTCTACTGAATGCTTCTTTATTCCCTAAGGTTTGTACCATCAGATGAAAAGAAGAAACAAGGCTGTCAACGGGAAAATGAAACTCTAATACAGAGAAGGAAGGACCAGATGCAGCCTGGGGGAACTACAGTCAGCGTTACTGTACCTTATCGAGTAGTAGACCAACCTCTGAAGCTTATGCCACAAGATTGGTAAAAACAGATTTTCCATTTAAAACTTTCTTAATCGGAAGAATACAGAACTTGGAGAGGACATAAATTTCTATTAAATTGTGTAAAAAGTGAAAGCGTGTATATAAAGATAGATTTGATTGTTACTGTGTAGGAATTTCTTCTTGTTTCGGGTTACAATAATAAGAAATCAAACCTCTTTAAAGATCTTTCTTCATAAATCATAACTTTCAGCATTTTAGCAGTATGAGCAGGGTAGTTGCTTTTAATAGATTTGTTTGAAATATTCCAGAAATTTGAATATGAATATGCCTGTGAGTTTTCCAGTTCTTGAGTATTGGACATACTGTACTGTGCAAGTCACTGAAACATGCTCTGAGAGAAAAATCCCTCTTTTTAGTCATCTTTCTGCATGAGAGTTTGTTGGGCAGGTATAGTTGCAGGCCTCTAACATCTAGCATTATTAATTTTTTAAAAAACTATTGAAAAAGACCCTCTCACAATAAACACTGGACTGAAGTTTTGAAAGTGAATCGGATTYGTTAATTTGGGTTCAAGGATAGAAGCTGACTTGAAGGGAGAGCCCCGGCTGGGGATGTGGAATCATYGACTGCTTTTATTTTAAGAAAAAACTGTAAACAGTTCTTGTCTGTAACCACTTCTCCAATGCGGTAAAAATGTATTTCTCAATGGACACGCGGGAGAGTTTAGTGCTCTGTGCTGCTGTTACTACAATGAAAAGTATGCTAAGGTACGCTGCTTGCCTTACATTAATGCCATCACAGGAATAAAGACAGGTGTTTTTTCCTTTTAAGAGAACATAATGTTTAGAAGTTCAAGGCCATCAACACCTCCTTTTGTGTTCACAGGGATCGTGTAGTGGCAGTGTTTGTCCAGGGTCCTGCTTGGCAGTTCAAAGGTTGGCCTTGGCTGTTGCCTGATGGATCACCTGTCGATATCTTTGCAAAAAGTAAGTTTTTTAGTGTTCTGGTCATTACTTTGTTTTGGGGTTTTGTTTTGTTCTTTCCTCAGCTAATGCCTATGGACAATCTGAACTAGGATGTTTGAGGGAGAACAAAAAGGGCTCAGGTCCTCACGCAGTTGGCAAATGTCATCTTGTGCTCTTTGTTACTCTTCTACTATCATGTATGGAAGCTCATGGAAATCTTATTTTCCCACAGAGGTGTGGTCTTTACCAGAGGTTTTGAAATAGCTACTGTTTAAATTTACTTTCCAAGCTTCTGAAACAGGCAAAAMGATACTGTATAGTATAACACTTCAGAGAGAACAAGTTTACCAGCTTTCTTCACGTTTTAGCACTTTTTTTGAACAGAGGATTAATCAGCTGCTGTTTTATTAAGAATGTTTTACAAATTTGATGGASTGCCTGACAAAATCTTGAAATTCTATATTCAAATTATGTGCTATATGCTCACCTACTTTTATGGTGCAAGGTAAATATTAGCACTGTATTTATCTGAACAGGTTTTTTTTGAGTTAGATTAATTAAGCCCAGTATGCTTTGGACCAGTGTACTACCACTTGCACAGTTTACCAGACCAGTCTTGTAACTGTGACGTGTGCAGTAATATCTAAAGAGAGTACAAGCTTCTGTTCTGTGTTTCTTTGCTTCGTTGTTGCCTTAGAAAATAGACCTTTTTGCCTCATACAGTGTCCTGTGTTTTCTGAGCTATAGAGTAAAATAAAATAAAATAAAATAAACACGCACAACAAGTACACACAAAGAGCCTTAGTTCAGCCTGCCCTCTTCCAGTCAGTATGATGAGGAAACAAGTTTGGTTGGCTTCTTTRTATGTACATCTTTGGTATGTGAAGCAGAAGCTAGAAAGAGAATGCTAGCTGAAAAGTCAGACTGAAGGCTGAGAATGTATCCGTGAATGAAAAAGTAGAATGAGTTGCTCAAGGGGGAACTTGGAGGAGGGAGGAAGTAAAAGAGTCTACTAGCTAAAATGAATGAAATAATACACCACAGGCAAGAATTTAAGAAGAGAGGCTAATGAAAGAAGAAAATAACACTTCAAAATGAAGAAAGAGAGAAAATGGAAATAATGAAAAGCAAAATCAGCAAAAGCAATGTTAAATATTTAAGGTCTAGCTAGTAGTTGCCTATTAGTTCCTGTTAATTTTAACAGTGTGTATATATACATTTATAGATGGCCATAGGAATTGTCATGCCAAGCTTTGGCAACATGCTTAAAAAAAAAAAAAAAAAAAAAAAAATCAGGGTCCTATGCTGAATAGTTCAGTCTGAAGCTACAGACTGCAACACATTTGCAAATGGAAGAAGGATATCTCTCTTCCTACCTGACTCATAAAGGTACATTGAAGTGCACCTCTTTCAGTTTTAGAGATGCTTTCAGTTGCACTAAAGCTAGCTATTGAAAAATATTTTCCTGATAAGTGTATCTCTAGGGCTTTCYCTAGTGACTTTATTCAGAATAAAGCTGATATAAATTGAGAGAGCAGAGGCAGTGTCAGTCTGTTTGTGTTTTTATACTTTTTCTCAAAGTTACCACTTAGACCATATTCAGTGTCTTCAGTAATCTTTCTAAATATGTTTTGGGGTTCTACAGAAATCCATTGTTTCATCTGTGGTTTGCTGTTCTTCATGTAAGCTGTTGGGTCAGTGGTCCTTAACAAAAATTCAAAGCTTATTTTGGGGAAAGAAGGCAGCTATCATAAGTAGTTTCTCAGTAAAATTTGTATCAGACCAGAGCCTGTCAAATTGGTCATATTTCTTTCAATTGCTATGTCACATCACATTTTGTTACTAGAGTTTCTAAAATCATTCTCCTCTGTTTTCTTTCTGGCTGGACTGAGTGTTTAATGTTTCTTATCTCTTCTTCAAAGATAAGAAACAAGTTGCTTATCTTTGCATCTGCAAGTGAACATCTCAAAATTTTGAATTATGTCACTTTAATTAACAAATGTTTAATCTGAATACCATGTAAAAGGTCTTGCTACTAGAACATACTAGTGCACTTTAATACTGATCTTTTTTTTTCAGGTTCAGCAAGTGAGTTGTCTTTTGCTCAATGTTATTTAGCCTTAATGCAGAGGTCCTGCTGGGCAGTCATTAAGTTCTCTGTAAATGCACAGATGCAAGATATACAGATTTGCCTCATCTGGACTTGCTTAAAACATCCAACATTATTTTATGGGGCAAAGATAGTGTATATGTATTCTTGATTTCATTCACAAGGCTTGAAATTTAATTAGGAATGGTATAAGCCAGATGGTCACTTCATTAACTTGCTAATTGCACAAATTGGTAACTTCAGACACCATTCTTCTAGAAAGTCCTAGGTATATCATTTCAAAGAATGCCATGTGTGAGAAGGAGGAGGAGACTGATTTTTATAGYTGTTTGGCTAAAACCTTAAGTGGAGTCTGTGGAACAAGCAATCTGAGCCTGGTATCAGAAGGTATGACCACAATGTGTAAAATAACTAGTTCTTAAAAGTCTGGTCAAATGCTTCTGTTTAACTTTTCCAATAATACTCAGAGTAAGACTGCAGTCTCTGTACCAGTCGAACAAAGTAAGTTTTTTTAATTTGCCTTCATTCATTACTGCAAGATACTATGGCAGACATTTTAAGTGGAGCATTTCCTGTTGAGCCTTGGGATTTTATTCTAAATTATGAGTTCTCACTGAATGTGGTGTAACCTGATCCCAGCTGAAGCTGGTTTCTCGGAAGCCTTTTCTCCACTATTTTATATGATATCTTTCTGTATTTTTACAAAATCTGATTTTAGTGGCCAACAGACCTGGACTGTTAGGTTTAAAAAATTTTTTTTGTCTTTGTTTCTACTTTACATTTAGTTTTAATGTCATAGTTGTTGCCATATCAAAATATACAAAAGTTTTGACTTCCTTGTATGCTTATTGTCTTACCTTACTACCTCTGAGATTCAGTCCTTTGTGAGATTGAGTGCATAATTTCTTCAAAGGTTACAAACCTATACAAAACAAAATGCATCAGATCAATTACCAGATACAAATTGTACAAGACTTAAATACTTTACCTGAGGTTATATCAAGAGTTATAATTTGGCCAAGCAAGCCAAGAGGGATCACAGGAAAATCTCAGTACTCGTGTTAATGCTTAGRTTTTGTATAATCCACATGAGACAGTATTTCCCCAGAGTGTTAATATAATACTATTGTGAGCTATTGTCCAAAATGCTTCATGTGATGTTTTAGAGATGTACTGGCATTCTGCTGTCAAAGCCYGCTACCCAGACTTTCAGGAAGTGCCCAGACTTCTCAGTGGTCTCAGAAGTGCTTTATTAATTTTTGGACAGCCCAGAGATGTTCAGAAAGAACGTCTTAGTTTCCCAACGAAAATGTGTTTGAATTGGCAGCGAGTTTCACCTATTCTCTTGGAATCTCTGCATCTAAAATTAGGGTCTGCCCTTTCACTTAAAACTGTAACAGCATGAGAGCTAGATTTTGGCCCCCAACTACTATATTTAGTTTAGTACCATTTATTAAGCAGTTGACTTTTTTTAGAGACAGGTTTGTTATATTTATTTTTAGACTTTAGGCTGGAAAGAAAGGGGGATATTCTTTGTCAAATAATTAAACATTGTAAACTCATCTAATTATGCTCTAAATGTTTTCCTGTTTCCTGTAGTTAAAGCTTTCCATCTCAAATATGATGAAGTACGTCTGGATCCAAATGTACAGAAATGGGATGTAACAGTGTTAGAATTAAGCTACCACAAACGGCACTTGGACAGACCAGTATTTCTACGCTTCTGGGAAACTTTGGACAGGTACATGTCTTGTTGAAAATCCTTTACAGTCATGCTTGTTTTCTGGGAATGCAACGTTAAAGCAACAAGGAAATATATATAGCTTAGAGAAGTCTGAACAATGTTAGAGTGAAACTACTACTTTTTTGGACTTTAACCATATGGTTAAATATATACCAGTATCCTTGTACTTCAAGCTATAAATGATGTACCTTCGAAGTATAATGTGTACGAATTTAAAGGAAGAGTAGTTACTATTAACCAACAATTAGTATAGTGATTCCCTACGTCCTTTTACTCAGAAGGAAAGGAATAGAGAATAATCTATCTAGCGCAGAGTTTTCCTCTCTCTCTCTCTTTTTTTTTTTTTTTTTTTTCTCCTAGCCCTTCCTGTGGACTGCACTGCAGTTATGAGCTTAAGAGCTCTGCTGCTTTCTTGCTCCATCTCACTTTAATGACAGTCTAAAATAGATGACAAAGTACTTCAAGATAGAAGAGCCATGGAGCATAATCTTACTCCAATGCTCTTGAGTACCCGATACAAGAAGAAAGAGGTTAGAAAAGCTGTGATGCGTGATGAGTTTTGGACTACTGTTCCTTTTACTCTGATGTTAGGAGCCTTCCAAGTACTTAGCACTGCCTCTCATGAGGAGTGAGGGATGGAGTATCACCAGCAGTTCTGTGAAGAGCAGCACTGCTTCTGACCCTCTGTTTCTCAYGGGCTCAGAGCCCTCTCTGTAGAGCAAGTTCCTTGTAATATCTCTCATGCTGTACAGAAGAAACTTCCTTATCCTAAAGCACTTAAAGAAATACAGAGACAGAGGAAGAGCCATATGTTTAATAAATACTTAWTTTTTTTCATGTTGATTCCATAGAAAACTGCTTGAATGGTTAAGAGTGGCCTTCAAAAAGAAAAATCCAATCGGAATTGTCTTAAGTAATTTTGAACATTAAACTTTCTATGGCTTCTGGCTCTAAAACTATATATCTGAATTCCCAGAATGAGCTGGAGTTTTCTTTAGCTTCAGTCTCTCAATGTTAGAAGTCCTATGCCTTGGACAGCATGAATTTTCTTGAGGGGAAAAAAATTTTAGCTGACCCTCCTTTAGTAGAGACAGATAGAGCTAAACGACATATAAAACACTACATCTCTTTTGCAACTTGCTGATGCTCTAAGAAGTTTTAACTGTATTTCTTCTGTGCAACATTATTTCTGAGAGTACAGTTTCTATAACTACCAAAGTAATAGTAATATTCTTTTCTGTTAATTTTGTAGGTATATGGTAAAGCACAAATCTCACTTGAGATTCTGAATTCTTCAGCTGCCATTTATTTACTGGAGTATGGATTGAGAAAAATGAAAGAGGCTCCAGTCTGGAGACCAGAGCTCGCACTATAGGATTTGTCAAGAACTTTGCAAATGAAGAAGGGTCACAGTTTAAACTTTTTATAAAATCTTGTTTGGATGCTTCATGCTATGGCAGGTTGATACCTGTTGTTATTCAGAAGCAAAGGGGTTTTGCTTAAAACTATTTTTTTAATAATGTTAGCCTTCTAGTCTGCAATCCAAATTGTATATTTTGATAGCAGCAGTTTCTTCTCTGTTTTGTTAAATTAGCCACATTTTTAAATAATGTGTTTTGTTCTTCATTAGAAAATAGGTTGATCTTCACTGCAGGTTACAAAGCGTGTGTGCGTGTGCGCATGTGCGCACATTTGTGTGTGTATATATGTGTGTGTGTGTCTATATATTATATATATATTAAAAAAATTATAGACACACTTAGGCACACATAGGTGTTACCAAGGCTTTCTGAACCACTTAGCTTCTGAGCTTAGTTTTGGTTTTCTTTGCTTATTGTTTCAGTTACTGAGAATATTTTGTTGTGAATGATATTACATTTTAGTCAATAGGACTTGCAAACTGAGCAAAGTGAAGATTGTTTTGGATAACTCAAAATGTCAACCTGTATATGTATATTCTGTCAGTCTTTGTTGAAAAAGGGATAATGAAAAATCAAGAACTACTTTTTTGGATTTGTAATGTCCCAGTTTACTAAATCTTTAAACTTTATTATGAATACCTTTCAAGTCATGTTAACATTAAATCTTCATTCTCCACACAAGTCGTTTTATTTAAACTGAAAGTGTGCATGTATACATTCCCACTTACCAAATTACCTTTATATATGAGTCTAAATGTTGCCTAGATTAAACAGTGAATAGAAAGGGAGAGAGTTTGGATTCCGCCCCCCCCCAGAACAACCACCATGAGAAATGCATAATTTTAACTTCCTTACATTTATACCTTTAATATCACCTCTACTATTTTTTGTGATAAAAGTAGCCCATATTATCTACAGGAGTTGTAATTTGCTGATGTGAGTGACTAATTAGAATGGAAAATAAGCCTACTTCAGTTACCAAAGAGTATATCTGCTTCATCTATCGTATGAGCATAATTGAGGCTAGAAAACCCTGATATTTATGAATTCGTGGTATTTATATACCTGTTTAATGACATCAASTGGATGTTAAATACCAGTCAATATACAGAATGATCAAATACTGTAACACCTGCATGGATTTTTCTGGGATAGAAAAGACACTTTTCTGGGATTGAAAATCAAAACCATGTTTTTTTTAATATACTTTACATTTAAGGTTTGACAAAAGTAAATTGTTCTAGCTATTCTTCTTTAGTTTTGCTTTTCATTTGATGTTACCTTCAATTTTAATAAACTGGAAGGCACATCTCCTTCAGAGGCTTTTTAAATTGTATTAAACTTGTGAGGACTGTGAGTTATGATGGTTTTTTGGTAGTATTTTCATTCCTGCTGTACCAAGACTACTATTAAATTTAGACAATTATCTTAATGGAGACTTATTTAAGAAAAGAAAAAAAAAAGAAGAATAACAAAGATTGGAAGAAGTTCACGTGGATTTTTGAATGAGTTCTGCAAAGTGACTGAGAAGAGCAAGCAACGCAGAACATGTTTAAAATATGTTAAAAGTTCCCCAATTTGTGTTGGTCTGTGGAAGTGACTGCTTTTTTCCCCCAGTGCTTAAGCATATTAAAAAATTATCCATGTCGTATGTGAGTGAGCTAAAACATCCAGTGCTTTGTTTTAAGCTGCGCTGTAATTAGAAAAACTGTAGTGGTTATCARCTCAACAGTCACTACCATGAGGAAATGATATGTGTTAGAGTGGGTTGRTTGGTTGGTTKGTTTGTTTTTCTTACTGCTTTAAACAATGTTGCAGGTTTTTTATACTCTGAAATATTTCCAATTAGAAAATGTAACTTTTTTTCAGAATTAATCACTACTTTATGGCCTATGTTAAAAAAAATGCTACAGTGAACAGCAATCTTGCAAAGCAAGTTTTGAAGAAAAGTGTGCTTTACATKCACTGAAGTATACAGACTATACAGTGGTCTTAAAGCATGCAAAGTCCAATTATCTTCTCTCTCTCTCTCCTGTCTTTCACATGTTTTTTAAAAGCATGTGTAATCCTAAGTCCAATGAGTTCAGGAGACAGCCTGATTTTGATGCAGTTCTTATATATACTGGGAGTAACTCCCCTAAAACTAGTGAAGYTAAATGGATGTGAAACTGGCAGAAGAACAAAATCCATGAAATCTTTGTTTAAAGTGTAACATTTTCTATGGATTCAGCTTAAACCTTTTCTGTACTTGCAAAAAG
This sequence comes from Rhea americana, assembly GCF_003343005.1. Classification (NCBI taxonomy): domain Eukaryota; kingdom Metazoa; phylum Chordata; class Aves; order Rheiformes; family Rheidae; genus Rhea; species Rhea americana. The sequence goes on from NW_028186127.1 coordinate 595,193, forward strand.
TTTACAACACAAGTTGTAAATTGTGTATTTGTGAAGGAGATGGCACCTGAGTGTGCATTTTTGTTTTGTCAGTCATAAAAGTAGCATTTTATGATAAAAAAGCATAAAATGAGCCATTTTGCAATCAGATTCCTACTGACATTATTGGAAGCTGAATTAGGTTGGAGACCTAGCTTGGTCTTGGAAATTAGGTGGGAGACCCAGGAGAAGAGCTCTCCTGTTGCCTTCCTGAATGTCTGCACATAGATTATGAAACTACTTGGACTTAAGGAAAAAAAAAGAAAAAGCTTTATAGCAGCATTTTGCAGCACAGCTGGGTTTTTAGACAGTATGTTATGCTTGATTTATCTACAAGTTAACATAGGATAATAAAGAAAACCAATACTAAGAACTGGAGAAGCTGTAGGACCAGCTGTCTGTTTTAGTGAACTGTATTCTTACTGTTGAGCAAATTTGATGCTCTGCTTAGAAGTGTATACAGTTAAAATATATCACTTGCAGGTTATTGAATAGTGGAATGATACTAGCATGGGAATCAAATACCAAATAAAAATCTAAAGTGTCACAGCTCTACACTGCTTTGTAAGTACTAAAACAAGATGAAAAGTAGCTTGAAGTCTGCTGTTGGGCTTCCATAGTGTCAGCAGCTGATCATTTCTGTTGGTGGAAAAAATACAGGGGCCAGTAGGGATGTTTGAAATAATGACTTTATATTAAGAACTGAAATACCTGCTGTTTATGCTACTTGAGCTATCTGAGTGCTACCCTGAACAAAGCAGACAAGGTGAAATTTGTCATAAGGCAGTGTAGGGCAACTGCTTTTTAAAATGGACTTGCWTATGTAAAGAAATTGCAGATCAGCATCCTCAACTGAGTAGGCTTGGCTATTTAGTTATTACCTGGAAAATTTTCTAGCGAGATAGTTTCATAAATATGCACTAAAGTCAGTGCTTAAGCTAGAGATAGTGGGTTATGTGTGTTAAGCTGCCCTTGATCATGAGTTCAACTCCTTATTATGTGATATTTRTCAGATAAGCCTTTATCTGAAAACAAATTTGGCTTTGACTTTCATYTGGTATGCAATCAGTGTATGAAATACTACCATGCTCTGCAGGAACCTGCAAAAATACGTTCTATTAGTATAGCTTTCATTCTTTTGCTGGTGAAATATGCACTAAGTTGCTAAGTCTTGCGAACACTATACAGAAAAAAGAAGCTGGTCAAAATTGATGGTTTAGATAGTGATTTTAAAATTTAATGTCATGAATGCATTTTAATTCAAAAGCCATAACTAATGCCAAGTACTTTATTAGAGCAATGTGTTCATGAAAAATTAAAATCCTTGCCTGAAGAAATTGCTGGCCAAGTAAGTTACAGTTCAACTAATCTGTGGAAAAATATGCTACAAACCAGAATCTGTGAATGACATTCAGACTTGTTCATTTGTTACTTAAATGATTTTTTTCAGAGATGACAGCTTTGCTTTCATTTTCTGAACAGAAACATATTTCAGTAGCACTTGCATAGTTTACCTTTCCACTCTGTTGTGTGTTTTTTCTACCTTGAGACTGTTAACATGTGATACGATATTTCTGAGGCAATGATCACTTTAAGTATGAAGATGTTTAAGTGAAGCTCCTGTACTTGACAAATCGATGGTTTCTTAATGGATCTATCATCCAGTGGATGTCTCCTGTTGGGCTGTTACGGACTTCTCTGCAGATCACACTTCTTGCAGCTGTGATGCTATCAGAGAGCATAAGTTTGGGAATAAAGAGATTTCATCAAGCCAAGTGTGTGTAGGTAGGTAGCACACAGTGATAGGTTGTGCTTTTGGATTGATTTACTAAATTTGTTTTTGTTTAAACTTTATAAGATTTTTATAAAAATGCAAATGCAAAGAACAATCTCAAACAYTTGAAACTTTAATGCACAGACTCTTTCGCATGTAAAACTGATATGAAGTGATGCATAAAATCTCTAAGAAAAATGTCAYGATTCAGGGCTTTTATTTGCATCTGTAAATTCACTTTTGCTGTAGTTTGATTTATTTCAACATCAGAAAAACTTGCTTCCAAAGGTTCGTGCATGTATCGCTGAAAATTGCCAGAAGTAAGCTGCAGATGCCTGAAGGTTTGGTAGAAAGAGTTTGTAAATAATAAATTCTGGCCTAACTTTRTAGTCGGTGGACCCAGAATTTACCTGTGTGTTTTTGAAGGTTCCAAGTTAAAATGAAATTTTCAGGAACCCGATGGGGAAAGCCACTGTTGAATGAAAGGAGATGAGCTATTTCTGGGGAGGTTAAACCTTAAACCTCTTGTGGAACYGTCTTAAACTTCTGTCGAATAATATTGCTTTAATAACTGTAAAACRTATTTGGAGATCTCTGCTACTTGACTGACTACTTATGATCTGGACTGTACAATTGACATTTTTGTAGAGTTAATTTATTAGCATACTGTCAGCTCAAGTCTATCTTGAAAAATGTTAGGGAAATATTTGGGGGACAGTTTGAAAGATGGGATATCTTTCTGTGTGGAATAGTCAATGTAGTCAAGAGAGAAGAAACAAAAGAAAGCACACTTCTCTTGTTCCTGTCAATCTGGGCCAACTCTGTAGTTCTGTCRTAGTGAAGGTTTTTATCAGTGGAATAGGATTGAAAAAAATCACTTAAATTTAGAAATATTGCATGTAATTTTTCACTTGTTCCTGCTCCCCTGAAGTTCTGTCTAGGAGAGAGACTCACATGACACCTTATCTTCATTCCTGACTTACTCTTTCTGCTKCTTTTTCCCAAACTGGGACTGTTCCCAAACCTGTGAGCTTTCTGAAGACCTCAGCACAGCAAACCTTCATCCATTTTTCTTCCACTGCTCCCCTCAGTGCACAACACTGCAGAGAAAACACAAGAAGCACAAGCTGTTACCTATCAAAGTGTCAGACGGAAAATTGCTTCAATAAAAATACATGCAAATAGGACTTATTAAATACTTTATCATGCTTCTCTTCATGTTTAATTTTGATCTATAGCAATGAAGCTGTGAGGTTTTTAAYGCAGAAATAGTGCAGGCATACTAGTTATGTCTGTCCTTAGTTATTATGCCTCTAGTTATTACTATAGATCAGTTGTGGAGACTGAATAGCATTAGAGCTCATTATTTAGTGAAATAGAARTAACACTCTCTGTAAAAGGTAAAAAGTGTATCAGAGTTAATTTAGGATYAGCTCAACACCTTAATTCTCCAAAATGTCATCTTTTTGGCAAAAGGGAGGGAGGGGTGAAATGTGAATTCTCCTAGTATTCCTGCTTTGAGTTAGCAAGGAAGAGAGAATTCTTGGCATAACAAGGGAAGGGGCTGTATCTCCTCTTAATTTCTTCAGTATTCTGTSTCACTTTGTAATGCAGAATTTGGGAGATAAAAACATTTTCTTAAACTGTTACTAATCCATGTAYATCACCTTTGCAAGGTCTTAAGACATAGATTTCTCCCTCCTACAACAGATGTATTTGGGAGTAAAATGGTGAATGATTATCCTGAGCTCTGCCAATCTTCAGCTGGAACCGAATGAGTTCTCAAGGCTAAATTACCTGGTGGTCTTTGCTCAGCAGCTGACAGATGACTTGGGAGCACCACACTAGTTTTCTTTATATTGATTTTGTGTGAGGTACATCATCTGCTTTAACAAAATTCTGAGCAGTGTGGAAAATTAAAAATTGATACTAGCTTTTTATATGCTAGTCAACATTTGTACCAGTCAGAACTATTTACAGTCTCATAAGAACTGTGAGGTGACCCCAGCAACTCAAACTAAACCCAAGGGCAGAAAGCATGGTTTTGATTGTTTTCTAGAACTATGAAATAGCAATAAATTTTGTGGCATGCCCTGGAAATCCAGATACTCACAAAGATAGTCTAACTGAACGGTAGCTCACGGGCTCCCTCTTCATAGGTAGTGGGACATCTCAGTTCACCTCTACCTCAAGTTTTTGTACTCATTGCAATCACTGCAGTGTTTCAGAGGAAGGAAGTGGTTTTTACACATCTAAATGCCTTCTTCTGTCAAGGGTCTCTCTCTCTCTCTCTCTCTCTTTTTTTTTTTTTTTTTGGTATGTAATAAAGGACATGAAGTGATAGTACTACCCATTTTTTTTGCTGGATGCTTGGAAATAGCAAATACTTCTTTCCTGTATAATTAAGCTATATAGCATCTGTTGAAACAGAAGAGATGGTGGGCCTATCAAGCATTCTTCATTTTGGTATTCTTGAGAAAGGCGTAATGACTTTCTTAATGCCAATTACTGTTGAAGGTATATGCRTCTCAGTTAAAAACATTTAATCCTCATAAAGGAAATAGAATTATTTAGCATTGCTCCGCTAGTTCATGGAATAAATGTCTCTGCTGAAGATCCTGCCAATAACACAGTGAGRCATTAGAGTGGAAGATGAATTTAATTTGTCCAGAATTTCATGTATAACCACTTTGTATTCTAGGTATTTTCAATCTTTCGTCTCCCTAACTTTGTTTAAATTCACTTGTTGCATTTTGTATGAAACTTAGATTTCAAATTCCACTGAAGAGACATCTTTTTTGTTCTGTAATAAAACTTGTATGAAGAGGCCTCTATGTTTAATGCATGATGGAAGTAATTAGTCTGGTTGCTGAAAAGTTGCTAAAAAGGGAATAGTGAAATTAAAGAAGCATAAAAATACATAGATAGATAAAGCTTCCTGAACTGAAATTACTAAACTGAAATATTTTGCCAGCAACTCATTGTGAAGGAGACAGAGAACAAATTTATTGTTCTATACAGTGGGTTAATACCCTAAATGACCTTCCCAATAATCTTGTTTTAGCTTTATCAAGTGAAATGATCCTGCAGATTGGTTCAATGCTGTAAAATAGGCCTCTCAAATTTGATTATTTTTCACTTTTAATCTTTTCTTCAGCTTTGGGCAGCACTTAATTTGTTCACCTGGCTTCCCCTTCCCCCAGATATCAAGGCACTTGGGCAATCTTGTAGCTAAAAAAATTAATGCACTTTTATTTTGGTGTTTATGTGTGTATTTATATAGRCTTYTTTTTCTGCTGTGAAGAAATGTGCATCCCTTATGGTGCACATCATAAATTTTTACATCGCTACTGCTCTGATGTAAGCAAATAAAAGTGCCATGCTCTCCATATGTTGAAATTTTTTTACTAAACAGAAGTTTGATGCTTGGGCATGACATGAGGCAATAATCAATGTGGTAACTAAGCCATGTAAGAARTTACAGGTAAGGAGAACCAGCATTTAGTAACCTGCCTCTCACATGGCTTATTTCTACAGTCTTTGATGCAAACTGAAGATGACCATGTTCTCTGACCTTTCCTACAGGTAAGAAATGGCCTTCGATAAACTTAGCAGAACGAAACTGGCTAAATGCACCAAATATGTCAGGGATTTATCCTTTTAACAGGAGATGGCCTTGAAATGCCACACACATATTCAAGCGTTCTCATCCTTTGCACAGATTGCAAGTCAAAATGGTACTAAATTCRTCACTGTTAGACCAGCAACTCTTTGGGCATTGTGTCGTGCTCATACTTCCTATTTTCTCCTCCTCCTCAGATCTTCAGTCTTTTTTATTTCTGTAAAACTAATTCARCTGACCAGTACCATATTGCTAGCACACTAGACAGCCACTGACTTAATCGTACCCACAACAAATATATATGTTTTTTATATAACAGTAAAACATTGGATAAAGTGTGTATCTGAAATACAGAGATAAGTTTCTGGCTTGCTTTAATGTAGCTCCTAATGTTCCATATCACAGTTAGCAATGCAGTGTATGCCATGGTCTGCAGACTAAAAGACTCCTTAAAAATCAGCAATAGCCTTAAAGCTTCTAGCAACAAGGCAGAAATGGGGTTTCGCTGTGCAGTAAAAAGGTGGTAAGTTGAGGAGGTTCAGGACATCAAAGCAGCCCTGAATGTTCCACAGTGGCTCCAGGCAAACACGATTATTTTAGCTTCACTTTTTCTTTGYGATATGTTAAGACTCTGGAGGTTATAGAAAGTGTTATGAAGTTTCCCTGTTCTCTGAAAGGACAGGAAAGTCTGTATGGGAGCTTTCAGCTTAAGATTTTTGTGCTGAAAAGTGATAAAATGTTTTTTATCGGGCTATTTCCTTTATCAGAATGTGCAACTGAAACAATGTAACAGGGTGGTAGCTCCACTCAGCTTACTGCTGCAACTTCTCCGCTGAGTTAGCTGACCCTGCAAAACCCCAATTTAAGTTATGAGGTAAATTAACTTAGCTATTCTTTTACATTATCTGTGTATACACCTAATAACTGCTAAAGACAGGAGTTTCTTTAATACTGGAAGAATTGTTAGCATTTTAAAGCTAGGAAAATCTAAAGCCATACCTGTATCTGAAAAGACAGGACTTTGCATAGGGCCATAAATGATATTGCAGGTGTAGGGCCCTATAGGGCAATGTAAGTGATATTGCAAAGTATTGATTATGAGATGGATTACTTTAACTTTTCTAGAAAAATTGTTGATTCTATCCAGTGACAGCAGCGCTTGGCGCAGTCTTTGTCTTCCTGTGAAACTGGTAAGTCTGAACATCGTATCATATATCCTTGAAGGCACAAATTTTGCCCACTGCTGGTTGGAGACTGTGAGTGGTTGCTGTTGACTTTAGCTTCTAAATGGTGTGCCTTGCCTGCTTCGAAGAGGGATTCCATATTGTTAACTCGTAACATGCTCTGTGGTGCCTTTTATCTCGCTCGAGCCCCTCTTAACTTCCGTTATTTGAAGCAGTGTGTGCATCTTTCAACAAAACGAAAAACCTGCTTTACTGAAGTTACAGGGTGAAGTGCAAATCCTAGTGTCGTGCAGARCTAATATGATTTTACTGTAATTCTCCACAGGTTTACAAAAGAGCACAAAGAATAAAAATTAATGATAGAAGATCAAGCATTTCCAGTGCTAAAGTTTATCTAATTAAAATAAATATGGAAAGTCTGCATAGTGTGCAAAAGGAAAAGATCCATATCGACAGCTGGACAGTTTTATTTTGGATTGCCTCTAGTCTGGCCCCCGAGCACGATGCTGCTTAGCTGCTGGAGTGCAGTTAAGCGTGCTGCAGTTTTCCAGTTTGGTTTCCTTCAAAAGGAGGGTGATTCAGGCACTCCAGGGCTGCTTTGTGATGAGGGTGAAAAGCAAACTAAGTGGGGAATGGCCAGGAGGTTTGCTTCAGGAACACGTTCCTGATCTAATACTGCAGCCTAAACTTACCCTAAAACTTGCATTCATGTAGTGTCTTCATCTGAGTAATTATGTTATCGCTGATGTGAGCATTCCTAATTAGTTCTTTTTTAGACYTCTGTATATTATGTAAAATGTTATTTCATAAAAGAAGGTTCTATTTAGCTTGTTCAATATAAAYAGCTACATTCTGTTTTCGCTTTACAGGGATACAGGTATGTTGTGTCAGCATCAGTTTGTTGGAGTTTTTTCCCCCAAAAATGCACTTTTTTTTTCTTTTCACTTATGTGATATGTTTCTCGTGTGTTGACTAGAGTCTCCATCTGACTTCAGTCTTATTTCATTAGTGGAAGAGAAACAAACACTCTCTTTTCCTGAGAACTAGTTGTTTGGCAACAGGAGACACGCCTTACGTATCAACTGTAATACTTCAAGTATAAACCGTAGGCAAATCTGAGTTTAAGCTTAGTTCGATCATTTTTTGGGTTCCCAGAAGCCCTAACGGGCACGCCGTTCCGCCTGCGGGTTACTGCGGAGGGCAGGGACGCGGGCTCCGGCTTGTGGGAGCGGTGCGGTCGGTCGATGGCAGCCGGATCCCCCTCCCGAAGACCCGTGCGCCTTGGGCAGGAGTCTGCAGTGGAGGATCTCCAGAGGTCGCTTCCACGCTGAATTCTTCTGCCAGTCTGAGACGTTTGCCCGAACAAGAAGTCGTGGGTGGGATGCAGCTAGGAATTCATTCATTCAAGTGTCCTTTTATTTATTTATTTTTCTCCTTGGTTAAGGTTTTCAAGAGGWGTTTAAAGGCCGAGTGCTCTCTCCCCACCTTAAGGGAGACGCTGAAACACGGGAGCGGAAGGTCACCGGGGCGAGTCAGGGGCTGGAGGAACTTGCTGCAGGGAGGAAGGCTGAGGGACCCGCCGGCCCCAGCCCGCGGCGCGGCGGCTGCCGCCCGTCAGCGCGGAGCGCCTGCCGGGCGGGGCGGG
>NW_028186127.1:603655-606389 GCF_003343005.1 Rhea americana
CGTTGAGATGGCGCTGCGTCGCCTCGTAACGGCCAGGCCGATGTTCCGCTGGAAGCGCCCGCTGCGGAGCCCGTTTGCCGGTCGTTTCCCCCGCCAGCCACTAGCTGCGGTTAATTCACGCGTATCTCGACTGAAGCGGCAACACGCTTCGTAAGAGTTGCTCCCCTCTCCCCACAAATCCGAATCAAGTAAATTGCTTCTTGTAACGTACTTTAAATGTGAGGCTGTTTCCACAGTATTCTCTTCTCATGGGAAAACGTTGTTACATTTCTTCAAGGGTTAGCTGTCATTTTTTTTTTCCTGCTGTTTTTGTGAGAAACACATTTTTTTAATTGTTACCTGTTCATTAGAAGAGGAATCACAGTGCTTTTGGTCTTGTCCTGACTAAATTAATGTTTATGTAATCTTCCCTCAGACCACTGCAGTACATTTTTATATATGGAAATCAAAACCTTTCCACAAAAGCCAGATATTCTATGAGTGTCTCATGTATGATTTTCAGAGGTGCCAAAATGACTTAGGTGGACAACTTCCCATATCATTAGCTCTAATTTATTTTCGTAACCCCCTACATCAAACCTTTCATAAGCAATTTGCTAATAAATTTTAAAAGGATAAATTCTTACGGAAATGGTAGAACTGAGCTGAGTATTACTACAAGTTGGTGTGCTACTTGCAATGGTAATGGGAGATGCAAGTGTCCTTCACAAGCCTTAACGTATTTATATTCACAAGATCTTTGCGTGGACTAAGGTTGCATTTGTTTGTAGATGGGCAATGGAAGGAGAGAGGCAAAATAACTTTCTGTATGAGCATGGACTAAGGAGGCACAAAAATGAAGTAAATTCAAGGGTTTTAGCGTCAGATTAGCGCTGAATACTTTTTAATGAATAACATACAGAAAAAATGACGTTGCAAAAGAACGAAGCTAGTCATGGGTTAGGGCTGAATCTGGAGAACTTGGGTGAAAAGAGAGATCAGGGAGTGAAGTGTGAATTGTTAAATGACGACATATTTACTTCTGTGTTTCTTCTACTCACCCTCCTCTGTCCCCCAATATATCAACTTTGTATGTAATAACATTTTTTGTTTAAAAACAGGCTTTCAAACTACAGAGATCTTTTAAGCAATAATCTGCATGTTATGTGTGTGCTGTGAATATACGTGCTCAGTCGAGCATTGAATGTGCCTTTCTCAAACGTGGCTGTGCCAAGGATGAAGGTGGGAGGTGGAAGCAGGCCACACTACCAGAGTCTATGGTGTCACCAAGTTACTGGCAACTGATTTAACTGAAAGGGACAGCATAGAAAGAGCAAGCCCTTTGAAATTCTTGGCCTCAAATGCTCCCAAGTAACTTCTCATCCCTCCTGCAGTCTCATTTTTTTTCTTTTTCTGTCACACTGTTCCCCATGTCTACAAAGTCTTTCCTACCTCCTAAGAAGTTACAAGCCTTGACATGTTATTGTATGTTTTTTTATATTAATTGAAATATTGCTCTGCCTGTAGTGCCTACTTGCTTGCTAGCTACTGTTTGGAGTGGGAGATACTCTGTGTCACAGTGGTGGGATGCATCCAGAGTTGGCATCTGTCCACTGCCATCCCTCATCCAGATCTTTTTTCTTGGCTGTATCTGTCCTAGGATGGGAAGGGCATTCAGACAAGGCTTATGCCTCTCAACAGTGTGCAGGGCATTTCAGGCTTTTTTAWTTTTTTTCAGGTGAAATCCAAACAGGTTGGCCTGAAATACCTTCCCCCTCCCCCCTTCAGAAAGTAGCCGAGCTCTGAGACTCGTGCAAAAAGAATCAGATCCATCTGTTGTCAGTTTGACTCCTGAATCCTCTAACCTCTGGTGAAGGAGTAGAGTCAACCTATGTTTTCAGCTCACAAGTAGGAGATTCTGCTATCCCAAGGACAAATTTTTTCAGGTTTTAGGTTATTCTGAGGGAGTTCTGTTTGTCTCTGATTGGCACGGGGTAATCAGATCCTTTAATCCCAAACCTGCTAGTCTCTGTATGATATCTTCCTACTTCAGTACCAGGTATGTGCCTTGTTCCTCTCCAAATGAAAGTAGTGGCTGATGTAAGACAGAAGGTGGCTTTGATAGTCAAGGTGACAGACAAGACAAATGGGGTATCAAAGTAGTTTCATGCATCTATGAACATTCTGAGATCTTATTTTCTGCTCCCAAATCGCACACAGGACTTGAAGCTTCACTGATCCAGTCTTACTGTGCTGTGTCTCACAGAATCAATCTCTTTGTCAGAGAGTTCTTGTTCCTAATCAATAACAGTACTTTCATTAACAGCAAGAAGATCTCTGAAATGCGTGCACTTTGCAAAGTGAACCAGGTCTTCAGCAAGGTGTTCTTAAACAGCATTTCTTATTGCTGGAAGTGAGGACTGAACTGAGTTTAGAGTTCTCTTGTGTGTGCTAAGTGAAACTTAATAGAGCTCTGAGTTACCAGCCTACCACTTTCAGGAAGCACCTACTTTTTTTTCACCCGATGTTTTACARTTCGTAAAATGGTTAACAGTAAAGATACCTCTACAAAAAAAGACTGTCTTGTGAGGTAATTGAATATGAGTAGACTTGTTGGGCTTTCATTTGAACCACTGATAACTAACTTACCTCTCCATTGTACCTTTCTATAATGATGTCTTTCCTACAGCTGTCACTCTAACAAGGGGTTGGAGAAGATCTAAACCTTCTGGTGAAACATGTTCATGCAGAATTT
>NW_028186127.1:606469-759878 GCF_003343005.1 Rhea americana
TGTTGATGCCCCTGCACTTTTTCTGATTCCTCAGGAAAGTAATTTACAGAAAAATAGAATCTGCTGTTAATGCCATAAGAATATAATTTGCTCTTGAAGTAGTTTGGAAAAAGAAAAAGCAGAACATACAAAATGTTTACATAATCAGGTTTATTTGGACAATGCTAGAACCAAATTTAGTAGAACAGGTTTATGCATATTAAAAGTAATAATTACTGGAAAATATATCTTGCACTTGACAGATGTGAACTGGTTCCAGAGTTGACTCATTTGATTAAGACAAGCTATTCTCTTTATAGGAAAATACAGTGGATCAAAATGAAGATGTGAATTCCTGTGAGGGAAGGTGGCATAAGGTGCGTACTCATTTTCAACAAAGAGGGCATTTCCAGAGCACATTATCTATTGAAGAGCTGTTTGTCTTGGGATGCTGGTTTCAGTTAGGGAGTGTTAATTTTTGAGTACCTTAATTTGGTTTGCTTATTTCTTAAAGTAGAAGTGTTAGAGGCAAATACCACATATACTATTTTTCTAAGTAGTATTACAGAGTTTATCAATAACTTTGTATTTATTAGCAGTTTGATATCTTTGCATGTAATACGTTAAAATGCCCTCCCCAAACTTTGCTAAGGTATTTTTGTCAGTTTTCTAAGTATAATTAAGTCCTCCAATTGGTGCTACAATTTGATAATGACAGCAATGGGAAAGGTTTGGTTGTTTATCTTATCGTGCTAAATATAGATATCCAGAGCCCTAAAATTTATTGACTGCTGCTTTTGAACAATTAGAAATATGTAACAAAATTTACCATTTACCAGAAACCAGAGGGAAGAATTTGTAAAATTATATAATCCTAATGTGTGCTATACTTTACAGGCAACCTGAAATTATGAATAATATATATCTTCTTATTGATCTGAATATTACTAGCCATAAATTTAGAGCATCAGGGAACTTCACAGGTGTGCACATTACCTTATAACTACTACATTATTTTTACCTCCAAATTATTAAAGGACATGCCCACACCATCCGCTGTATTTTATTGATACAGTAGCATCATGTGTGAAAGAAGATTTGTGTTAATAAAAACAGATTAGAAGACTGCAATGGTTCTTCCTTTGCCTGTAGAAATCCCTTCCTTTCCCAAATACATTGTTTAGAGTACAGATTTTAGAAAAGGATCTAAGACAGATTCTTCAAAACACTCTATAAAAGCAACTGCTAGAATTTCTCAGCTTCAGCAGTTCTTCTTCTGTTGGGGGCTGAAGTCTGCTTCTGGTTATTCAGTGTATCTCTGTATTGTGCATGACTATTGAGGAATGAGATATGTAACATCTGGAATATGTGTTTCTGAGCTAAGGAACAACATGGGAGTTCTTAATGATACCTAATCGCAAGAAATAAAATACTTTGCAGCTGACTTTTTTGTGGGAGATGTTTTCATTCTTGTTTTGGAACTAGGAGAATGGCTTCTGGCTGGATCTTTCCCCCTGCCCAGGATGGTTTCTAGCTTATTACTCAGACCAGGGGAGGTCTGTATAGAGATGAAAGAGCTTCATTGGCAGCTAAGGCCAAAGATGGGCTGCAGCTGATTCATGAGGTAAATGAGCTTTTGTGCTGGAAAGTAGTTCATGCTTTTATAGTAATAGGATCTAGCAGTCACTGGTTGAGATAGCAGCAGTTGGTGCTATTGTACTTCATTTAGGAGATCGAAAGTGATTTTTCATTCAGAAGTAAAAGGTAGCTTTCAGAATCAAATCTTTAATATATGCATGTGGCAATGTTGGTAGTTCTTTGTGCAATGCAGAATACTTCAGATTCAGCTCTTCCTAAAATAGAACCAGCACTTCATGGTAGCAAAATATGTTTTAAATAAAATTTCCACCAGAGACTAGTGATTCTATATGACTCAGTTTTCTAGAAAACTGTCAGACTCTGTATGGTATCCTAACAAGGGCATCCAAAATCAACTTTCTAAATATTTTGCTATCCTGATAGTTTGAAATAGCTCAAATGAAATGTCAGGCTGATCTCAGAATGAAGGAGGGGAGTGGCAAGAAGGACTATGCTGCGCTGTAGCTGCAGTGGCTATCCCTGTTTGCAGGATAAAGGGAATGTTTCTGTCTCCCAATCCGTAGGGCTGCCGATCTAACACTGTAGTGCTCTCCCTCTGGCACTGCATTCTCAGAGGAGGGTTAAAGAAGCAGAAACAGAGAGCAAAAAAATACCTTTTAAAATGACAGCTCTTAATTTCCTGTGCTTTTCTGCTGCTCTGCAAAGCATCATGGAATTAGAGGCTGACAAAGCTTTGCTATCCCTGCAGTCTGAGTACACGTAAAAAAAATAATTTTGAGGGTCAGTCTGTGCATCACAGTTACATTTCAGCTTCAGAAGCCTTGCAGAACTTGCAAATACTGAGAAATTCTTGTCTCTTGGGAGCTATTTCTATACTGTTAGGATAATTTCCTTTGGTCCTACTTTCAACAGCCTTTAAATATTGAGTTTTCACCTTTATATCACCGCTATCTTTTCTTGATATAGACTTTACAATAATATGTAGTCTTTTACGTAAAAGAATTCACATTGGGGTGCTCATTGGGCTTCTGAAAGATTCTGTTAAAGCAGTTCACTGGCAAGATCATAGAAAACTTCTGTTTTGAACAAAAAATAATAGTTGCGCAGAGCGTATTGAAACTAGTTGTTTCTTGCTGCACCCCTCAAGGAATTAGATCAAATCTATTTTTTCATTCATTAGCTTCTGCTTCCCGTAAGTAGATGGCAAATAAAGATTGCTCTTTGAATAGTTTTTGTATCAATGTTTTTCAGCATCTGAAAAAATAGGTAGTCCTAACAGGTGACTTGTAAGGGCATTAATTTCTGAAGTAAAATGATAAACAGAGCACAGGAAAAACATCAGGTATAATAAACTATTAAGTAAAGGAGACAGAGGAGAAATGTGGGGAGAAAAAGGGTGAAATGGGGAAATACAGGSTAATTTTACAAATGATTTGGAAGTTAGTCATCAGTATTTTAATATAATGAATATTACCTTTCATATTTGTTGACTAATCTAATAGAAGGTAATTAATAAGAATTTATAATAAAATGAACRGACTAACCTCACTTAATGTAGATTTATTCAGTCTAAATAGATCATAACTTGGCATTTTCTGAAAAAGACTAGAGATAGTATTTGAATGTTTGATTGTAGATGCAGGGCTTCTGGAAATAGCATCATGAGTCTGAAAATGCAATAGAAATTACAGACTAGGTTGCCAGTTTCATAGCAATTGTCATAATTGAACAGCARGATACAGTTGTGTGCTGCCAGTCCAAAAGGGGTGGTCTGATGCAATGCAGTGATGGGATGAAGCCAGCTCAACACACTCTACTGATCCAAAGATAAAATGATATTAAGATTTAAGCTGTCCAACGCATCCTGTGCTTAGAGGGTATGCTTTTAAGCTCTTTGCAGTGACAGGCACAGCCACAGCTAGCAAAAGTTAGTGAAGGAAACAAAAACCAGCACTGTCTCAGTCTGGCTTGGCATGATCTGCACTGGGGCAAGTTCAACTCATGTCCATTGATCACTGAAACACTGCAGGATTAAACACAGCTGTACTGGGCACTGGTATTTTGTTGCTGTTTTTATTTTTGTAAAATAAGGTACTTTATATTCAGTGTAATACGGTGTTCTTCACCTTTCTTGAATACCTGTATTTAACTTCACTAATTTCTGTGGAAGTTGAGCAATTCTTTCTTCCGTATCAAAAAATGATGACTGTTCCAGAACAATGGAAAACAGTTTATTTGAACAGTTTATTTTCATGAGCTGAAGTTCACAGGTGGTCTCTTGAGGAAAAAAGAGACTATTTTCTCATCCAGCTTCTATTCAGCAGTGATACAACTAAATCTTTGCTTCACTTCATTTCCCTCTTGCTAGTATATTGGAGCTGTGTTTTTCTTCACAACCTCTTCTTGTGCGGTGGAAATTGTGAGCACATTTTTCAGAGTATCACACAAACTTGTTTGTCCTGTGATTATGAACTTGAAATACTAGAATGTGTCAAACTTTTGATTTGCATATAAATTAGCATATGCAAACAATAGGAGAAATGAAGGACACACCTAGTTTGAAAATAAACTTCACCTTGAGATTTAAGAAGAGAAAAATGCATGTTTTTTAATAGCTTTATTTATATACCTTTAAGGCATAATAAAACTCCCAGTAGTCAAACAACAATGAGCAGACAAATGCTCTCTAAAACCTAAAGATAAAAAAAGAATCAGTACATAAAAGAGCTGAGAGGAAAAGAGGCAAAAGTGCCATGTTAATAAAATCAGACATAGGTGTTAAACTCACTGGAGTTGGAGATATTTTTCTATTGATTTCTAGGGATTGTGTATAAACTTTTACTATTACAATGTATATGCCAGGTGCTTCTCTGCTGGACCTTCAAATGAGCTGCCATTTCTGTGTTTCAGCACAAAGGACAAAAACCGACAACCCGTAAGTTTTTAAACGTAGCAATAAATTTAGGAATTGAGTTTCTTTATTTGCCTTCTCCTTTGACGTTTTTAAATGGAATTCTGAAACATTTTTTAATGTAAGCTGAAATTCTCTTTAAAGTTCAAACTCTTGAAGCTATGGGAATATCAGAAAAAACAGTATTACAAAATTCAGAAGTGCTGGCTGAAATGTTAGTTTAAAATGATATCTTGAGCTAGCACCAGTACTGATACTCAAAGTGGTCAGACTCTTTGGAAAGAATACCTTTCCAGTGGAAAATGCTGCATTCATGAAGTGTTTCATAGGAATATTTTGTTTTTGTTTGAGCTTCCAACAGAAGTCGGGCAACTAATTTGGGGAGCTTTGAGAAATCAGCTATTTGGAGGATTAAAGCCATAAGGAAATGTGGTGTGGGCAAAAGAAACAGAAACAGATTTTTTCTGAGTTCTTCTCRTCCCTTCTTCCCATATCCAAATTTGACCTTTGTTTAAGAATGGCATTGCTACACTCACTCAAATGAGTGGTTCTTCGTTTAAAATTAAATTGCTCTGTATCAATTCCCAATTTACACAATTGCTTCAACTTCAGCTCATGTTCCTATTTATGATAATGGAAATAAATTACATGATATTTCTTCCAAACTTTTCTTACTTGCAATACACATTCTGGATTCCAAAATCTTGGAAAGTCATTATAAAATATTTCCAATAAGCCTTTGTTTAGGGAAAATACTATAAAATGTCCCATAAATTGTTTGGGGGAAAACTGCAATGATTTTTACTGCTCTGTTAAAGAATTGCAGAGAAATCTCTGAACTAAAGCATCAAACAAGGAAATTACAAAACAGCTTTCAGGGTCCTGCAAGGAGCATGAGAAACTCTTAAATTTAAAATCTTCAAAGGGATTTCAGCAGCAAATGCAGCATTATTGACATATACTTC
Source organism: Rhea americana (assembly GCF_003343005.1). NCBI lineage: Eukaryota > Metazoa > Chordata > Aves > Rheiformes > Rheidae > Rhea > Rhea americana. Next base: position 611,924 of record NW_028186127.1, read on the forward strand.
TCAATGTTCAAAGTTACATCCAGAGTCCTAGAGAGAAACCAGTCTGTGGGATCCCTGCCTGCTTTTTCCCCTGTGCCTGTTCTTCAGGCTGCAGACTTGTGGTTCCTAGAAGGTCAGTTCTAAAGATTTTAGCGTCAATATCTGTTTTTAATGTGTTTTGTTAACGCTTAAATTCCCAGAGCATATATATGAATACTTTTAACTGTTACAGTTAAAATGTTATGTGAAAATAATTTTGCAGGTATAACCTAAGCATAGTTTATAGGATCATAAACTAGAGAGGTAGAAAGATTCCTTTAAAACATAAAAAAGAAGCTTTCTTAGTTCCAGTTTTCAGTTTTTCTTTGTTATTCTCATTCCTGTTTGAACCCTTTGGAAATGACAAATACTATATCTGAATACTTAAGAGCATATGATTGAATATTTACACATTTATCCATAATTTCTTTATCAAATATAGGTTTGGTGGAGTTTTATCTGCCATTTGTGGAAAGTTTAACTAAAACACTTTTGTCCTTGAATGATGAGAGATTGCTTCAATAAAATTAAGCTGTCTTTCTGGAAATTTACTTTATATCCCAAAGGATTTATAAGAAGAAAGGAAAGATGGGTATTAACAGAAAAAGATACAACCAAATCAGATATACAGATACTCTTAAGGGTAAGCCCAATACATGAAGCAGCAATACCTCTAAGCAGCTGAAATCTTCCCATAAACTCCTAATATTAAACTGTGAAGGAGTATGAAATTGAAGATACCAACTTTCCTGAATAAAGAAGAGTTCTGTTGTCATTGAATAAACAGAAGCACATGGCTAGTTGCTGAACTCCATGGCTACCCAGGATGACGGGGCTGTGAAAGTGTTCTAGTTACAGCGGCTGTGTTCATACGATGTACAGTGTACTCTTGTAGCCCAGTAAATATGGAGTTGCCTTGGCTTGTAACCTGCCACAGGCTTTGTGTTAAACTCTCATGCAGACCTCTACATCTGCCAGGCTTTGCCTCGGTTTGTCTTGGCCTTCTTGGAGGTTTCTTTTAGGTTGTTTAGCTGTAACAGCAGCTATTGACTAGGTGACTATCACTGACCTTGTTTCAGCTTTTGCTTAGCTTTGTATATCTGTGTGGCATAACACCTAATTTTATGAATAAATATTTTTAACTAATAGACAGTAATTACAAGTAGTTATTCTGTGTAGGATGAGCTATCTATGACCCTAGGCCAATGTAGAGGAGCACAGGCTTAGGGTGATAGCACAAGACTTGACAATACAGGGATGTGATGATACCACAGACCTGAGGGCTAAGAACAACTCATCTATGGTCAAACACTAGTCACCAAAGCAATGCAGCCTCAGGAGCTGGGTAAAAACAATTTTAGGGATAACAAAGTGAACAGCAATTATCCAATATATATAGTAAATTCAGCTGTAACATGGATGTGCAGACCAATGAGGAAAGACCAAGGTGTAGAGCCCATTAGTAAGCATGTAAAAATGACCCTAACCAGCTTTTAGAGTGAGGAGGAAGAAAACACCAACCTCAACATCATGCTCATCCCGGCAAAGGAGTCGTCATGCTGGTAGTCCCTACCCCCAGACCCATCAGCCTTAGGAGAGTGAGTGTAACACCAGAGAAGAGAGTAGGTATAAGAAAGTCTGTGAATGTAGCATATTAACTGTATGTAATTTGAACAGTAAGGGTCAGTATAATGGTAACAGGACTAATAATAACTGTTTGATTAGACTGCTGGATTAGACCAACAATAAGATCATGGCTTTGGTTATACCGTGTATTTCTTTTGCCCATAACAAGAATTTGGGTGTAACAAACTGGTAGGAATTCAAGGAACCAACTTTCTAACTTGCTTGTGACAAATTGTTAAGAGTGATAAAAATTGAAAAGGAACAGAAGAGCCAGTCTTGAGGTGGCTTTTTAAATTAGTGACTTAGGTATACTATGCACAACATAAAATGACACAGTTTAATTATATTTTTTTCATTTTAAAATGAATGTGGTATTACTAAATAATAATTACAAGAACCTGCTGAGCTTTAAGTTATAGAAAGGATATTAATTTGTCACCCCTGTGAAACTAATGCTTGAAATGGGCATTATAGAGGATTTGAGCTGAGATAAATTTGTTTTTGGAATATACAATGTTAAATATTAGCTTGAAAAATCAGATACCTCTGAAATGAGGAAAAGGTGTTCCCTGTGAAGTTAGATAATTGCCAGCTTAAATAAAGTCTTGCTTCGAATGAGTGGATTGGATTATTTGGAAGCAGGCAAAACAGGAGCCTTGAGGCTTTCAGCATCTTTCTGGGGCTCTGTCTAGACTTCCTCTGTGACAATTGATCATGTTATTCAGTCCTTTCTCCCTCTCCCGCTTCCCAGTCTGTTACTGCTTTTCATATCAGTTTTGCTCCACATTTGCCCTTCTTTCTTTCTTTCTCATTGCCTTTCTTATCAATGTCCTCTTTTCCTTCATGTCTCTTTGTTTAGTTTATCCCTAGCTTACTMACCTATTCTTTCTTCCAAAGAAAGAAGGATAAATCCTTGATCAGTCTGCTTTGTGTTTATATCCCTTTCTCCATGCCTTGTCTGTTTTGTCTGTTTAGACTGTATGCTCTTTGCAGTAATGTGCTAATCTTTTACAATGTTTACAATAGTGAGTCCTCACTCTTGGCTGGCCCTTAAACATTAGTTTTATGATTACGCTTAAAATAATTAGAAAGGAGTTGCTTAAGGGTATATGTAAATGCTAAGCGCTTAATTGTCACTTTTGACTTTGAAGAATTCATTTGAATAAATGAACACTCTTTAGAATTTGAATGTACATAGAGGATTGATCACTAATATTCTGTGCCTTGATAATGAATGCTGCAATTTTGAAAAAGTGATTTTAAATGCCTAATTTTCAACTAGGAGCCCTGATTTTCAGAGGTCAGATATTTAGTATCCTTTGGAAAGCAATTTTGGTGGTTTTGTGTGCCCAAAGCCAAATGCTGTCATAATTGCATTTTTCTACAAAGTACTGGCCTACAAAATTGAGCCACCCTCAATTCCTATTAACTAAATATAAATGGCAACACGGCATGATTTATTTGTCCATTTTCCCCAATCCCTTCTTTGAGAATTCACATTTGCTTCCTTGCCTCACTAATTTAGCCACTACCATTTCTGTCGGTGTGTTATTGTTTCTCTAGTTGCAGAGCTGTGTCTAGTGCAAAGAAGTTGAAAGTGTTTGCAGTCCATTATGTGTGGATTTTTTTTTGTCTAGATACTGCATAAATGCTAGGTATTGTTGGTGTCCAAGGTGGTCCCTTCTAATTCTAGATTGCTGTTGAATCGCAACCACACCATTTCAAAGAGAGGAGACAGCAATACTGTTTGCTCAGAGCAATGTCACTCATGGCACCATAAAGCTGGAGAACTCTTACCAAATGCATGTTTTCCAGCAAAACTCTGGTACTCCAGCTACAGCTCTGTTGAATATCTTTGCTCACTATACGAGCAATTGTTAATGAATCTTTCCTTTGGCAGGTGTCTCTGCAGTGTAAATGGATCATTATTGTGTTTTGATGTTGCAGGAAATTGGAAAGCAGAGAAACAGAACTGACTGAACTGGTGTGTGATCTAAGGAGATTAGAGCAATAGGTGACTTAGGCAATAGGAATTTAATATGATAACTCCTTCTGGAATCAGCTTAGCCTTATATAATTGCATTACCCATGTGCAAATATCCAAAAACATCAAAGCATGGTTATTGATATCAACATGCTGATTCAGGAGTCTTTGACAATTTTGATAAAAAAAAAAAAAGTATGCTTTATTCACTCTTTTTTATGTAATTTGTTCCATCAGGGAAATCTTGTCATGATCGTAAAAAGCAGATTCCAGTGAGCCTTTTTCTTCTCTGTGTGAGATAGTGATTAATGGCAGCAAAGAAATGAATCCCAAGAACACGAGTTAAACTAATGGGAGCTCAGCTGCTACACCAGTGGTAAATGGAATGGGAAACTTTTCATCTTTCTAATGCTGAAGAGCCCTGTTTCATCATTCCCTTTCTCTGCTTGTTTTCACTGCTAAATTCTCATTACAAGGAGTAGGAGCTGACATCTGCCAGAGTGAATTTTTATGGATGACTCTTACCCTGGTAACAAAAGCAAAAACCTGGTGGAGGAAAAAGGAGGAAGACTATATTAAGACACTGCTTTTCTGGGACTTGAAGGAAAAAAAATATAAAACTAAGAGAGCTTCTTCATGCCTTGGATAGAGGGAAAATATATAAAAAAGTTCTTATAGCTCCAGCTCCATCCTTATCCAAGGGGGAGACAGATCTGTTCAGATTTAGTGGTCCGTCTAGTTTTTCTTCTAGTATCCATCTTCATGGATGAAGAGAGATCAGAAGGATGACAGAATAAACAGTTGGAGGCAGAGGCAGATTAAGAGGAAGGGAAAATTAAAGACAAGGAGAGATGTGAGAAGGGGTCACAGCAGAAATGAGTGGAGGGAAGGTATGTGCTAGGGTGGGGAGCAAAGACATCCAGCCTTCATTTCCACGAGGAATTCTTTCAAGCTGTGGAAATCAGATAGAATAAAAATTAGAGAATAAGGGGAAACTGTGAAAACAGAGAGAAACAGAGAGAAGAAAGATGGATAAACTCTTTATGGAAAGAACAAATCCAAAGGAAAATAAAACCTGAAGGAATGAGTGTTAAGATGTGCAGAGAGATGTTTTTGTCCTGGCCTGAAGTTCAGCTAACTGAACAGCATGAAAAGCTACTGGACATGATATGAGAAATTTCTGAACATAACAAGTAATGGAGTGAAGAGCACTGCTCTTGGTCACTGAAGTTTATTTTATCTTCTTACTAAGCTCTACTCTTGACATTTCTCTGTAAGTATGCTGTGTATTCTTCGTGTGCATGTGTACRCAGACACACTACTGAACTTCAAGCTGAACTATTGAATGAGTAGGATGAGAGCTCTGGGGGCCAGTAACTGTAGAGGTGGATCTCTAGGGGCCAGCCCTGAACACACTAAGTGTGTCCACAGGGCTACCRCAGGGATCCATGGGACAAGTAGGAAACCTCTACTCTGATTCTGAGGGTCTTGGCTCACATTTAGTGAGTGCTGTGTGTTACTGTGGGTAATGGTAAAGGCACTGCTCTCTAACTCTGTTACATATTTGTGTATCTGYGCTTTTGACATACACACTAACGTCTGCCACTGGCTCTACCCACAAATGGGAGCAGCACCAGCCACCTCTCTTGAACAGGAGGAGCTGCGGGTCTCAGAAGGCACCAGGCTAGTCCTCGGGGGCCAGGAAGAGAACCACCATTGCATTCACAAGCCCTCTGATTTGGCTTCACTTCACAATTGAGAAAAAGTAATGTGTTGTGTAAAGAGGGTAGGACTAAATGTGAATAATTATCCTCTAACAGATTTCCAGGCTCCTTGGACAGTATGTTGCACTGGTACATGCATCAGTATTGGCTGCCATGGTACCTTACAGAAATAGCTCCCTCCTCATCAGGAATTTAAATCCTTGCAGCTGAAGTGATTTCCTCCCATCACTGTCTGTATGTCTGGTCAGAAGGGACTTGAGAGAGCTATTACAGAGCCTGACTCCTTCAGGAGTGCTCTTTCTGCAATCTAACACAAGTCTGTGCTATACCTAGGTGTGCTTGGAAAGAAGTGTCTTGGTGTGGTAGAGGTGACAGCATGTGAAAGAATGAGCAGTCTCCAGAACTGTGTTGAAGAGGCAGGTGGGGTTGTTATAACTAGGGCTGTTTTAGGTGTGAGGAAGTCTCTTCGGCAAGACAGAGAGAAACTGTGATAGGAAAAGTATAGGAGTTTGGGAGAGGAGGTCATGCAAGAATAGCAGAAATAGGATATGGGGATTAGGAAGGCGAATTAGAGCAATGAAAGCTTGGCAATGCCATATCTTCCATCTTGTCGTTCTATGTGTCTTGACATGTCAGAAGTCTCCATTTATTCTCTGCATGGTTGGGATCTTACTCCAACCTTTTTTCTTCATAGAGATCTGAAGTTTATTCAAAATGGGCAACCAGTGCAAAACACACCAAATGTCAAATACAAGACTATTCATTCATTACATTTCTCTTCTTTCCTTAGCTAACTCACCTGAAGGTGCTATACTTTTTGTCAGTTACTCAAATACTATGAAGAACAGGGAACTTTCTATAGATGCCCCAGTACAGTAGCTGGAGTGAAAGATTGTCTTATGTCCTTTTTACAGTGAGGGGGCTTATCAGGTATAAAATCTATTCTTGACCTTGTCAAAGACTTCTTTTCTGAGACTTAAAGCGGAACATTTGAATGCATTGCTGGCTAATTACTTCTGTGAACTAGAAGTGCCTTGCAAAGTAATGGGAAGAAAAACTAATGTTTGGTAGTTGTGGTTGAAGTATCAGGTGAATATGATCCGTAAAGGATAGTTATCTTATATCTAGTAAGATGGACAATTACAGTTTCATAGTAGTTCATTACTAAAGTAATATGTTTCTGTAAGCCATGAGCAACAGCACTTGATGATACTCTTATCTCTTTATTTTAATTTCTATGTTAGTGGTACCTCTGATGCAGGAGTAGCTTGTTACCATTGTTAGGATATTTCCAGCCATCCTAAAATGTATGGAGCAATAATTTTAGCTCGTTCAGTGATACAACGCAACTTGTTGAACTCATAAAGGATTTGGTGACATGCAGGCTTCCTAATCATGATGTCAGTAACATAAAAATAGGTGCTTTGTGACCCAGTAAATTAGAGTGACAGTCCACTTAGATGCCGTGCATGGGTTGTCAGCTTCAATTCAGTTTCCAAGTGTTCTCAAACATGCTGAGATCAGAACATGTTCAGAATAACTTACAAAGTATGATTTAAAATAATGTCTAACAAAATCTAATGGAGATCTGCACTCCAGTCTGACTGTGTCTTGTGCTCTAAGAATCAGCTATGCAGAAGAAACTTCTGACTGTCCATGAATTTTTCTCAGCGTTTTATGTATAGACAAAGTTGATGTAAAAAATATTCCAAAATCTGTCAGCAGAGTGTTTCTAGCTGTTTTGTACTAACATCATAAATATTGGTATAGGAGCAAAATTATTGAGAAGCAGGACATTTCCCTCCATTTCCTTGAATTTTGACTAGGTGATCACCATTAGTAACAATAAGATGTTTCATTTTTAAAGTTAAAAGCATATAAAGTCAGAGACTGTCATTGTTGTGTTGTCTAATCCATGAGGCAATGTAAGTCATAGACTTTTCCTTTGACTGGACTGAGGGATAAACTGGGAGCTATTTTTTTTTAAGAAAAAAAAAGTCTTGATTTAGAAAGTTCAAATAATAGAGAAACCAGTGCAAGCCTGAATAAGATGTTTCAGCAACTGTTTTATATTCATGATTTAAAAATATGTGACTTCCTGCTTTTGAATTTTGCTTTTGTTAGATATTATGCTATCTGAATATGCTGAATATTGTAATGTTGTTGAATATTGTCCACAAAATAATGTTGGATATTGTCTACTAAAGGACTTTTCATTAGACACGACTCAGTGTTTCGTTTCTTTAAACATGTTCCAGCAACAATTACACTAATTCTATCCCATATATATTGTATTTTACCACCTTTTACAAAACTTTCCTACTCTTACTTATTCAGTCTTAACAAGTTAAGAAATTAGAGTAAATTGAGTATACTTTGTTTGGATTAGTTTTTTCATTTGACTTTGCAAAACCATCCAAAGGTTGTCTTTAGATTGTGAGATGTTTCTGCTTTGACTAAAGAACATCCTTACAGTGGTCTACTGTCTGCAAAAGCCACTAAAAGTTCAGAAAAGTTAGAGGTAATTGTACACAACAATAAAAGCTGGTAGTCCTTTCAAAACAAGTTTTCTCCAGATTTTCTGAAGATAATGACTCTTCTTTGTTAAAAAAATAAAAAGAATCCAGGCACTTATAGCACATAGTCATGAGAAAATATCTGTTTATCCAGAAGTAACTTATGCAAGAGAGTTGGTGAATTCTAATTAGACAGTTTTCTGAAAAATGCAGTATTCTAGTATTCAGGTTTGAAAAAGGTAGTGAGTTTTTAAAATAGCATACTTTTTAAAATTTACGAGTAAATACATTCATTTAAACTCATAAATACTCATTTAAAAATTTCCTCAGTTATAATTTGGCTTTTGAAAATTCCAAGTGATGCTGCAGAAMTAAGCAGGACAAAAACAGTGTCAAGGCATGGGATTCTCTAAAAGAAAATAGCAGATAAGGCTGGAGAAGCAAGGCAGCTGAGTTTAATGAAGCCAATATGCCAAACTGGCAACTTTGGGCATATTAGAGTCCTAGAAATTAACTGCCTGGATAGAATGAAATGATGGTATCCAAGCAATAGCATTTTACCCCTAGCTATTTTGGCAAATAGTTAATTAGATCATTTATTAATTTATTAGATTCTCAGTGAATTCATGTTTTGATGTGCTTGGTCGTTGTTGTGTATCAAACATTTTTCAGGTAAGTAAATGGAAAAGAAAAATGCATTTAGGAACTTGCAGTTAGATGAAGAGTTAGAAATCTCCTTGGTGATGGGTGAGGGACTTTTTAGTTAGTGAGATTTTTTAATTAACTTCTGTGCGTCTCGCTTGCCTTCCGAATATGCATTCTACTTCAGTTTCTAAAGACCTAGCATGCTCAGGTTTACTGTAATTGTAATTACTGAAATGTAAAGTTAGAAAACTAATTAAACTAGAATTAGCTTTCAACTACATAAATGAAGTATTCAAAATGGGAAAATAGTGTCTCTATAGTATTTAATGGTAGGTTGTCAGTTTTTGTCACATAGTAGGAGAAGCCTTAAAAACTTAGTTGCTGCCTTCAGTTTATCAGAAGCATGACAGTGATCATGGGAGTTCCTCTGCGTCTTTCCAATATGATCACTGGCTACAGGTACAAATCGAGCAGAAACTTTTGACACTTCTGACTTCATTCATGACTGTTCAGTGGCATAGCAAGTATCCCATCAAGAACAGAGAAGACTGTTTCTCCCATGTGTTCTAACTTTTTTCACATTGTGCACAAAATCCGGAAATGCATGCAGAACTCAAGAGAAATGGATAACATTCTGCTAATGTGTATTATTTCATTTACAGACTTATGATTGAACACTGTGGTATCAATTCTTTTTTAACAAGTTAACTTGCTATTACCTGACCAGCTCACTTACTGATAATGCAGTGTCAGAAGAGAAGATGGAGCATACTCCTGCGCTGTTCATATGTATTGGAAAGGAAGTAGATGTCAACAAAAAGGTACCTGTCCAGATGTTGACTCTTTGGAGTGATGATGAGGCAGTCTCAGCAGGCGTGTTTGTCAAGCTGTGTGTTGGTTGTCAAAACTGCTAGGAGGAGCTGGCATTCATCAGAAGGAATTTTAAAGAAAGCATTATCACTTCACGTGATAGTGAGCTGAACATCCCAAACTTTGTTTGCTTTTTTATTATTTATCACTAAGTTTAACATGCACCCTAAAAACGTCTTATGAAAAACATTTTCTCTTTTGAAAAAAAAACCCTTAGTTCGTAGGACAGTTGCTACGTGAATTATTTTGCTCACTTACATTGTCAGGTCTCATGAAGAGCATTAGGAGAGTTTATCTAAATGTAGGAAAAATGAGTGGACAACAGAACTGCAGAGACATGGCCCTGTGTGTTTTGCTTTGCTTTGTTACAAGAATTTTCAAATTTGAATGGCTGAAATTTCTGTCCAAAATTGTAAATAAGCTATATGATTTTTGAAAGTACTAAATACCATAATGCCTGATGACTTCAGGGGGAAACTGGCAACAGCTTTGTGTTCTAAGATTTTATTATATTGTTATCTTGAAAGTTTTGCTCTCAAATCTAAATGCAAAAAAAATACTTCCAGTATGAAGCATCCACTTTTTTTTTTTTTTTTTTTTTAAGACACTTTTTTGAACAGAGGTCTGTAACCCTCTCACTCCGTAAACCCAGCTATAAGTTTGCTCTCAACACTCTTGGGAATTAGCTGCAAGTGTACTAGGGATTTCTACAGAGACACTAACATTTATTGCTGTGTATTTTTATTGCAGTGTAGCTGTAGAGGAATAAGCAGTACAACAAAAGTATCTTTGGGAGGAAATTGATCTTTCATAATGTTCTGTCTCAATTTGATTTAAAGAAAGTGATGATCAGGTCTTTTAAAAATACCATAGCAACACTGTGCAAGTGAGAAGTATCCTCCAGATAAAATGATCAATATAATGGGAATAATAAAAATAAAATCAACATAATAGGAATAATAATTCCTCTGAAATATGATTTCTGGAAACTCAGAACCTAACGCAGCTGATTCTAGCTTTTAAATGCAAGCTATCTGTGTTCTTGTGATTTAGAAATAAGATCTTATACATGTTCTAAATAAGGATTTTACACTGACACTGTACTTGACAGTGGAGATTACAGTTCAAACTATAGCTTGGTGAGCATAAGAGCAGTTAACTTTCCTTGTTCAGGAATATTGTTTCAGCACTGTGCTCAAGWATTGTATTCTGTTACATATTTCAAATTTAATCAGGTTCTAAACATACACATTTTAGACTACTTGTCTCTTGACATCTTCATGTACTTGATTTGTTATACGTGACAGAAAGAAATCTTAAACCGCATTTATTAAATGTGGAGAGTGATTCCACTATGATTATCTTCATTCTTAAGCATAGGCAGCTGCTTAAATGCTTTTATATTGCTGTTCTGTTTTTCAAGAGATGACTGCAGTCAGAACACCACTGTGAACTTCTCTCAGAGAACTGACTGTTTCTACAAAAGCTGCAGTGGAAATTTGCTGGCTCTCCTGCTTTTTTGGCTCCATGGAATGCTGGGGGAGCCTGCCATGGGCCAGGGCTGCCAACACTTCAAGCCTTGGCTGCCCCAAGGATTGCTGAGCAGGCTCCAAGGCACCCAGCCTCTGAACCTCTGAACATATTGCAAGAGAGCAAAGCCTGTTTTGGAAATTCAGATTCTTACCACGATTTGTAGACTGGTCGACTGCTGGGGCAATGTCAGTTGCTGGCAATTAGGCCTCTGTGGTCTTGGGAAAAGGGAACCGCTCCAGGTTGACTTCAGTCATTTTTCTCCAGAATTAACGTATGTGTTTAAAATGAAACATATTTACATGTGGATGTATCCTCTCTCTTTTTCAGCATTTCTGTCCTAAATGGGTTAGACATCTGCTGTCACTTAGCAGAAGGTTCATGATAGTGTTAGAGGCCGAGTATAATAGAAACAGCAGGGGAGTCACTTCATCATTCCACCTTTCATCTGTCAACATGCAGGAAGACAATAATTTTCTAAAATGTCCATATAGTTTGTTTCTAAACAACATGAAATATCCTAATAATTATTTCAAAGTAAAGTGTATTGCTTGTTCATTTATAAATTCTGCTATTTTTCTGTAAGAAGAGAGAGGCTCATATAGGAAAGAAAAAAGGAGATAGTAGATAGTTTGGGGTAACTACTGGAAAAAAACATTCTTGTTTTTTAAAGAAAGCTCTCCTTTCAACAGACTGCATTTGTCAGTGATACGTATTAAGGACATTTTCTTAAAAGTAACAGAAAGAGTTTGATCCATTTAGATGCAAATGGAAGCTTTTTAATCCCCATTGAGAGGCAAAATTCCTCAGCTCAGGTAGAGCGTTGGGTTCATGCTGCTAAACCACTTTTAGGAGTCGAGCTTGGCAATTTGGAACATTTTTCGTGGCATTTTGCCATGTAGACTCTAGGCTAATTGCTTATGACTTCTGTATGCTTCCAGAAGTGCTTTGTAGCCATAACGAGTACAAATTGGAGTTAGTGCTATTTATTTAGAAATTGGCAACTATTGCTGTACTGGTCATGCTTGGATATCTGATCCCAAATGTTAGCTGATGCCTTGTCAGAGATCTTGTTGCTGTAGTTCTTGAAGTGGAGCCATTGGAAAGAAAGCTAGGGTATTTTAGGAAAAATAATCCTGCAGATGGGGCCAAACAGATGAGCAATGTAGGAAAYAGATCACCTCTACTTTTTCTCTTGAGTTTTTGCTTGCTTTATTCATGTTATCTTTGCTTAACAGCTGCCATTTGACTTTTCATCTAAAGACTTCTCATCTCTTACATCCTCACTGTAAAAATCTGTAATTTTCTGACTTAGAAAATAGCCTGATCGTTGTTTTCTTACAGGAAAAAATGACTGTTTACCTGTGAGAGGATTAATTTAGTATCTTCTTCCAGCCTTTTAAGAGATCAAGCATCCTGTATCCCGGTACTGCAGAGAAATTTTTGAGCAGCGTAAAGCATTAAGGATTTTCTTTCCTAAGCCAGAAAGTAATACTGCATACAGATGTATGTGCTAACCATTATTTCCATTCTTATGCAATCTTCAGGGAAATTCCCGTAAGTAAAATAGAAATATGAGAATTTGATTTGCTTTCTGTCAAATCTCAGGAGGTGTTATAGATTAGTGTCCCTCACAGGTTGTCAGCTGCTTGTGACTTAGACTTCTCCCTTGGTCTGCTCCAAATTAGGTTACTGCTTACGCTCTCAATGGGCTACACCGGAAAGCCATTTAGAAATTGCAGTGACCGTGGATGGAAGCAGTTGCCTGGTTAGTATGTTCCTTCCAGAAAATACCACTTAGGCCTGCATTTCCAGGAATCAAGGAATCGTACCTGTTTCCTATTGATTTGTAGGGGAAGTTCATGGCATTAGCTGCCTTTCTTTCTTTGTGACAGTTGTGAGCTCATAGAGCTCGAAGGAAGAGTGGATTGGAGAGTGGTTATTTGCTCTGGAGTATGCTGTCTCTGTCGTCCATTTTCTCTATCTGTCTTCTAATGAATGCTTTTGGCCTTATTTTTTTCCCCTTTAATTTTGAATGTACTAGAAAGCATATAAGTTCTTGAGGTTTTGTCATAAGTTGTATTAATACTTTCTCTAAATCAGTGTATTCATTGTCATACATGGAATAACTAGTTACACACTATGAACATCTGTGATCTAGAACTATTTGCAAAGCTTCGATAATAATGCCAGTTAGCCACTGCCTTATTAGACTAAGTTGCGATGACTTCAGATCTCAGAATGACAAGTGAAATGACATCAAAATTTAGCGTATGGCAAAGGAATCTCAGCTGTTCAGCAGGCAATGCTCTTCTAGTTGAGGCTATATTGAAGCAGAACACCTCCGTGATGTCAGAAGCAGATGTGCCCCCCAAAATATCATTCCATTACACCTTTTCAAGTGGTGAGACTTTGACTAGATGAAGTCCATCAATATCTGATGGTGCTTTTGGAGAGTCTGTTCTAAGCCCATTGTGTTTATCCGTGCGCTTTCTCTGGTTAAGCTGACTATGGTCTTTTAAATTTTCTGACCTGAACGCCATGGCACTCAGCATTGTGAAGTGTTCCTAACTCCCAAACCAGCCCTTTGCTTTTCTAATCTCATTTCTAACTTTTAATACCATAATTACCCTGAAGATATCTGCCTGATTAATTTGCCAAGAGACAAGTAGGTTTTTTTAAATAAAATCATGTCTTCCAGTGCACAGGGATCTTCAGAATGCAACACCAAGTTAGGAATGCATTTTGCCAGCAGTGACATTTAGTAGAAATTGAAGGATTTATTTGATTAAAAATCTATTTTTTATGTTACTTGCGTAATTTGCTAAGTATAGTCAATAAGTCAAATAGAATGTTAGAAATCATTTGAGAAGGAATGCAGAAGAAAACAGAAAATAATTTTCATGGTATTGTATGTTTGATCCACCAGCTCAAAATTCTGACAATATTAACATTATGTAATAGAGAACTGTAAAATATAGAGAAAAAAACAACAGATAGAACATGTAAAATACCTTCTCCAAAAAAGGAGAATAAACATTTTCAAATTTTCCAACTGGGGGGGGGGGGGACACGACAAAAAGAGGGCAAATAATACAATGTAGCCTGGAAGGGGGTGAATAGGAAATGTTTATTTACTATTTTTCAACAGGCAAAATCTAAGGAGGTTGAAATAAATTGACATAGTTTTCTGATGAAAACTGGCAAAATACAGCAGTGAAACATGTTCCCTACGCATCTGCCCATGCTATGGTCACAGTCAGGATTCAGGGCTTCAGCATGGCTGTTCTAATATTGTGCTTTCACTGTGAGGTAGAGAAGTGATATAATATTCGATTTATATAAGCCCTTAGGAACTGACTGCCTAAAACCAGAATGGGCATTTTAGACAGTGCTGTACCTTTAATCTAGGTCTTTCTAAATCCTAGGTTACTGCCTTAGTTATTGGATTATTTTTTCTTTGTGTTTTGAAAGAGACTTTAAAAAGGACTGGGTGGTGTACCTTACCACATATCTGAGCCTTGCAGCTATGAAGTTTTAAGTATCAATTTAAAAGTGTTGAAACACTGTCCTTTAGATGTTCTGCAGGGGACAGAAAGTAACTTCTCTTCATACTATTTATGACTTGACACAAACATCTGTGAATACACTTTTTCTATTATTCTGGTCTTATCTCTGCTAGAAGCTTGTTTACCCAGTCTGCTAGGCTCTTTGGTACGGCTCTTATTATTTGAGTATTATAAAAACTAAGGACTTAACTCTTTTTTATTACACAAGTACTTGAATCTACTGCTGAAATCTGTAATACTTTGCTTTTCAGATGATATGATGCGCATGACTCAGTACCTGAAATAAAGCTAGAGCTCTAAAAATGGATTTTATAGATAGGATGCATTAGCAAAATTTTGGAATAGAAGAGAAGTGTGTTCATTTTCAGCTACTTCAACCATGGAACATATACTTGTTTCTGAATGTCCTATTTATCTCCTACAAGGAATGAATTCTCTTTGCAGTTGCATGCATTGCCTCAGGATTACCAGGCAGCTTTACTAGGAATACATTTTTGTAGGTATACCCACCCATAATATTGCAAATCTGCCTTATATGTTTTGAAGTAACTTTGAAATTGTTTTATTTTCATTTGCAAAAATCTATTATCTTAAGATTTGAGAAAACCTAGGAACTGATGTTCACCAGTAAAAACTCAGTCTTACTTGAATTCTTCTTTAGAGATATTTGAGCTTGTGCTGAATCTCTGCCCAGCAATTCTACTGTAAGAATCTCTTTGGGGAAAGAATAGTCTGGCCATCCCTAGTGAAAATGTGCATAAACCCTTATAGCTTCAAAAGCCAAGAAATCATCAAGAAAGGCTAATTTTGCTGACAGGGCCTAAGGCAAGTAATATTTTAAGCATCATCAACATAACACATTACCATTTGATGTTTCATTGTCCATAGGGATCTTGCTTCTTCATGCAAGAATGTGGGATAGAATGATTATACAAGGATACTAAACATCACTTAGAAAGCTTCAAAGATACTTTCCCARGTTATTTTTCCTCTTTTAGCTTCCTTTTTCCTTTTTCTCTTGTCCCTATTTCCTTTCCTATTTTAAATGAGATGAACAGATGACAGCATGAGGACTCGGTGATCTTCAGGATGTATAAGCAAAATCAATCCTCATCTTAATGTAAACATCAGTGTCAAGAATACATCAAAAAATCTGAATCAGGCAATGGAACAACAGATCTTGCTGAGTGACTATAGAAAAAATAAAATATGAAAAAGAGCATGGAAAAGAGAGGATAATGTACACTTATGATAATCCTGTGTATTATAAGACTGTAACACTGTATCACCAAGGTGATATTTTTGAAGTCTTATACTCTAGGAGTATTATGAAGTTTAAGCACAGTTAAACTTTGGGCCTGATCTGGATCTTTGAAAGCAAAGATTAAATTAAAGAGGTCTTAATGTGAAAGTATAAGCTTTTATTGTTCGGGCTAAGAAACGTAATTCTGTTACATAAGACTTATGCAAACTTGTCAGTCTTTTTGCAGAGAAGGACAGAATATGACTGTAAGTGGCTGTGGATCCATTATATTTAATTGATTGTGCTTCTCAACTTAGAAGCAACATACTGCATATAAGGTCATCTGGTATTGTGTGTCTGCACAAACTGTAATTTTGAACTGGGCATTCTATAACTTACCAGGAAGGTCTAAGCTTGATGTTGCCATTCAAACAGATTATTCTCAGTCTGTGGAGCAAAAAAGTTTAGAGACCGTTATAGTAGACATTGTTACAAATGAGGCCTAATTTACAAATAAATTACTTGGCCTAGCAAAGGATTTAAAAATATATTGTAAGCATGTGAATAGTTTCATCCTGAAATTAAAATTTAGCACAGACATTATACACATTACTCAGAATTGAACTGGCTATCATAATCCTAGAGAGTCGGTGAGAAACGCAACTAACATGGATTTTGTCCCTTGCTGTATTCTTTATACTTGCATTGTGTCTCCATTTGCATTGCTTGGATATCTCTTGTTGATTTAAATTTGAAATTAAATCTTTCTTCTCTCTCCTCTTTTCCAGTTTTTCTGCTTCAACTCACTATTTTCTTGACTAAGGACATAGGTAGGGAAGACAGAAAGAAAGATATCAAATATTTCAAGGTTACTTTGACATCCTAAATCCTTCCAAGGTGTCCAGTATGTTGAAGTCTGCCCTGGGATTTTATCTGAACTTTTATGGCAGTTTTATTCATGAGATTATTATTAAAAAAAAAAAAAAAAAGAAAGAAAGAAAGAGGAAGGGAGAAAAGGAAAAGAAAATCTTTGGCTATTACAACACTCTCTGCTTAACCCCTGTGTTTTATTTGCTACCTTTGACCAGAGTAGAGAAATCTTCCTCTGAAGTTCCTAGTCATGCTGCCTTCATTTCTACATTAAAGCAATCCTATAAAAGTCGCTATAACAATCACAGCATCCATGAAGAACATTACTGTACTGTGACAAATTAATTACTGAATCCTTTGAGATAGGCAATAAAAATGTTTATGCATTTTTTTTCCAGGAATTTATTGTTTGAACAACTTGAGTATATCTGAAAAGGTTGCCTCTAATTATCTTTTTTTTTTCTTTTTTCTTTTTGGCTAGAGAAGAATGGCCTGAAGTTCATGCAGTAGAGATTCTGCCTTGTGTTTTAATAAATATAGCCTCACTTGAGAAGGAGCTTATAAAACAAGTTGCCAAATAGTCATTTACAGGAGAAGGTAACAGCAATATAACATTCGAAAGCAGGAGACTGTTCCTATGCAGCCAAATAAATGGCTTGCATCAAGCTTTTGTAATTATAGACTTTATGTGGTATTTGCTAGGATAACCTCTCTATAAACATAATTGTGCATAGATGTAAGATTGAGTCTCAATTGCATATCAGGAACAAATGGCAAATGGAATTTCTAGTTTCTTCTGAAAATCTGAAGTATCTGATAAGGCATGACAAAATTAAATTAGTTGATGAAGTGGGAAAACCATTATCTTTCAGAATAATTTTTAGTTACCAGAAATAACTGGCCATCAAAGCATTAAAAACTGGTTTATTCAAAAACAGTAACAAATACCTGTACCAACTTGCCCTCCTCCTCTTACATAAATTAGCACAGGAGCTGTAACAATATAAGTAAATTAGATAGTACACCTATCATGTTGTGTACAGAGTCTTTTATTCAGGCCAATTTTTTAATGTAGTTTTCATTTCCATCACTTGCGTGGAAATCACAGATAAATGCTGAAAAACAACATTCAGTGGTGTATAGGTTTCAAATTTGCTTATGAAACAGGTAATCTACTCCTTTAAACTGAATAATTTTAGCCTCATCTACTGCTATGCCACTGTCTGACCCTGTGCTTCTGAATAGTATTATGAATCATATCATAATAAACCTTTCTCTCATGCAAGTCTGCCACAAGTTTGGGGTAAGTTATCTTGGCAGATTAATTTGCCCATCTGTTTTTTCTGTGTGGGGGCTGTAAATATTGTCATTGTCATGAGGCTTTGCAGAAACAGAATTGTTAAACTGCTCTTTCATTGAAGATTGCTTTATGGTCCATTAAGACAGATTGCTACTGGAAAGTGCAGTCTTAATTTACTAGGTTGAACTATAACTTGTTTATAGATGCTATATTTTGTGAGACTGTCTTGTTATATTTGTTAATTTAGGCCAGGATTTTTAAAAGACATGGAGGTGGCTAGTTCCTATGGATGTTATCTTTAAAATTGATTACCCAAAGGTCTCAGTTCTTACCAGTGAGATCTGAAATTTTAGGATTCCCCTACAAGAACTACTACTTGCTTTGTTTGTGCCTTTTTTCTTCTTCTTCTCAAGCTAGATGGGTGARGCTTTTCTGCCTAAGTAACAAACTGAAGGGAAAATGAGCTTAAGAAGCTGGCTCGTGATCAATACTTGTTTGATAGTAGTTAGTCTGTGCTCCATACAGTGCCACTTTTCTCTCAGGGGAAATCCTTTATAGGTCATATCAGTTCAGCTAAGGCTTGGCTGTACAGGCGTTGCAATCAAGTCCTGAAAACCACCTGGGATAATAATGCAATCTGTTGCACAGGTGACTCAAATTCAAGACTTTCTAAGCAGTCTGTTTATTGTAATGTCGTCTTCCTGTAGTGTAAATCAGCCTGGGGGAGGCAAAAAGTGTTATTGGAAAGTTGTTGCATGCTGGAATTCTTCATAAGCAGACATGTACATGGTCCTTTTAAAGTGAATGTATGCTTAGTGCTGAAGCTAGGCATGACTGAATTTACTTTTACTATGCCTTAGATATAGGAACGTTACTGATTTAAAGAGGTAGAAGATATTGCCTGGGTATAAGACATCAGAAGTTACTAGGCATTGAGTAAAATGACTTTCATTACAAAATGATCAGCGAAACTTGTCAGAAAAGAAATGATGAAGAAGGTACTTTGTTGAAAAGCTTTGTATCATGTTGCTGCAGGCTGCATCATGGCAAGTACCGTAACATATTACATTTTTATATGTTTATTATCCATGAAAGTGACTGCTTCTTGTGCGGCTTTCTAAGTGGTGTGTTTTATGATGAATCATGCTGAGTTACATCAGTCTTACTGTGTTACCTCATTCAATGAGATGTGAACTGACACAACTCAATATAACAGAAGCTGGAAATTTTAGGATGAAAATATTTTCTACATAGGCCTAGTGGTTTGAGGGAAAAAAAAAAGTGATTTTCTTTTTCCTTTAGAAACTTCTAAGTTTTCTGTGTCTGAAAGATAGATTTGGAGACCACTTTGTTGTTCAAATATGTCTAAAGACATTGGAGGAAAAACAAGGGTGATACTCATTTATGCAATTAAGTGTGTTTCCGAACGACAGCATGTCTAAATGTAAATGAGACATGAAGATGTAGAGGGAAATGCAACACATTCTATATAAAAATATTAGAAGCAGAGTTGAAATGTAACTTTTTCTTCACTGTTGTCTTCCCCTGCTGCTAATTCTTGCTCTTTGTGCCTGAATTTGTTTGCAGATTGCATGTGTGTGGTTACTATATGAAACGACCATTGCAAGTTTAGATTGTTTTACAACTGCCAGGGGAGTTACTGATATAAAACCTTCCCAACCACACGAYGCGGAAAGGAACGTGAAACAAGTCATGCAGTGACTACAGTAATTAATCTTGTCTTTCTGTGGTCTGTTAATTCTACTGCGAAGTGTTAATGCTTCTGCACTTGCTATTCCTGTTTCTTGGAGGTAGCTTATTCTGCATCCAAAAGCGAATGCAGAGAAATCTGTACCTCACCGACAGCGCAGACAACATGGCACAATCTTCCCTGGCAACTCTTCTGGCTTTTGCTTTTTGCAGCTTTTGTCATACAGATAAAAGCCAGGAGTGAATCAGAATCAGTCTTAGATTTCAGCAATAGGACGAAGAAGAAACAGCCACTAGTAAGAGTATTCTAAATTCCGTGTCCTGTTCTAGAAAATTTCAAACCCTCTCCTAAGAGGAAATGTGGGCTGTGAAAGATGTTTGGATTATGTGTCCGTATAGGATCTTTTTCCGAAAATGGAAGTATTTAAATTTTGTAAATATTGGAGCACATCAGGCAAATCAAAAAGATCTGTTGAGTCTGTAACACTCTCCTGAGTCTGTGTAATTCTACACCTTTATTTGATTCCTTCTGGGGATATATAATGTGAAAAAAAAAACCCTTTCTTGTTCTTTTTAGAAAGGTATTTTTGAGAGAGGAGGAAGGGGGGAGGCTTTTCTTTCTTATTGACAGCTAAACAGAAAGTGAGTTACTGTTGTTTTAGAAGCAGAAAGAGGTAGGAAAGGCTCTCATGAATATTCTCTCGTCTTGGAGAGATAGTAAACCTCTATCTGTATCTTCCCCTCCCTTCTCATATTCAGGATGACAGCCTCATCATAATGTGGATAGGAAATTTGTCATAATCAGATGAACTCATCTCATGGCTCAATCTCTTTCATGAATATTTATTTACTTTCCAGTGGAAATTTCTGTTTCTCGTCAAAAAGAGAGTTAACAATCTTAAACATCCTTTTCTGACATCTTGTTATCTTTGTTCCCTTCCTATTGTAAACAGTATTTTGTTAGCATACTAATGTTATCCTAAGTTGACCTCTTAAGACTGGTCTCTTGAAATTTTATTATGCCACCTGGGGTTGAATTTGTCAGTCTAAACTTGACCTTCATGCAAAGCTGAGAAAAAAAAATCAGCCTCTAGCCAATAGTAGCTTGTTTTAGTAAAACTAATTTTTAAGGTCAGTCTTTTTCCAGAGCTGGCTTCATTTCTGTGGAAGATTCCATTAGGAACTGATTTCTGTTTTGGTCGTGTTGCTTTAGTGCTTCTCTTTACTTCAGTTTTATGTTTTTCTTTTTAAAGTATTTTTTTTCCCTTTCATCTTATTTTTTATTTTGAAACTGTAAAATTCAAGTTTTCATCTTTTGACCAATACTTACGGAATCAAAATAACCACTTTAGAAATTCCTTCTTTGTCTGACAATAATAACTTCACCATGATTTATCTGAAGTTCAAAATCATGTGGAATGTGTTTTGGTAACGAAAACAGATGAGCAAATTAACACCATTAACTATCATTTGATTATTGATTGGCAGAAAAAATAGCAAGAAGATGACTTGTGTCACTTCTATCACCATTCCCCCAGTTATTTATGTATTTTATATAGTTATATTTGATGACAATTATATTTTTTGTTGCCTGGGTCCAAGTCTAGCTGAAGTATTTGGGAATATACCTGTTAACTTACAAGGTGCTGAAGCAACACAGGGAATTTTCAGTGTACTTAGTAATTATTTATTCATTCTTCATTACACAATCAGAAGTATTTTCTAACTCATCTTTCTCCATTTTTTCAGCTTCATTCTTTTTAGTAGAAATTAGATAGTTAGATCTGCTACCTTGTATCATTCTTAAGCAAATTGCTGAACATTTCTTCAGCAACACTGGATTGTAATTCCCTTGAAATCCTTATCCCAATCCCTTAGGACTGGGCTGAGATCTTGGCTTATGGAGTTCAGTGTCAAAATTCAGGAAAGTCTTAGATTTTATCTGTTTCTAAAATGGTTTCAGAAAAAAGGGGTATGCATTTAGGGGGACACTGGAACATTATGAAAAGAATTAATTTTCTAATTCAAAGCAAAACCTTAAAATTCTGCAATTTATTGGGGAACACAAATTTCAAAGGGAAAGAAACGAGGTGTAAAATTCTTCTATTTTTGATAGCATCAGGTACTAGAATAAAATAACATTTTATAAAACTTTATACAGTTTTATACAAGTTTCATACAGTTTTATACAATTTTATGTTTGCAATTTTATACAGTTTTATGTAAAGTTACACAATTTTATATATAAATAACACTTTACAAAACAACAAATATACCCTTATTGTTGTTCTTGAAATGAATGACCTTTATGGAAATAAAATGAAAAAATAAAATGGTTTCCTTTAATACTGTCGTATTTTAAAATATTACCAGATTTTAAATCTTTCCATAAGGTTACATTTTTCCAATTTGAGCTATTCCTTTGCGGCATCCTGTCTTGTTCTTTATAAGTGTCTAGGGACAATAATGTAGAAAGGAGTGTGCATAAATTCATTGATTTATTCTGGAAACTTACTAAATATAGCAAAGTGATAACTTTGTTTTCCTAATATTTCTTCATATTTTTTGCACTGTCAGACAGTCTATCATTATTCAGTGTGTTTCATAGATAACATTGTCTATCCTGTTTGCATCTTCCTTTTTGTATACTATCAGCACTTCTATTATGTAATGAATAATCTTCAGCATATTAGTTTTCAGACTATAACTGTTAATTAAAATAGAAAGGAAAAATTCTCATTATCATATTTTACTCACACTCAGTTTTGATGATAATATGTATTGAAGTTGCAATGAAGTAATTTAATCATCACCAATTGCATTTACAATTGTGGCTTTAAAACGGTATTAATAAGCCTTGTTTGTATCTTCTATGCCTTTTTTCTTTACCAGATTGATTTATGTAAAAATCGTATGTGGCTATCATACGGGTGATTCACACCTAAATATAACCTTATTCAACGTAAGCATTATGCACTTCCCCCGAAAGAACCTTATGAAAAGCAAATTTCATCGTGATCATTAGAGGTCAATGGAGCTTTGTGAAGTGAGCCTACTAGTTAACTTGGAACTTGCCAGGGATGGAACAGATCCCAAGACAGACATGTAAATTAATATTTATTAATGTCAAGCTTTCATATTTTATTTGTGTTCTATTCTATAAATGTAGGTATGTGATTGATATTCTACAAAGAAATTTGAATAAGCCAACAACACAGCAAAACCCATCACAAAGTTTGTCAAATGTGACTCAGTACAATCTCTGTATAACCTTTTCAAAATTATCAGGACTGTTATTTTAGTAATTTATATAAAATCTATTTCTGGGACAATTAAAAGGAATAAGGAAAAAAACAACCAAGCCTGGAAATGAAGAAAAATTTTCTTTATCAGCTATTTAATTTCCTCACAAATATCAAGAAAGAAACTGAGTTGACATTCTTCCCTGTACAGTCATTTCTATCCCCTCCCAAATTTGCTGATCACTTGAAAAAGGAAAGACAGAAGATAAGTGTTTTCTAACAATAGTTGATATGGATCTGATCACTCTGAAATATAAAAACTTCAAATAAGGTGAGTCTCAAAGTCTGGAGATGCCCCAATTTTTGTGGTCTATAAGAATAGTCACAACTGAAAGAGCTTACAGTGGTGTGAGACAGGTGATGAAACTGGTGACACCTTAGTGTTTACTGTCTCTGGGTTGACACCGGGTGAACACGTGTTGTTGATGCCCAACCTGAAATGGAAGACTGTGTCCAGCAGAAAATTAAAATGCAGTGGGTATTTACCAGCAAATACAGAAGGAAAGATTCCCTTTAAACCTTCAAGTATGAGACCTTTAAGTATGAGACTTGTGCCTTCTCAACAATTAATACAGAAGACATTTGTAAAATGTACTAATTTATGTCAGGGTATTTGATAATAAGTCTCTCTCCCATGGTGAGAGTACTCACTAACAAGCACTTGAAAGGAAGAAAGGCTGCTGTCTTCCCTGAATTTTAACTTCAATTTTTTGAAAGATTTTGGTATAAAAAGCTTTTTAAAAAATGTATCCATTGATTTCTGAAAGAAAGTGGAAGAAATTCACTTTGGTGTTTTAAGAAATCCAATGGATTTGTAGGGAAGCATTTGAAAGGACATCCTGTCACAGTAGAGCAAACAATATTTTCACAGTATTCTCTCATGGTTTCTTAACCAGTTATTTACCTATGGAAAAGCTAGCTCTTTTAGCATGCATGTTAGTTTCTCTTTTGGTCTTCTGGAAATCCAGGCTGATAATGTCATCAGGATATGCTTTTATACCTTATATACCTATCCTGTCTCTCATCTGAAGTTGTGAGACAGAATTTCACCAATAGCTTATTACATTTTGCTTTCAGTGTATCATCTTTGTCCATATACACATGGACAAAATATTATATATTTTATTTTCTTCCACTTTTTTACCAGTAAGGCTGTCTGTATTTCTGGGTGATCTGTGAACCTTATGAGACCCTTCTCAAAATTTGGCATTACATTTTTTTGTGGCTTAGATGCAGGTTTAATCAAAAGATTATAGTTAATTATTCAAATGTTTCCTCTCTGAGCTCTTTTTGAGGTCTTGGATGGATATCATATGATTCAGGCAATTTACTAAGCCTGTCTTTTGTTGGAAAGCTTGTCATAGAAGAAGAGAAATACTGAATTAAAATGTGTTTTTATTGTCATGGATCCAGATACTGGTTGGGAATTTTGCCAGTAAATCTGACAGAACAATCTAAGAGTATTTAAAGAGAAAAGTCTAACTGAATAAATTTAAACTAAAGAAATTTGCAGTGAAATACCAATATATAGGTCCACGACAAGAAGGAATAGACTCAAATGGCAAACAGAGCAATGTAGTGCAATAGGAAACACTGAGGCTATCTAAGGCACAGATTGCCAGGGAGTCTCTGGGATCTCTTTTCTGGAAGGTTTTTAAGAAGAAAGCAGGCACGTGCCTGCTGGGGTTGACACAGGCAAACCTGACCCTGCGTGGGGAAAAGGAAGCACAGGTTCACTGTGGGAACAGACTCCATCGTTGTTACTGAGCGCGCACCCAGCAGATCCCTGGCAGTTTGTAAAACAATACAAGGTGAGCTGTAAAAAAAACTGCAAAAAGCAGTGAAATGTGCATCAAAGTGCAGTGGATAGTGGCCAGTGACATATGATGACTTACTAGGATCAAACGCTTGGATATTGTCAATGTCTGGCTGGTGTGTCATGGCATAATAAAATAATATAATGTGTAATTTTGTAAAAGCAATTTTATTTACTTAAATATAAAGCACCAACTTATTTTCACCTCAGTTTCTCAGCCTTCAGACGACCAAAAAGTTATGTGACCCATTGATTTGAAGTGGCATAGTTGGTTTCTGGAGGTGATCACTATATTCTGTGTTTATGTCATGTAGCCACCTGGCACTAAGCAGTAAAGCTAATGGCCTGTTTTTTTAATTATGAACTTTCCGGTATTTCTGATAAACAAAGATAAAATTTTCCCAGGGATTATTTTCCACTGCTAGGAAGCTGATAGCCTCCATACTTTTTTTCATGTTTCTCCTTTTCCTTATTAATAATCTTTGCATTCTGACTTGAGCTGTACTCATGTTTTTATTGAATTTAAGGTCTGATTTTGAGGTGGTTACAATTCTCTGGGAGAGAACCAGTCTGCCTTTGTACTRTCAGTCATTCCTTCCTTACAAATGCTTGAGTCACCCACACAAACCAGTGAATCTAAATGCATAATCTCCTATTTGCTGAGCTGAAGAACTGCATCCAACAGTTCAAAACTAGCAATAATCAGATTATAACAGCAGCATATTGGGCATATTATTAGTCAATTAATGCTTTTTATGTATTTATTAAATACATAAAAAGTGCACAACACATATGTTAGTATGAATAATTGTTTAAAAGGCTGGAATGGAGCAGTTGCTTGTGGAAACCTTCTAGAGGAAGCTTATAAATCAAAATATTTTAAACAATAAGAAGGAAATGTTTCTTTTTTTATTTTTAAAGCCAGAAAAAGATCTTTACTTGCCTAAATCTTAATCCCCTTTTTAGCGTGTTGAACATTATCACAAGACTTAGAAGAAAATGTGTTTTTAATGCCTGTATGAAATAGTCACTCTCTAGGAACCTTCCATAAAATGCTGGCTTGTCTTCTGGCTTCATTAAAGCCTTCATCTTCCTATTTTGCAAGTAGGTCAGTCTCTAGACTGATGATTACACAGTCTTGAGTTTAGAGTGCCTCCCAACATATAAGGGCATCTTTCTGTGGCCATTTTGATAGGGATAATTGGAGCCTCTTTGCTTATCTATCATTACAGGAGACATTTTGCTTGGAGGAGTACTGAATTAGAGGAATGTATGCTACAATTATTGCTAGTAGCTTAATAAAGCAGTGATAGACAAATAGGAGAAGGCTCATGTACTAAAACAACATTCTTCTGTGCCATAATTATTTCAAAATGAGCAAAGGAGTTTACTGATGACAGGACATTTATGTCTAGAAGGTACTAAAATTCCACCCTGTGTAATCACCTGTTCACCCTCCCTGTCAAGAGCAATTGCCAGGTACAAGTAGGACTTCACAGTTTAAATGTAATGTCAAATTTACTGTCTTACTATTCTATTTCAGCTGTATTGCAAGACATATTCTCTAGCTAATTGCTGCTATGTCATCACCATAAATTACTCCACAGGATGAAACAAGAATCCCACAGATAACTGTCCAGGACTTTTTGAGTAAATATTATTTCTGAAGGGTAAAAATTGTTGATATGGTGAAATCAAATCATTTTTTGCAGAAATGTACTATTTTGGCTGAAGTTTTACTGGAGAGGCTCCTTAAATTCATGAAAGAATAAATGATAGTACAAAGACAGTCTAATGCACTGTAGGAAGGTTTGATAGTGGGAAGGACACCTTCCTGGGATATAGAAGACCCAGTTTCAGATCCTTGCTCTGCCTGATCTAGAAGGGCCTTTAATCTGGATCTCTGCACTTTGTATTTTCTTCAGGGCAATATAGTTAAGATGAAGTTTCAAGAGATAGCTGATTTAGTCTAATGGCCCATAGCTGATGATAGGGCTGGACTTCCTTTCTCTCCTGCTTGTGTGGACCTCATCTCTTTTGTCAACTCTGGTGCTCATATGGAGCACCTTGGAGACCCTGCTGTGTTGCTAAACTGGAAGAAATCTAAGCTAGAAGAACAAAGAATTAAACAAACAATTTTGTTGAGTCAAATGACTCTAAGAAGTCAGGCAAACACCAGAGCTGTTGGAAAGAAAAGGCGGGCAATTCAAGGCTATGAGGAATGGGAAGATGGGATTTCCCTTTCGCATCAGCAAATCGTTAGACTAGAAATGAAATAGCCTAAGAAAAATATCTGTTCTTTCTTCCAGTGCCTCCTATTAACTCTGCACAATTTTATATAAATAAATGATTATTTGGCTAGAGAGCTTGTCTAATGCTAAAGAGCGTGTGGTTCTGACATTAACTAGAGATATGGGAGAGTCTAACTGCTAGACTTTATTTCTATGAAATACATTTGAACAACCTCATTTTTGTTTCCAAAAGATAAACTTTTGAGGGTGTTACAAATGTATGAAGCCAGTCTGGTACAGGGAAACACCATTTTCTGAGGTAGCTGGATGATTTTGGCCTATAAGAAGCTTCTGAATCTCTGTGAAACCTACACATAAAAGTAATGCATAAAATTATGTTAATTTCTTTCATTTCTTCTCTCTAAAAATTCTTTTGCAGTTGTTTACCTATATTAAGTGTTGTATTTTTAACTCTTACATAAAACTATGGTGTTTTAGTGATCGTTTTGCTTTTCCATATATCCTTTCCAGACATGTTCTTGCATCTTCCTTGCATTCCCAAGATGATTTGAGATTGATTTTTGGTAATATTTAGAATCTATAATCTCCTCTTTCAATGGGACTATGCTGAGCAAATGAAACCCATGACATTGCTTTGCCTGATTCTTTTAAAATACAGCATTAGAGATGGAATTTTCCTTTTTTTCACTGGTACCTGTGGTATGAAATGGTAGGAAATCAACAGTCAGTGGAGGAAGACAGACCAATTTCTCAGCAGCCACAGGACCAACATCCTTATAAGCACATTATGGCAGTTGTAAACTAGTTAACACAGGTTATAAAAAAGCTAATCCCCTTGAAACCTAATGTTACAACATGTAATGATTTTTTTTAATGTGAACTGCTTTCTCGTCAGATAATTACAATAAAAAATAAAGCAGTAGTTAATTGTCAATAATGTCCACCAGCTTGGGGATTTCCACCTAATTATTAAGAACATACTCTCAGCTCTTAATTCTGAATATTTTTTCCATCTTGCTCTTCCTTCATTCCATTTGCTTTCTTCTTTTTTTAACTGCATTTTTGATTAAGAGTAAAAGTTTTCTGTGGCCTCTTACTTTATTTTACATTATCTCCATCCTATATTGCTATCACATGTCCACCTCTTCCAGTGGAGCAATTGCTGTTGCTGCCTTTTCTTTGTGTTCACTGATAGTTGTCAAAATTTGTCCTGCAGGTAATTACCACGGATGTGTCACTGGGTAACTCTCCAGTGTTGCATTTCTTTGAAGAGTTCTGCATAATAAAATCTGTGTTTGTAGACTATACAGGTTCCTGTAGCAGACTTCCAGGACTGTGATTCACAGCCTTTGGACTGGAGATTTCCACTGAGCTGTTCTTAACCCTTTCTGCAAAGTCAGAAGGCTGAGACAAGGGAATTTAAATTATAACTTAATAAATGAAAAGTTTCTTTTTACTGATTTAACCCAGAAGTGTCAAATGCTGCATTTACTAGCGCAGACCACTGCACTTCACTGGAAGTGATGATACTGGATGGGATGGAGGAAGACAGAAAGCTTKCCTTCATACTGATCATTGTCATAAATTACAAAACAGATTATTGATTCTGTACTTTATGCTTGTGACATTTCCCTGGCTTTTTATGCCTATGTAGTAAGCCTTGTGTATGCTGATTCTGGAAGACAAAAAGCCTGTGTAATGTTTACGGTGGTACTAAGGGGTCTCGAAGGGTGTACTGTTTGCTTTGTTTGTTTCTCTAGGTTTTTTTAAAGTTAGAGGTTGCAAATGGTTTGCTGCTTTGGCAATTATTTGAGGTTACAGGAGCAGAGGAAACACTTTTTACGGTTTCTTGATGCTCAGGTTGGTGTGAATAAAGTAGAGTCTCAAAGCTTCTTTGACATGGGTTACCCAATGGCCTGGAATAGCAAGACTAGAAGACTCCTTTCCCCCGGCTGTGGCTTTGGAGGATTGTGCCTTTCTCTAGCAGTGTCGACTTGAGCAGCACTTACATCTGGATGCACGTTCCAACTTCAGAGCTGTGCTACTGCAATTGTTTGTGCAGCTGTGTCTGAAAACACATACGGGAAAGATTTTGAGTTAATAAAAAGTTAGCAAGAGAAAAAGATTGCCCCAGATCTATTCCATATCTGTGTTCATTGCACAGCCACAGAATTTAGTGTTCAAGCAAAACTGAAAAAGGCAGGAGTAAGAATAAGCTTTGTGGGCTGGAAGTTAAAATCATTTTCACAGGTGCTGCAGTTCGATGAGATGCCTGTAAAACTGCAATTTTKGGGCATTAGGGTAGAGCGATTCGCTGTGTGCTCTGATGATTGTGTGCGCCCTTTGGATTACCTTTGGTGGAGTGGTTTCCCTCTGTCCACAACCGCAAGGTGCAAGCGGCTTTGAATAGTCATTGTGAAAAAGCCAAAGGTAAAACAGACAGTTTGTTACTTTCTGCTTTTACATACTCAGTAATTTCTACCTGTGTTCTTGGTGTTGCAGATCGTTCACACTACAGCACCTTTGTGCCAGCACCCTTCTTATACAGTAGTAAAAAACTCAAACATTTATCAACTATGTGTGTTAATGGTTAAACTACAAGAAGAGAAAGAGAGGGAAAGAAAGCTTTTACCCACAAGATCTTGGACTATTAAACACAAGGGTTTGTGTCATCCTTTTATTTAATAAAAATCTCGAATTTTCATAAGTGACTGTTGTAAATGAGACTTTGCTTCTCAGATCTGAAGCCTGATCTCCTGAAAGGAGAAGTAGCTGTGTTATCAATTGACAGGTTCAAACATGGAAATATAAGATAATGAATGTTGCAAAAAGAAAATGAAGCATACCTAATACACCCAAGATTATATATAATTTTGTTAAATTAATATACCGTGTCTTAAGGTAGCAGAAATGCTGTGAAATGTCTTGATGAAATGGAAAAAGAAAATGTTTCATATTAATGCCATTCTAATGGAAAACCACTTAGAGCAAATAACTATAATTTGCATTCTGATCCTTGTTCTGTGAAGTGACTTACCAAAAAGAAATACTCCATTATTTCTTTATAAAAGTTCTAATTTTGAATTAAAAAATACTTCTCAGGTGAATCATTAGAACAAATTCAGTCTTTTAAAAGCCTGTCTTCCTTATCACAGTGCAACTGCAAAAATGCATTTTAAACAACTTTATTCTGTACATGACAGGCTAACTTTCTTGTTCAGAGGTAATTATTTAAACTTGTAAGATTCCTGTCCATTTAATTCTTTCTTTTGCACAAGCAGACACTAAATTACTTCAAAGACTACCTTATTCTGTTCAAAGATGGTTTTTGTAATGGAGTTTTTTAAAAAAATCTGGTCACAAAAGTATGTTTTTCAAAAAACTATGTGCAGAAATATATTAGCAGAGATGATACTACAGATGATAAGAATTTAATAACTACTTGTTCTTCATTTATAAACACATTTAAAATTTATGCAGTTCAGTTCCTAAATAGGCTTTATTTTAGTCATGGAATTCACCCTCATTTTGGTGTTCTGAAATGACTCAGTGCTGATTGCGTCTCTCCTTTTCATGTGTTGTTTTATTTTTTTTTCTTTAACATTATTGTCATCATCCTAAAGACTTCCAAGTGACTAGATTTTGGAGGCTGAATTTCTGAATGCTGAAAAAATGAAAATTTGGATAGGTCTGATTTGGAGAAGGGAGTTACTTAGCAAATGATGGTACCAGATGGACATCTCAAATGATCAAAATAACTGTGCACCTACAGCCTAATGAAGCAGGTATAATTTGTTACAGATAAGCTATGACGTGGAATATTTTAATATTTACGTATCATGCTGCATGAGCAACCACAAGTAGACATTAGAGCAGATGCTTTATATTTTAGGAGTGGAAATCTGCTGTGCTTATCTAAGGGCAAGGGTTTGTTATTATCATCTTTTGTTTTGACAGGCATCATGGCTTAGACAATTTTTTTATTTGAAACTAAGGAAATGGTGGATAATCGCTAAAAATGGAAATACAAAAATCAACTTGTTGAAATTAATTTCACTAATTATTGTTAGGCAGCTGCGGGCTGTAGCAATCGATACTTACTTTGATTTTATAGCATAGAATAATATTGTTGATTTGTTTACTTTAATGTCTAGCCTATTTATGATGAAATAAATCTTACCTGCTCTTTCCAAACTAAAATATGGTTCAGCCAATGCATAAAACATTTTAAATGCTTGGCTCCTGTTGATAGCACTGTAATGAGGTTGGAAATGTACTTATCTGTAGGCATTGTATAAAGCCTAAGTATAGCTGTCAGGGTGCCAGCAATTGCTTTGGAGAAGAGATTTCTGAGACACTGAATGCTGAATCATTTCTGCTTTCTGTATAAATGATCGCTAGAGGCTTCCTCAGAGCAGCCAAGTGGCCTGTTTCATAATCAGAGGGACCTGGGGCTCAGCACAGTGCAAACTTTTCTGTACCGAATTAATGAAATATATGCCACAGTGTCACGGCATGCCCGTCTGGGAGAGGCTGCATAATGTGGACTAAGCTAAGGCAGGGAAAAGCATGTCCTAAATTAATAACCATCTCCTAATTTAGTAACCATGGATCACTTTCAGACCTAAGAAGCTCTGAGACTTGGAAGAAGAGGGGGCGGAGGAGAGGCCATAGCAGTGGATAGATGATTTGGAAGCTCCTCAGAATAACTGTTCGGAGGAGGTTGCCTTTGAGAAATCAATTTTAGATGCTCCTCATGTGGTGTTCTCAGTTTGAGGTTAAAAAAATTAACATAGCCTTTGTCAGCAGCCAGGAAGAAAACAAGTCACATGGTTTGAAAGGCAATTGCAGTGCAATGGCAGCTTCTTGCAGAAATGATTGACATAATTTAAAATACAGAGTCAGGCATAGATATTAGCTGGGCTAAAATATATGTGCCTCCTTGAACCAACCTGCTATCTTTAAGGATGGAAATATTTGTGTGCAATGATAGTTTGGAGCATTTGTGAGTGATTCAAGAAGTACCTAAGTTTCAGTAAATATTACTTTTATTATTTGTATAATTCATTAATAGCATTACAGTTACTTATAGAGGTTTTGGTATAATGGACCTCACCAGGTTTTATCTCCATCTTCAGAGGTGAAGATGCAACTAATTAAAGGCATGACCTTGGTTATAACAATGGTTATCAAAATAAATAAAATGCTAATTACATTAAGTATAGTTTAGAAGATTTAAAATAAATTAATGGATTATTAATCGACAATTGTACCATCATTTTGTTTGAGGGAACAAGTAAATACATTTATTAATACAATTAGCTGAATTGCCTTTTTATAAATAAAATCAACTTTCTCCTCATAATTACTACCCACCTGTGGGAGATTTTTGGAAGAGTGGCTTATTCCTCTATACTTCTGAGGATAACTATTTAAACTCTGTTCTTTGTTTTTGCTTTTACACTTGGTATAATTAAGTATCTAGGATTTGGAGAAAAAAAATAATTGTTGTTACTATGGCTAAGAGTTGAAGGCCTCAGCTTTACACAACCTATTCTATGCAGTATTCCTCCTGATACCTGCATCAGTGTTTTCCCCAGGAACTGAGATGCTCAAGACTGCATTTCTCAGATGCTTGAGACTTCAGCTTTGGCTGAAATCAGTGAGGGATAATCTGAATCTCTAGGAAAGATTTTATAATTTAGGCACTTGATTTTAATTTACAGTGACTATAAATAAGTAAAAGTAACTATGAATAAATAAAAACCTTTGCAAATGACTTTTATGCCAAAGTATATATACTGAGCATGTTCTTTGTGCTTAATCTGTGTCATTCTCTTTAAATGTTGTTTTTAGTCAGACCATCCAAGCCTTAGGGAACTTTTGTAAGTGTAATTAGAGAGCCTTTTGCAGAACATGTAACACTAACCCGAAATCTATTGCAGAAGGCTAGAAATGTAGGTACAGATTGGGCTGAGACCTCTCACTGGGACAGGAGGTTTCTTTTATCTGCTGTGTCCAGTCCAGCCTGTCAGTCGCACCCTTCTCTTCCCTGGCCGCAGGGAGCAGCTCACAGTTGCAGCCTCTGCTTTCAGATGTCTTAGATCATTCCTCCTGCTCAGATCTCCTGAATTCATTACTGTATCCTGTCAAGCATCCTGGCCAAGTATTAGGTTAGCGTTTTCAGCAACACAGAGCTGGACTGAACACTCCAGTTAAAAGAGGATTGTTCATGATTTTCTGATTCTGCTAACACTCCTGTCTAGGTTTGGAAGTGCTTCTCTAGTTCTCTTTTTCTGTCAAAACCAGTATTTGAAATGTGTTTTTAGTCTGGCCTAAAACTTATTTGGCAGAAAGGACCAAGGTGACTGGATCCTGAGTAGTGTGCTTTGAACTGCTCTTGACTGGAGGTACCAGGTTTTAGTAAAACTCAGCCATACAAAACATGTCAATAGGGTTGCTTTCAAGACAGACTCTTACAAAAAGTTATGCAGTGAAGCAGTATGAATTATTGACAGATTAAGCCCTAGTCTGTCACATGCTACCTGCTCCAGGTGCCTATATCTGCAGTAGTAGTAGACTGGATCAATTCCTCTTTTTGCTCTCTCTGTCTTTCTTCATCTCTAAATGCAATTGATCACTGCCCAGTCACCTCTTTACAGAGTGTCCCGCCAGCAGCCACCCTGTCCTCTGTTTGTCACCTTTAGCTGACACTATTGATTGCAGTTTTTCTCAGACTCTCTTTTAAAGCTTTAACAGCTTTAACAGTACCCAGACCCATGGAGAGCTTAAATAAGTCAAAAGGAAAGAAACCCTTTCTTCTTTCCATTCTGCACTCTCAGAAAGCACTTAGATGTGTGCATGTTTTCTTGCCTTAGACAGATGTTTTTCTCCTTGACTTATCTCATTTCCTGGGAAAAGAAAAAACAATGAAATCTCAAAATATTAACACTGGCAGCTTACAGCCTTGTGCTTCTTCTCTGAGCCTGTGGGACATACCGTAGGGACTTTGTGTTCCCTTCCAAGTGAGGTTTGGTGTGGTGCTTATTCCCCAGAGCCTGCATCGCTGTTCAGTGAACAACCTCACTGCAGCTGTGAAGAGGAAAAAGTCTTGTAGGGAGGGAGCCTGGGGAATTTGTGAGCTTGTAACTTTTTTGAATCTCACCCACTGTTCTGAAAGTAACAAAGCTGATTAGGGGATCTGGAAGGAAAGGTAATGTCTTGGATTTTGTCATATCCACCCATCAATRCTCCAATCTCTTTCATGCTTTCTAGAGGCTGACATCAAAATGGCAACTAATTAAAAGCAAAAATGTTAGCATCTTTTGAACCTGAGTGTTTTTTCGGAGATGAAAAAGGTAGCCGTACTTGGTATTTTCACAGCTGCTTACTTTTAACTCTTAAGCCTGCCTGAGGTATGTTGGTGTTGCAAGTTAATGTTGCTGGCAGATTTATTCTGAAAGAAAGTCCATTCACTAATTAACTCACTTGCACTATAAGCGAGGATGCTTCTTTTTTTTTTCCTTTCCAGTTTCTATAATTTTTTCTTTGTCCCTAGAAAATACAGCAGAATTCACCTCATGGTAACTAAAGAAAAAAAAAATCCCAGGGCCTGATTCTCAGTTGATGCAAACTGTGGTGGCTTCACTGAAATCGATGGAAGTTTGAGTTCTTGTTTTTCTTTAAGCTAATCTGTAGTATTTTGATAAAAGATACCTGATTGCTGCTATCCTTGCTCATAAGACAGGAAGAAAGTGACAAATCTGATATTGGAACAAGAAGTCCCCCTTAGTATATGTTGGTGCTGAGGTTGGAATCTCTTCTTTGTCTCCTTTTTTAGGACCATTGAGAAGAAATGATTTGTTTGAATAGAGTGGAATTTCTTTGGAACAGATCATCTGTTTCCCATCATATTTGTGTGAAATTAAGGGTCATGGCTCCTCCTTTCCTTCTCAATGTTTCTTTAAGCATACCTATGATCTATTGCTGCTGGCCTAGTTGTACACATAGGTTTATTCACTATTTTTCTTTACCGATAACTTACACCCCAGAGGAGTCTTAATCATTGCAGGAGATAGAGGTGAAGCAATCCTGTATGGTCACTTTTGCCAGTCATTTTCATTTGGGAACTTTTAAAAAGCTTGAGA
Source organism: Rhea americana (assembly GCF_003343005.1). Lineage (NCBI taxonomy): Eukaryota > Metazoa > Chordata > Aves > Rheiformes > Rheidae > Rhea > Rhea americana. The sequence goes on from NW_028186127.1 coordinate 647,046, forward strand.
GAAAGCTTGTGTTCAAATATGTTTCATGATTTTCATCATAACAATATTCTCCTTTATTCTGTATACCACCATATTACTTTTCTTTCTTGGTGCTTTAAAATGTTATTAAACTTTCTTTTCCTTGCTCTCCCTTTCCTGTTCTTGTAAGTATTTTGCTATGCTATGTATGTGTGCATTGCTTCTTTTAATTACCCCTTATACTTAAGTCTAACTTGTGTATCTATAAATTTTGTGGTTCTTTCCTGGGTTCTCTGATTTTCCAGTCTCTTTACACTAATGAGATGCACAGTATAATTAAGTTCAGGGTGCATGCACACTAGAAAAATATGAAGAAAACCAGCATTTCCATGTTTCTTGCTCAGTGCTCTACTTTTACAATCTAAAATTTCATCTCAATTCTTTGAGCTTTGTTTAGTCTGTCTACTTTGCTATTTTACAGGTATGTCCTTTCCAAAGAATTTCATCTTGTTGATCCAGAAAGATTTTGAATCTATCTTCTATTATTTCAGCATTGATCTTTCATCGTTCTTGAATCTTAAACCTCTTCTGTGAGGCACAGCCAATCCAAGCACTCAAGCATCATGAAATGAAAGAAACCCAAAATGCTTTCCTTTAATCTATTCTTATTTTGGGGTTGTCATCTGAGTTACATATTCAGGTTTTCCTCCCACAGCCATGACAGTAAGAAACTTCACATTGCTTTTAGATAAAAGCTGTCTTGGCCAAGAATCAAATTCTACAGCTGGTGGTTTAGTTATTGAACCCCTGTGACAGACACGCCGATTGATTTAATGTAACAATGATACATTTCTAGCCTGGTCAAACGTCTTTAGATTATAGTCTTCTTGTAGTGGTTAACTGGAAATGGATTGAAATCCTAGTATTGGAAGGTGCAGCACAATTTACCCTGTTCACAATTTCAGTAAAGAAAAGAATGCCTTGTGTAAACTCTAGCAATTATCCTGTATATTTTATTTTTTAAAAATCTTGTTTAGTGTATGTTGTCACTGAGCAGCAAGTAGATAGCCCTGGATATTTACAGTTATAGAGTGAAGTGTGTAAATCCCTATTCATTTGCTACGTCTTAGAAGCAGCTTATCTGTACTAAAAAGAAAGAAGAACAAATGAAAATGCTTTTATGAGAAAATATTAATGTTTAAGAAAAATTTTGTGCTAATACTCTGCTAGAAGTCCTTTGTTTTAAGGTTTCTGATAAACATACCTATTCTTAATGAGAAGAAAAACAGAAAAAAAAGAAACTTTTTGAGAGTGTACTTGGCTGTTTACCATTTTAAGATTTTTAAAAAGCCTATCTTTGGCAAACAATGTCAGTTGGCTTTTATATACAGGTCTGGAATTACTGTGGTTTAGAAATAGGAGCATGGGAGATAAATCTTTCAGAAAGGAAGGAACAGATTGTTTCATTCCTTCCCATATTATGGAATTATTCTGGTTCAGGCCACTTGGTATTGAGGGTTCTTTTTTTCATTTATTCCTATTTCCTTCTCAGCTCTGTGTCTCTTCCTCACCCATTCTTTGCTCATTTTTTTCTAAAAGGAGTCTCTATAGTCATGGTGGGGAAATTCCACACTGATGGTGAGGGACAGCAGAGAGCTGGGGTAGAACTTAGACCTTTCTCTGAGGGAGGTATTACAATAGCATATCAAAAGTGAAATGGTTGCTCTGTAGGTGGGAGATACCATCTGCACCTGGGAAATTTCTTTTAGTGCAAGGCCCAGGGCAAATAGACAGCTTATTTATTCACATGGGGAGTGGAGTACAACTGCAGTTACAGATATCCAAATGGATGTTCTCAAGGTCTTTTGCAAAACCATATTTCTATCATCATGAAGTTCGAGATTTACTTTGCTTTCCTGAGAAAACAAGGTTTATGTTTCTGTTCTTGAGACTAGTCTTAGTGTCTGCACATTGAGAGGGTCATTCTGTCATAAAGCCCCCCAGTATCGCTGAGTTACTTTACCTAACAGCACAATTGTTAAGGGGGAGGCTAACCCAAAAATCTGGACCGTATCTGCTCTACTTTAATGGTTTAGGTGTGTGTGGAAAGGAAAGGAAAAAGCACAACTGCACCCTCAGCAGTTTTACACCATTGAAACACATTTTGAGTGGGACGCCAGGAGCTGATAATTGCTGACAGCTAGTTGCCTTTTGATATGGAGGAAGTCAGAGTCTGTTTTGCAGTAAGGTGATCAACAAGGCCATTGGTGACATATGCTGAGCATCTTAAGCTAGAAAGCAGTAAGCATCAAAAGCAGTATCCCTTTAGAGAAGCAGGGGGAAACATCCGTGATCATCCAACGTGATGCACAAAGCTGAGCCCGAGGTAAAGTCACTGCATGGGTAAGCCAGGCTGCCAGCCTGGCAGCCAGGGGTTTGGGCACACTGTGATGTCCTGTTCCCCTGCATCCATGGTGCTGGTCACAACAGGACTAGAGTCTTTGACTGGTACGAGTGTGCTCTGTCCATAGCGTGTGTGTCATAGACCGGAGATTGCTGCTGCCTGCTGTACCCAGCCTGCTTAACAATTAATTTTCAGATCTTATGTCGCTGAGTGGTGTGGTTCTGTTCTTACAGCTACCTCACCTCTAAACTGGCCATGTCWATGTGTGATTTTTTTGCGAGGGAGATTTGGTCTGTCTGTCTTGTAAATCTGTAAAGGGCCTAAAAGCCATGTTAAGATCCTATTGAAGCTGTTGGCCAGTTTGAATCTTAGAGAGGGATGGAGGGATTAAAAACACTGCACGCCTACAAATACTTAGAAACTAAACAGCTAGATGAGGAGAAGATATGTAATTGTTTTCTCTAATGAAAGGAGAGGTAGAAGCAAGAACTCAAGCATATAGTTGGATAGTAGAGAATATACAAAGCAGAAAACCATGGGAGATAATGGATTCAGAAGTTCTGCTGTTGCAGAAACATTGATTCTTTCTATTATGTTTGATCCTTAATTTTAGTCAGTTGGCTGGAACACAGTGAACAGTTTTCAGCATCTCTCTGGATGTGTTGAACTCTGGATAGAAGATTAATGGACATGGAAAATATGGGGATTTGGGGATGTCTCTACAGGCTAAAAGCAGAATGGCAAGACCAGGGAAACATGCTTTCCAGCAACAGAGGAGAAAGTAAGCAGTGAACATCTTGTTCTATACAGAAGTGCAAACCATTTTAATCAGCACTCATATTTTAGCTGATGAACTGCAGGAAGAATATTTATTTTTGGACTTGCTTTTAATCTTAGTTTTTCAGTCACCAGCAAATCTCGTTTTGAAGAAGGTGTTTTCTATGAAGTAGCCCTTCTAGTACTTGTTCTTTCACTTTTCTGGCTCTTGTAAGGATGTACGGGCCAAAAGGCTCCATAACCTTCATAACCTTTTTTTTTTTTTTTTCTTCACTGTGGAGTGAAATGCTGAACGAAAGACCATTTCTTTTTCTCTAGAAGGGCGACTAATTATTTTGAAAATTTTTATCCTGTGTGTTGAATTTTCTGTGTAGTTGAGCACTTGTGGATATATGTAAAAGTATATGAACTTATGAAGATGTATAAATACTGAAATGTGTCCACTTGTAGTATTTCTTTTGTATTGTCTGGAATGAAACTGAAGTTCATACCCCCTTAAGGTCAGCTCTTGTTTCTGCATTTCCTGTTTGTCCTTTCCTAAAATACTTTGCCGTTTGTGTTTAATGTATTGAGGCTCAGATAAAGTAAGCAAAAATGAAAATGAAGGTTATTATAGTGCTCCTACAATAATTCTGTTTGCCATTTCACCCTGCTACATGATGAATATGTGGATGTTTTCAGTGAGGTTTTTCAGTCACTTTCAGATATGCTTTTCTGAGAGTGAACAAAAATTTATGAGGCATCTAATCTGCATTATGTTATGCTCTTTTTATTCTGTCCAATTTAACTTCATGTTCTTCTAGAGTGTTGTAGAGTTTACTAAGTTAGTTTTGTTTATTCCAAGTTTATCAGAGTATTTAGTAGCCTCATCAATTGGTTAATATTCCAGATGAGAATTAAAAGTATTTTGATCCAACATAAAAAGAACTGTAAATCAGATTTTAGGCAACAGCTACAATTTTTACTTGGCTTAAAACTGGAATTGATCTGTGTGTGTGCATTATTGTGCTTACATTTAGGATAAAAGAAAATATGCCTTTAATAAGGACAAACAGAGAGGTCAGGGGAGCAGTTTTGTTTTGTGTTTTGTGAGCACTTCTGAGATTTAAAAACTTTCCCATATCTTCAGTGGGATGAACCTGACTCCATTCCAAAATTTTCATAGAAAAAAATGGGATGGGGGATGCTGGGACCAAGAGGTTACTCTCTTTTGGGGGCTGGTAGCCTTGATCCTGCCAGAGCCATTTCACAGTTGACTGAACATAAATTGCGCCATGGAGGATTTCTCTCTCTCGTTGGCTCTGCTCATCTGCTATATGAAGCTGGAATTTAAGCCCTGAGGTTAAACAGCTGAATAGGGTCTCCACACTAGGCCTTCTCCATCCATTAAGAACTCCTCTAAAATCACTCTCCTTTCTATTTTTTTGTTTAGTATCTCCCTTTATTTTGGCCAGGTATTTAGTTCTGGACCCAAAGAACAATTTTCAAAAAAGAATTTCATCAACGCTTTTATTTATGCTGAATTCTTCTATTAAATTTTCTTGTATTGCAAAATAGCTAACCATCACTATGTTGTCCTCAGAGATTAACTTTAGCATATGGTAAATGTCATTTAGTGTTAAGTATACAGTGTAAAGTCTCCACAACTAATTATTTCAGAAATTGGATTTTTTTTTTCTTTATTGTCTTTCTGAACCTCTGTGATTTGGTTGTTCTTCCACACCACTGGCTGTGTGGAATAGACAGGGAGAGCAAGTCTGGATCCAGCAAAGTGCGGATCATCTCACCCTGGGGTCTAGTCTGCAGTCTTGCTGCCTGCCTGGTGACAGCAGGTAATTGCAGTTATTCAGGGACAAACCACAGAACAAGTTATGGCTCAGTCATGACTATTTTCTTGATCCTTTTTATTGTGGAATGAGAAAAAAGGAATAACACTGATTCTCATGAAGTGGCTTGCTTCCTCTTACCTCTTGGCTAACTGTGCCAGAGCTTTTCCCGCTTTTTCCCTCATTCCAATATTTATCTCATGCCTGTTAATTCTGGGGTGTTTGTGATGAATATTCTCTCACCTCTCTGCAAAGTCAAAACAAAGTGTAAGAACTCAGCTGTTCCTCTTTCCTGCTACGTAAGACCTGTGACAATCCAGTTCTAAGTTAGGTTACTGTTTAAAAATTGCTTAGAAAAAAGAAAAAGCAAACAAACCATCCCAACCTTTTCCCATTAACAAAAACAACCAATAGGATGAAGCATTAAATGGATAAAATTACTGAAGACACCGTAGTTGTATGATAATGAAAAATGTAGCTAAATTGCAGAGTATGGAAAACTAGACTGTACTTGGTGTAATGCAGAAGACTAATAAGGCCCAAAAGTGCAGTGAATATGCACACAGAATACATGTAGTTAAACTCAGCTGCTAACTTTTTAAAAATATGAGTGGCAGTATTAAAATAATCATCTTGACTGACAGCTAGAGTATGTTTCTATTTTTATATTTTCCCCAGAAATAGCATAAACCTGCAGTTTAATATGGTTTCTTTGATTAAACTCTCACTGAATCTCTGTCTAGGGTGATGTGAGGCTAGACTAAGCAGAAAGGAGACATACGCCCGATAATGGTTTCTTATGTTTGAAATGAGTTAATTTGGTTCAAGAGCAGGTTTTGGAGAGGCAAAACCTGCCAGTGTAAATGTATTTGTAATGACATGTTTTAGAATAGTAAGTGGGCTTGGACGACCTCCTTGTCAGAGTCGCGAAGAAGCAATCCGAAGGGGAATCGGCTCTGACAGTGCAAGGACAAAGTCACAGGCAGGTCCTGCTGTGTGCTGGTGTATTCTGCTACCCTTGTACATATTGCGGCTCTGTGCATACTCATTTAATGAACTGATGCCAACCCCTCTCTCTATAAGCAGGGTATTTTGAAGATTCTAAATAAAAATCTGTTTTGTGCAGTGTTTTTTTTTAATAGTTTCTCCTGTAGCAGAGACTTAACCATTGTCTATGAAGTTAAAATTAATACAATTCCTGGTGCAAAAGGAAGCAATGTTACTGTATAGAAAAGTGCCAGGACTTCATGCATTCTCACATAGCTCTTCCGTATTTCTGCCAAATCTGTGCCTGGCCTTAGAGAGCTAAAGGAGGATGTGGAATTTGTGTATTATTGTAAAAACACTCCACTGAAGCAGATATTCTGATAATGATCTTTAAAAAAATATTAAAAATAATATTTAAGCAAGGGCTAAAATAAACATCACAAAGTTATCAAGTTTAATGATAATCTCCTGGCAAGTGTGTCCCAAACTTCAGTCCAGATTCTGAATATCTTATTCAGACAGGGAGTATTTATTCGTTTTACTAACCCCACTGACTTAAATATTTACTCTATTACGAAGTGAGGTTGTGTAAGTTATCTAAATTGTAGCTGATATATATATATATATAWAAAAAAAAGCCTTCCCAGATGTTTGAAAGTCAGATCATTTGAATAAGTAGGGGCAGTTGGGAAGGAAGGCTGCACCATATGTGGCGTAAAAAGTTCTGCTGGGTCTAATCTGTGTGGAAAAAAAAGATGGTAACATAAATCAATCGGAGTCAGGTGAAGTCCTGATAGTTTGTACTTTTCACACAACTTAGCCATTTGAGCTGCAAAGGAGATTTGAATACAGCTTAACTTGTGCTTAAACAACCATTTGTCTTCCTTCATATTTCACCTTCTGCAGACTAACTTCAGTTAAATGTATACTTTTTTTTCCCCTTACCTAGACAGTTTAGTATTTACAGGGCTGCACATGTGACCAGAAGTTAGGCTGACTATAAAACACAGTTGCTTAAGTTACCATAAGTAATAGGAGAATTACAGAGGGAAACAAAATCCTTGCTGACAATGCTGCCTTTACATGATGTATTTGTGTATTTGATCCAATTAGGTTAAATTTTGCTGGAAATTTTTTCCATACCATTACTACCATTTTTCCATACCATTTGCATACCATTAGTACCGTACTACCATTTGGATCGTCTTACAACTGAGATGACTACCAGGTGAAATCTCTGTGTCACGACACGCATGTAGAAACCTGCTTTACTCCGGCGTTCTTGGGCCAGGCTGGAGTAAGACGCCCCGCTTTTCTGTTCGGATGAGCTGACTGAGGTTCGGCTGCTGCCAGGCAGAAACCCAGCACTTCCTCCTGCAGCATCCGCTCATTAAGTGCTGGCTCCAGATAAGGCAGTGACCAAGGCACTGGGAAGCAGGTAGTAAAAGCTGGAGTATTTCTTAGTCTTTACCACTTTTCTGTCTTCTGTGGTAGCATCTGCAAAAGAATCTTTCCCTCAGGATATTGTATGTGCTCTTAAATTCATCTTACCTTTTTTTGGTTTGGAATATTACAGGCGATAAATAGTTTGTGTCTTGGAGCATTCTTACATTATGTATGCAAGCTACCTATGAGAAAACTCTTATCATCTTTCTCTGTTATATTATTATATATAATTTTTTTTGCTCCCAGATATATTAGATAATTCTCTACTTCTAAGTCCAGTTTGTTGACAAGCATATGCCCGTTATCCTGGAGCTCTAAAAATTCTCTTGGGCTTCTTTGAATTACAAATTTAAAGAACAAATTACAGTTAATTACACAACTGGCCTATATTAGCTTTAAAAAAGCAACAGCCCAGGAGCAATTACAACATTAACTTTTAACGGGATAATAAACTTGCAATGGCACAGTCAATAGCTGCACTTTCACAAAGTACATAATGTAGTATGTTTTTCAGTTAATAAGAATGGTGTAAAGCACACTCTTATCCATTAATCTTAAATGACCAACTAAATCTCAGAGTAAAACTTCACCTACTAGATGCTACAAAAGAAATATTAAGCAAAAAGCTTATTTTTAACTTTAATTTGGTTAAATCTTTACTTAAAAGAATACTTTATTGCTCTTGGATTAACACTTTTTTAAAGGATAACAAACTCTTTTTATTTTGCCACAATAGAAATATTTAGGACTCACTTCTCACATAGGTCTAGAGAAGGCAGATTCACTAAACCATTAAGTTGAGATATTTCATCTGATAATATTACAATACCTTTTGTATTTTTATAAAACTGCTTTGTCAAAGAATAAAAGAAGTATCGTATAAGACTAAAAGAAATACTCCATCTGCTTTGGAAACTTGCATTTAAAATGGAAGATGAAGCCTCCTGTTTCTAATCCCCAGGGTATGCTAAACTGGACATTTCTTTAATATTTACCAGAACATTTTCTTTCTAAGGAACACAGTATGTCCTGAAGTTAGAAAGCAGGAGAACTAGAGGTTGTTTTGCAATTTTAACCAAGTTAACCCAGGTTTTAGACTTTCTTCTTCCTTACATATAATGTATGCACACATTTGTATGTAGGCATATGTATATGACTGCATTTCACCTTCAGTAAATGTTAATTCAAATTGTAATCCTAAGAAAATTAATCACCATTAAGAAAGGCAAACAAAAAAGTACAGCAATGTTTGCAGTGTCTTTTGGAGTTTAGCAATGGTCTTTTTTTTTTTTCCCCTACTAGTGAAGTGTTATGTAACAAACTCAGAAATTAGCTTTTAATTAGTTAAAGAACAGTGCAATGGTATTATTTCCCTATGAAAAAGGTAGCCTGGCTACTAAGCAAGGTCTCTTTCCCCACTCCCCTCTCCCCCCAACATACCCTAAAGTGAAACTGGTTCCATAGAGTAAATATCTGGATAAATTGAGTTTTCAGGTCTCATCCCTTTGTTTACTCCTGTGCAGTCACTTGTGATTCTGTGGGGCAGACATCTCGAATAGGTGCTTTCAAAGCTTGTTAAAGCGTCCTAACCCTCTCCACTAGCTTACTAGGAAATGTCATCCAAGATAACTAATCAAGGTAGTTCAACATTGAGAGGAGGAATACTCCGGCTCTGGATCCCATCGTCCGCCTTGCAGCCCGAGCTTGCACGATGGGGCAACGTGAGGTGCAGCCTGGGATCCTGCTCTGGGGTGTCTGCTGTTGCGGCGTTGTCCTGCCTCTGCGCTGCACGCTGCCCGGCACCTGGACCGACGGGGCTGCGCAAAGCGCTTCGCTACTCCTTTGGCGTCTGCATGCCCGTGTTTCCTTCAAGGACCAAAGCTGTGAGGCAAACTGCAGAGCACATCTGTCCTGTTCCTTTGGAAAATATCAACCGCTGGCAGTGGGGAAAAAGACATTGCTGCTTAAAAGAGAAGTGGGCACAATGCCTGTGTGTCATGTCAACCGCAGCATGTACATGGGAGATTAGATTTAGTATAACCAATAGCACAATCAGGTGAATTTAGACAGCTTCTCCATGGCTTCCTGATCTGGCTTTATTTCTTTTTAGTTTAATTCATGATGCATGACAGGAGCTGGGATGATGTATTGGAAGACTGAAACCTTTCACCACAGAACTGGATGAGAAAAGACGGTTGCAAAGCTGCTGGCTATTCTCTTTTGTCCATGGAGCCAGACACTGCGATCTGCTGTGTACTTCCTGGAGTTACAAGGAGCCTGAGAGTGCTCAGCATCTACTGGAATATTCTTTGCGTATGGCAATTGGGATTTGCAAACCTTGCCTCCCCCTCACTGAGGCCAAGGAGAAGAGAAGCAATTACTTCATAATCCCTCATGGAGTGCAGAATGATCAAATTTATGTGCAATTAAAGACGAATGTTCAATTTAATTCTGCAACAGCAAACGAGTTTTGGAGATCAGATGTTTTAGACCACATTTAGTTGAGAGGACTGTCAGATTGGAAGGTAGCATGACAATGAGGGCAATCACAGTAAGTGTGCTAAGTGATCAAAGTCAGGTGTAAGGCAAATTGAATTCCATAAAGCCTCACTTTGCAATATGTTTTGAAGTTTCATGAAATTACATTTTAAAAATTCAGACTTACAAGCAGGATAACTGGTATTCAATTCCTCTTTGAATATAGTATTTTTCCAATAACAGTTCATTTGACAAAGACATTTATAGTGGGCTTCACTTTGCAACTGTAGTAAAATACCATCATTCTTATTCTTTGTTTTTGAGAATTTTATGCTGGATGCACACTGCATGATTGTTTTTAATCGCTAATGGACCCAAGGGGCTACCTGGTCTCAGTTGCACTAAATTAAATCCATACTGACCTTCTTGAAGGCAAAAGGGCAGGCTGGATTGGTGCTGGACAGCACTTTGCTGGGCCTCAGGACAGCATAGGACTAGTTCACTCTGAAGCACGTCTGCTTCCATTCCCCAGGGAGACTAATTACTGATGCCCTGAGTGAGCAGTTGATGCAGACGTGCCTTTCCGCGTATCCTCTTGGAGCTGTCTCCTTTTACATGCAGCCTCTAAGGGCACACACATAAAGGATCCTGCATGTAGTTATTAAGGGGGGAAAGGAACATAAGTTAGTGGTTGCAAGGAAGGCAGCTGAAAGCAGTATTAGAGCTTGCCTCATCCTTATGCCATGTGTTTTGCGTCATCATATTTCTTGCTGACTCTGTATGTGAAAAGAGACTGGAAGAGGAACTGTGGACTGACTCAGAAACTTAGCAAGGTTTGATTAATCATTGTCCATACTTTGTGTGGTTTGTGCTTTTATTTCTGTAAGTTGAATAATGTTAGCTTCCATTCTACAAGCATTTGGAACAACTCTGTGCATTTTGGTTGCTGACTTCAGTTTTGCCATTCTTACACACAGAAGTAACTAAATGTTAAGCTAAATGTTAGTAATTTAGTGCCTTAGTTATCCTTAGAGGGAGCACTGATATGTATGTATTTTGTCTGGTGTGCAGACCTGCAGAATATAAAGACAAGTCCCAGGATTCGCAGGGTTATGTCATAATTAAATACTGTCCCAAATTATGCTGGTGGTAAATGTACGCTTCATAAAAACTTGTAATATATATTTCCCCAAACTGAATCTCTAGCACAGGGTATTCCACAAAAGGGGTTAATATGCTCTAGGTTAATCGCACCATTTAAAAACAGTGAGATATATTGCATATTATCATATAACACAAGGAACATCAAAAGGTAATTAATTTAAAGATAATTTTTTTATGCAGATAACCATGCTTTCCATTTATCTGGTAGGTGGAGAGGAATTTCTCTACTGCATAGCAGCAAAAATTGCTTGTATTCTGTTATAGGTATTTTTATTTAATTTGCAAGACAGGTGTTTTTTGTTGGAAAACAGGTTACTTCTTACGAATATGCAGTAATTATAATTTTCAACAGCAAAAATGGTTACTCTTAATAGTCAGGACCGATCTGTTAGCACGTTAAGGAAACTCATTGGCCTTTTCCTCTTGACATTTAACCATCAAACAATTCATTAGCTATTATTGATTATTTAGTAATGGCTTAGAAATTGTAACTCAATTTAAAATGTATAAATAGCTTCCCATTTGCTTTTTCCTAAGTAAACAATCAACCAAACAAACCACCAGTTTTTAAAATACCACTCATTAAATTTGTATTTACAGCAGTTTCAGTGAAACTGTTGTGTCAGGAAATCTAACTATAGAGATCAAGGTTGCTGGAGGGTCAATGGAAGATGTAATGCAGCCACTGCAGACAGCCAGGTCCGGTTTGTTATTTACAGAGCAGGACAGCACCAAGAGAGTTAATGTAGAGGATGATGCATGTTAGCTTTCAGTTGGGTCTGAAATGGCATGTAATTACTGCTCATTTAGACTGCCCTTTTAGGGAAGGACTGCCAGAAACTCCTTGTTTGATTATGGGCAAATCAATTAATCTCTTTTCTATGTCTGTGTTCAAATATAAAAATGCAGATAATACTTTATCTTCCATTACTAGTCTGCTTTATCTTGTTATACACCCAGAGCTGTCTCATAGGGAGTTTTTACATAAGCTTCTAGCACAACATGGTTGTATTTCATGTGTGAAGATTTTTGATGCAAAAAAGAATTATCCTTAAATCCAATTATCTTTTAACTATAGTCGGGGTGTCTGACAAGAAGCAATTGGTAATGGTTGTCTATATTTGTCTTGGTCCAGCTGACAGCAGGTAAGCGTTCTTCGGTGCTCTTTCTACTATYGATAATCAACTTCGATAACCACATAAAGAACTGAAAGTATTTTATCGGTCATGCTAAAATGTGCTTTGACTGTTATTAACCCACTACAGCAGGGTCACTGCACTTATGCAACAAGGGATGTGACCAACTGGCTCTTTCTAGCATAACAAAAAGATAGGCAGAAAAGTATCAGTTCAGAGGGGACAGATGAAAACTCTGAAGAATTTGTAAAACCCCTTTAGCAGACACTTCCCTGAATTGTGTTGCTATTTTTGACACAAATGTACATTATGAGAGAGTATTTGATATTAGAGTGGATATTTGGTCTGGCTACAAAATTAGAATGTCTGCAAATACAGAAAATGTTGTGATGATAATACAGTTATTCTGCCTTGCATGTACTGTTTGTGTTTTTATGATTAGGTAAAACCAGCCTTTTCCTTAGGGTATATAAATAACATAAACAAAATCTACATTCTAAAATACAGAGCTTTGAAAGTAGAAGCTCTGAGCACCTTTTTCCTGAATGGCATTTGATCTGTTGCTAAGATAGCTCCAAGATATTCCTCATGTGAGAATTAACAATGAGTGAATAAATGAATGAATGTAGCCAGATTGTCTTTTTGTACCATTGGAAAGCAACAGTCACTAGAAACAGCAGCGATAAAATATTACATGTCTCTATTTCTTCAAAATGTTGAGCAGATTTTAAATAGCAAATATGACCTTTTTTTTAAACCAGAACACCTAACTTTACTGGAAGAAGCTCTCTTCCTTTCCATGACTTATTTTCACTTGCAAGGCTACTAATATATTATCTAGAACCTGTATCACACATGAAGAAGAAGACCTTACCAAATCAGGTCCAGCTGAGTAGCCAGCTACTGTCTTTGATAATAGTGAACCCCTAAATCACCTCATATGAAAAGCATGTAATATCCCTTTTACCTAGGAAATTTGTGAGGATAGCTGCTCTCTTTTTCTCAAGAAATGATTGGTGTCCTGATGCCTAGAAATAAAGTAGGAATGTTAGTAGATCTGCAGGTGGAGTCACTGGGGGGTGCTGAATGCAGAAAGAAAGAAAGAATGGAGGTGGGAATCGGGGAAGAAAGGAGGAGCTGCCTGGTAAGGTGGATGAGGAGTCAGTGCAACAAGAAATGTTATCAGGTACTAGAGGGACAATTTGATAGAGAGAAATATAGCAGAAATATAGCAGAAATGGAGGTGAAAGCATATAAAAGATGTGCATCATCATTCACAACTGAAGGCTGAAATAAATGATTAAACCCTATTTCTTACTTTACCTAAGTTACCTATTCATCACTGCCTTCTTCGTGTGTGCTTAGGAAATTACTAGTACCTCATCAGTCACCATAAATGAGGTACCTTAAACATATCTTGCAGTATTTTACATACAAAATTATTGAACTAAACACTGGATATTAGGGAATACTTTTAGATCAGCTGAGGCTGCCAAAAGAGAAAACAAAACAAAACAAAAGCACAAATTATTAGGGTGTACATAGCTTTGATGCTATGATTGTTGTAAGAGTATATGTCCTCTGACCAGTATGTCTTCACAGCAAATGTTTTAATATTTATTCAGCATCATTTCTCTATCCGATTTTCTGCTTTTCTATGAGTTTTAGCCTCAAAAATCTATTTATTCAAGGATTCTGTTTGTCATTATCAGGCTATTCAGTGAGAATTTATCCTGTTGCTCCTTAAAGATCAAATTTAAGCATGAAAAGAATTGTGTGCTCTTTCTGGAGTGTTAAGGTATTATGCAAAATACTTCTAATTTCTGTTCGCTTTCTTATGCTTAAGAATACTGCAGTATCTATCTGACATGCATAATGAGGTACACTGATATCCAAGTAGGAAAACAGTTGCTAGGACCGTGTAAGTTTGATAAAGTACAACTTATATGTCCACTTTTTCTCACCACTACAGGTCTTTAATAATGACCATGACCAGCCTCAGTTGTCTGAAATAGCTTTCCTCTCTCTCTGCAGTGAAGCAGGGCTGTGCAAGCAGCATACATCTTTCTCACATATCAAGATATGTGCAAAGCTACTATAGTCTCTCAAAAGGCATTGAAATAATCCAGAAAATGCGCTAAGGGTGTAGGTGATGGCAAAATGAACACAGGTTGGAGTATGTTTCAACTTTCAGCTAGTAACGTGAGTGTAATGTGCAGGAACTGTACTGTACACTTCACTATGTGATTTTTCCTTGATGTCTTTCGCTTTTTCAAAAACAACCAGAACCCTTCCAGAGAAGTGATGTGGAAATTAAATGAGAAAGTTGCGTGTAATTGTTAACCTCAAGTCTATGGCTTTGCCAGCCACATCTCCGCCCCATGTCAGAGCTCCATGCCCACTGCATGCTCACCCTGCTGACACTGTGCGCTCACCCTGCCCTCTGACGTGACACTTAGCTCCTAAACTTCCAGGTCATTGCCTGCCCTCAGCTTGTCTATACCACACACAGCTTGACAGAAGGGACACTGCCTAAAGGACATCACCATCTATGGGTGCTTCTTAAGAAGTAAGCATGGGGGTCTCTGGAGTAGCAGGCTGCCAGACACTCTCCTGGGGCTTTATTTGTCAGGCCAGTGAGGCAGAATGGCAACAGTTTGCTGCAGTCTCCTCTTCCTACCCAGACAGGATGAAGGACCACAGGCTGTAGATTTCCTTCAGAGCACAGGTTGTTTCTGCTGCTTCTTACTACTTGTAGATATCCACCTGGAAGACACAGACGAGTGAGTAACAGAGGGGAAGTTCCATCATTTTGATAGTACTGATGGTAGTTTACCACCGGGGATAATTAAACATGGCAGTGTGGATCCAGCTGCTCTGCATCTGTCTTTCTATCATATTATACATGTATTTTAAGAGGAAAAGTTTGAGTTCAATGTTCTATGTATTTTCAGATTTTTTTCACTGCTTTAACTGAGGCATTTTAAGGGATATTCACAAGGCATCATGTATCATTATGCCATAGCTCTAARGCGTAGGTGTAGGCCAGTTTGTACAGCTATACAAGACAGAGCAGTGCCAGTTAGCTACGAACTCAAATTTTGAAGACATGAATCATGTCTGTATGATGCWATTTAGTGTATTAGGCCTCTTGATAGGGCTAAGTAGCAATGCCGTGCTGATGTGTGTCTGCTTCTCTTGTATCTATCTTGTTCAGCTCCAGCTTAGGGCTGTCTGCACCATGCAGTGCTGCACAGTGTTTGTATCCCAGTACTGTACAGTAATTATATTACTAGCTGATGAAGCCATCCATCAGTGAAAATGCAAGCTTTCTTATTTCTATTTAGGGAACATACTTGTTTCAGTTCACAAGAACATTATACGGCTTCATTCTATGTACTTTCAATATCCTATTGTATGAGATGTGTGGTGTAAGAACTACAACTCCTAAAGCTAGATAATCTTTCTGCAGAAATTTAGGAATGTATTCTAGAATGATCAATATTTTCATGAGTCCTTCATAAAATAAATACGCATTAAYATAGAATGATAGGTCAGTATCCATCACGTCAACATGTTAGCTGAATTTCACCTCAGCATGTTTTAGACAGCAGCTTACTAGTGATTCTAAGTAAATTTTATCTAGAAACTCATTTACTTCTATTCATTTTATGAAAATAAAAAAAGCAATGAGCATCATTTTAGTATTATATTGTAAATAATGCTATTGCTTTACAGGGCCTCCTACTTTTTTTCTCAGTGCCCTTTCTGCTGTTTTATACTAGTTACCTTTCAGTTCCAGTAATAATATATGATGAATTAATTAGTGGAAGTGTGTGATAATTATTGTCAGATGAAATAAACATAAAACAMAWATGGTTTATAACTAATCAATAGTTATGTACTACACTCAATCTTCTATATGCAGGGCATGTCTAAGTGGCATCATTATAATGAAAATCAAATTATCATACAGCTATGTTGATTATGGAGCTTCATTATAACTTTCATCCTCTTCATTCGGTTCCTGCTTAAGTCATGCTTTTGTGCCCGCTTCTTAAAAATGGCAGATAGTTCTCTAACTTTTCTGTGCATTGATTTATTGTTAAAATTGATGCATAAAATTTCTGATTATTGCAGCTTTCTCAAGGTCTTTCACAGGTATTATACAGTCAAGCTTCAAATTCTTTCTCTGCAATAATATGGAAGCAATACAGAGGATTAAAGACAAACTTAAATGATATATGTCCGTGTGTTTGGCTTTAATCTGTGCCCGAAGATATTTTGACCTAAACTACAAAATATATTGCAGTTTCATAAGAAGCAGCTGCAGCCAGCTCATTCAGAGCTGAGCTACTCAGATTTAACTCCATGGAATATGGAACAGGTAAAATTATTTATGACCCTTTCAGTCACTAGTTTTTGATTTGGATTGAAAAGAAGTCTATACATTTGTATTCATATGCCATTTCATTATTCTCTTGCTTTGCCTAAAGGATAGATGAAAAAAGGGGGGTGAACAACATTCAACAAATCTGCAGAATCAAAATACTGCAGGAGTGAAATAATTATGGTATATTCTTTTTGACATATGTTTCAGTTTGTACATAAAGTTTAAGAAATTCTCTGATGAAAACGCTACCAAAATATGTTATTGTTTGGAATAACATATTGTTTATCCGACARATTGTTTGGTCCAAGTGTCATTCTGGACTTTAAGTTTGCGTGCAAATGGTCGCTGTCTTTATAACAAGGAGTCTACACAATAGCACTAGAATAAAAAGCTCACAAGACCTGGATGACTATCTTTTTATCTGTTATACTATCCAGAAAGTTTTGGAGATTTCAGTGTTCCCGTAGCTATATAGTTTTATGTGCAAGGGCAGGAAATAACATTTTTCTTCAAGTCAAGTTTGGTTTTTAAAATTATCATCACTGAAAATAATGAACTTCTTTCAAAGGTATCTATAACAATTACTGTGCAGAAAGCCAGAAGACATGAGTTTTTCATTAGAGCTGAGAGTTAACTATTGAAAATGACAGTTAATACTTCCTGTAAGAATAAACAGTCTACAAGAATCATTTGGGCTTAAAGGAAACATTAAAATCAAGAGTTTGGCTGCCATTCTGCCGAACACATTTGCCTTGGAAGTAGTAATTCTTATGTCCCTTAAAAATTGTGGCTACAGTTATGCTTTGCCTAATGGGTGACTTTGCTGAATAAGGTTGTTTTTCATTCAATACCTGTTTGTAGGTTGTGCTGTCTCTGGAATTGAAATTCATCAGTACTCGTTGGTAAAATCATTAGGAAACGATATGTTACCAAAAAGCTTTTCAGACTTTAGAATTGCTGTTGACAAATATTGTTAACACTTTTCAGACACAGAAGTGATACCTCTGCTCTTTTCAAATGGGAGAAAAAATTGGGAGAAAAAACCAAAATGCAGATTTTTTTGCTCTTGCTTAGCAGCTTAWCCGAATCCAGTTGCTTTGTAGTAAATAAAACTATTGTGGTTGATGTCATGGATAAGGCCCCAGTACAATTAACATATCTCAAAAGTGTGATTATGGAAAGGTATCTGCTGTCAGAGGTGAATACTGAATTTTCTTCCAGGGTAAATAGTAGTTTTATTTTATTTAAGTTATCTGGAGGGGCAAATATGGACAGTGGGAATAGGTTAATCTATGGAGGACTCCAACCACCAAGGCTGCCAGCAAAGCCAATTTTCTCTGTAGTATGTCTGACTACGGACTACTGACTTTCTCCGTTCAGTTAAATGTCAGTGGACATTTTACCTGGAGTTCTGTGTTACCCCTTTCTGGCATTCTCATTTGGCCTTTGGTCTTTCTGCTTTCACTCTTTTGTGTGTTTAACGTTCTGTTCCTGTAATTGTCTGGAGACGAAATTTGGTACAAATCTGGAGTTCTGCAGAAATATTAGATTTTGCCATATTACATAATGGGCATGTTATTTATAAAGAACAGCCAAATCCATGTTTGAGGATAGAAGCAAATTAGGATGTCTTGGACAAAAAGGCCAAGAAAGTTTATAAAGCAGAATTCATAAATGCTTTATTAAACTCTTTAGTTCTTGTACTTTAATTGAAGCAATAATTGTATTTGTTTGTAGGTACTTTATTTGAAATTAGGGATATATATCTAATTCTGAATTTATTCATTTTAAATATTTGACTAATTTATTGCTAAGAAAAAAAACAAATATACTTACAGAGAAGTAGCAAATTCAAATCATTCAATTATCTTAATTAGTAATAGTTTTACTTAAGAGCACACAGTAAACCTGTGTAAGTAATAGTAGCAAAGCAGACAAATATCTACTCAGAGRTTTGATAGTTGTAGAAACTGAGTGAAGTGTCACTGGTATCAGAGGTGAGTCTCTATATGTTTTTCTATATTTTAGATGCATGTATGCAATCTTCTAGTCATCTTTCTTTGTGTGCTTAGTATTTGTTTTTTATTTAGCCTGGAGTTTACAGATATGCTTAAAGGAATTTACTGATCAGCTGAAATAAGCTAGAGATAGTCAGAATTTCCAGAAGGATCAGTGTTTAATAAAAAAAAAAATGCTGAATTGCTGAAACTGGACTATTTTGTCTGTTTTTTGTAGTTCTAACTGAATTGCATTTGCCAGGTAAACATCTGTTAGAAACCTGTCTGCTTTTGACAAGCTCACCTGGCAAGCTGCTAAGTCTGCCCCAGCTGCAAAACTGAAGCAGCTCTATCATTTGGGCTGCTAGGGCCAGCTGCTGTGTATTTGTGCAGCCTCATCTTAAGGAATATGAGAAGCCTGAAAGTCCTGGGAACTCTTGGTATAACTCAGCCTTCTTGTCCGACTTCTCAGCATAAACCCTGGAAATCACGTGGGCAATCCTGATCAGGACTTGGACTCTTGGACAGCATCAGCTCTTGAAACCACAGCAGCAGGCTCATGGCAGTGTAACAAGTCCTTGGCACTGAGGGCTGCGTGCTTTGTCTCATTTAGGGAATAGAGAATGGAAACGTTATGCATTTTCTGTAGATGTGTATTTTAAGTCCTTTCATTCATTCCTTTTGTTCCGTGGCACAAGAAATCTTCCAGTCAATGTTTAACCACAAAAATGGAAATTTGAAGTTTTGTTTAGCTAGGTCCTTTGGGATAGTCAGATTTACTGCCCTTAGACAGGGCACCTTAGTGGCCTTCATAAAGGCATAGAACTGACCATGCAAATGCAAATAGTAGAATGAATTACACAGAGCAAGTAACTGTGTAGACTTCCTGAACCTGTGAAATCRAGTCTGTAAGATCTGTTCAATTTGACTTTCTGTTCCTGGTCCTTCTTCTGACTTCTATTTACTACAAGTCAGTCTTAGATCATCAGATTCTTTCCTTTGAATCACAGAACTATCAAACAATGTTTTGTTCAACAGCAAACTGACTATATTTGCAAGAGCAAATTGAACTGTGTTTGAAGCAATACTCCAGTGCTGAAAATTCCATGTTCTCCTTTTCAGAAATTTAAATAATTTCATCTTTAAAGTTGGCAGAATTTTCCTTTTGATACTCAAATGGAAGACAGCTCCAGGACACTTCTCCTCTCATTGTTAGAAACCTACTACCTACCTACTACTTTAAACGTAATGGTCAGTATACAGCCATTTGTTCATGTCCTAGAATTGCCTCTTTTATTTAAATAGCTCTTCTCTTTAAAGAAACCTACTCCTTGATCCATTTCTAGACTTCATCATGTCTCAGGCTCCCTTTAGCTGTGCCAAATAACCTAACATTCACGAGATTTGTGCCAAACTGACTATGCATGAAGAACAGATAAGCAAATTGTACCACAAAGTGCAAAAAAAAAAAAAACCCCAAGAAAATTGATTTTTTTCTTCCTTGAATATTTGCCTGGTATTGCTCCTAAGTAATTTAAAAGTGTTGTTAGAGTAGCCCCAGCACATACTTTCCAAACATCTCACCTTTCCACGGGTCCGTATGTTTTGCCCTGTTTTGCTTACRGTGCTGTTTTGATGGTTAATCTATTTTCCTTTTTATGTCTGATACTTCTTGGGGAGAAAAATGGTCTCCCTGAAAGTGCTGATTTTTTGTCCTTTATTTCTCATTCTGCCTCTTGCCTCATCAGCCTGCCCCTTTTCTGCAAGGGGTCCTGGAAGAGTTGTTCCTGCAGTGGGTGCCAAACAGGAGCATTGCTGATGGGGTAATCTGCTGTGAACTCAGCACTTCATTTCAGCAGTTCTCCTACAGATTCGTGCTTGTAAAAATATGTATTTCCTGTGGGCTCACAGACTGAAATTTCCATATAATCTTCAGAGCAAACCTAATGGCTGACATTACTGCTTTATCTGAGTGATAAGTTAGCCTTCTTGATAGTTAAAGGCTGGCAGGCCACATCCTCAACTAGGATACAATGGCATAGCTCTATTTGAAATCAATGGAGCTGTGACATTTCGTATCAGCTGGAAATCTCTCCTGTGAGTTTTAAGGGCTTTTGTGTGAACCTTACTGTCTTGTTAGTATGTCTGATGTAGTGAGTAGTAGATCCACTGGTAATTTTATGCACAGAATAAGATATTGCCTGGTATGAGGTAGGGTATTTTATTAAAGGAGAGGAAGAATAGACATGTAGCTCAAACTGCTTCTGTTCACCTTAGAAATACACCTAGTCTACAAATCTGTTTCAAAATAGCTATCTTGGGGAGGGATGTCACAAGGCGTGGTTTGTAATTAGTAATGATTTGTTTAATCACAGACTGGGWTTTCACTTAAGGTTTTCTTTCCAGTCCTTTGCTTTCACATTGGCTGGTCAAATTTGGCGTGTTTTCTGTTGGGATACATTCAGTTTTGATTTCAGTGTCCATGCTAGTAGTGTCTAAGAGCAGCAGGTGTGGATGTTGTTGTGAATATTAGACTGCAGCTTGTGAAGTTTCTTGTGAAGCTAGAGAGACTCTCCTTTGCTATGTTAAGTTCATCCTTTGCCCTATCTGTTAAACAGTAYATTTTCATACTTCTTCATACTTCTACTTCATACTTTTCATACTTCAGAAGAAGTATGGTTATATAAAGGATGGGGAGATGTGTGGAAGTCCTTAAGCTTTCCCTGTAAAGCTTTTAGTGCAGGAAATTTGAAAGAGCTTTRTAATGGTGTTATGCTTGTACGTATTCAGAGTTTGTCAGCAACTGTGCTGCCCTATCTTATAGCCAGAGAGAAGGAAATAGGGCTGAAGGAAAAGGAGACAGTCACCATAAATTTAAATAAACTTTTTCTAGTCTTGTCATCTGCACGTAGTGATAATAAAAAGACATCGTTGCACATTTTTTATTTAAGTTACTCTTGCTTGGCAATGGAAAGCAGATATTTATTCATGCAATGAAAAAAAATTGTTTAGAGAAAAGGTTGCATTTACTAGAAACATTAAGAGTATAACTTGCTCACATTTCTGTAGGTCAGCCTTTCTATACACAGCATTGATTTTGTTTCCTTTTCATATAATAAATAAGCCCCTGGACTTTGCACAAATGTTTATTAGTTGTGTTGGATTTAGAAAGATTTCTTTTTTAGCTCTGTAAACCAGCAGTAGGTAGAAAGTCCTGAACTAGAGAGAGAGAAAGGTGAATGATTCTGTGCTGTAAGAGCATTTTTTACATTATTTAAAGAAATTCATGTCTCTCTTCCTAAACAGAAAATGCCTTCTAACAGAGGGAACAAATAAATCTTTGACTTCAATGAAGGGAGGAGACAGTTGTGCATCCGTGTGGTCACGACTAGATCCAGCACACAYGATGATGCGAACACAGGAGTAATGCCACACAGAGCGTTGCTGCTGGAGGGTAACGGTAAGAGCAGAAGAGATAGAAAGTTATGCTTTTAGAATTTTTTTTTTGAATTGAATTTCACGAGTCTATTTAAGAAAGACATAAGGAATGCAAATCAAGACCATGTCACTAAAATGTAGGTACTTAATTTAGGTAACCTAATCCAAGGTTATTAATCATGTATTGAGATTCATATATTTATACACCCAAGCATACTCTCTCTCACCTACACTCACACGCGCGTRCACACGCACGCACACGCACACAAATATGCATTAGATATGCAGGCTGCACAGAGCATTCAGAAAATGTGACAATAAGCCAAGCCGTAATATTTTGAAACTATACAATAGTTTGGATTCATTTTACCTAACAGCTTTTTTGGATGAGTAATGTTCTTTTGCAAATGAACAACATTGCAGTTGTGATGCTCTCTATTCTTTTCTTTTGGCTATCAAGCGCTGACAAGTGTGTGTAAGTTATCCTTTATCAGAGCACCATCAGTTTTGAATTGTAAGGCACTGTCAGGGAGCAGCGAGGCCTGGCTGTGCAGCAAGGGAAGGTGAGTGGGGAGCAGAGAACAGTAACAAGGCTGGCGTTAGCAGTGACCTCACCAACAAGCCAGGACAGTGGTCAGGGCCAGACACAGCCCAGTGATCACCCGCTGAGTTTGCAGGGACGAGGCAGGCCCTGGGTGAAGCCAGAAAGCCTAGACGATGGGTCCGGTCATGGTCAGACTCTTGGAGGTAGGAGACTGGATGTGGACATAGCTGCTGCACAGATGCAGTGTGGCACAGGCAGGGGCCAGCAGCATGAGCTCATCTTAAAAACARTTCCCGAGGGAAAGGAGGAGCAGGCTCTTGCTCCTAGCTTTACTCACAACAGCTTTTATCAGCAAAGGAGATGACCTTGGATGCAGATGGCAAAACTCTGACTTTGCCAGCTGAACTCCTAGAGTGGTAAGGTGCTCTGGGCCCTGACAGGTATGCTTGATGCCATCTAGCTTTGATATGAGGTTTTCCTTTTTCCTTTTCCCTTTTCTTTTTCCCCCTTTCCCTTTTACTGAAAGACTGAAGGGACAACATATCATCTGGCATTATCAGTGCAGTGAAGAGAGTTCCTGTGAGATGGTTGAAATCGTCTTACAGAAACCTCCCTGTTATGACTTTTTTGTAAATCAGCAGTGAAATCTAGACTTCATAGAAGTGAGCAGCTTGACTGCAGAATACTTAAGAACAGTACTAACCCAACTAATCTTGTACATAGTAGTTTGTTAGGARTTACCTCATTACAGCAGGAGTTTAGCTCAAAGTACAAACAGCATTAAAGGGCAAGATGAATTAAATTAATCTAGTTATGGAGTAGTAATTGCAGTGAGTAACCAAGAACGAAAATTATGATACTTTGGCTAGTTCAAATAATCCTGGAAGCTGCATCTACACCAGTAGAAGTCTGTTAAGTGTATGTTCAAAGAGGCTGTGATTAAAAACAGATTAAGTAAGATGAAAAAAATACATGAATAAGAAATGCTATGTGATGAAGTCAGTGATACGTAGGCAGATTTAATTAGTGCATAAGYATATGATTTAAATATCAGATCAGAATCAAAAGGGATTTCTGAGATGCTTTCTGTGTGAAGACAATGAAGACAAAATAGGTTCTTTAGTCTGCTGTCTGGGGAGAATTTTTTGCCTGTGCTAATGGCTGTTCCAAATTAGCAGACATGCATTCTTACCTCTACAGTGGCCACATAATGTAAGGACTAATATTGAAATAGTCTTTCTGTTATTAGCACAACATAGAAATTCAGGACCCTGCATATAGATTGAATTGCTCATCAGAAAAACATATGCATCAAGAGAAATTTGAAAATAGGAATAGCTAGGACCACAGCCTTGTATGATCACAGCCAATACTTTTAGGAAAACAGCTGCTATACTCAGAAGGAAACATAAACATGAGGCTAAAACTGTTTGTAGGAGTCAGTTTATAAGTGAGACTAATGTGAGGARTAGTATTTTGAGGAAAGTCCCTCTTGCTTGAGTTTACTTTGTATTTCATGTGCCCTTTACATTAGCATGAATAATCTAGCCACAATACTGTATTCCTTTCTCACTTTCAGGTTATACCTCTCTGTTCCTTCCCAATTATAGCACTTTTTCTGCAATCTATTCTTTATTTTCACATCCTTTCCTAAGGTAGTTCGGTGAATTTTTGTCTTTTTTCTCTGCTGCATAAGCTGGCACTATCCCAAATGCTCACAGTGCTGTTCTCAGCCAGTTTCCTCTCTCCATGAAACACTATGTTTGGTGTTATGTTTAAGAGCTTTGTTTTTCTAGCTGAAGTGATTTGCTTAAATGACTCAGAGCAATGCTGTAGGCTACTGCATTTCTGCAGGACAGAAAAACAGAGATCTTTTGGTGGCAGAAAATAGATCTGTCTGTTTAAACCTGCCATCTTGTGCTGTGCTGAATGGATAAGTAAGGTAAGAGTAAATTGGCAGCCAGGATGGAGGATTTCTAGCAGCAAAAGAGGCTTGCTCGCGAAGGGCTGTGCATAATTGGGCTTATGTGAACAAGGAAAGATTAAAGAAAAAAAAACAAACAGAAGAGATTTTTCCCATCTGAATATGCCAAAAGCTTCTTATTCACAAGGACTGTAAGGCCTTTCCCAAGAAACAGTCTGAGATCAGGGTCCTTTTAATGTCTGCAAAGCTAAAGCTTTTGGAATTCTTCAGCTGTGTCTGTCAAAATGTGACCTCTAGGTTTTGAGTTTGCACTCTGTGTCTGCCTTTTAGAAAACACTCGGTGTGTCTCTCCACACCTGAATCTGATCGCATTAAGTATGTTTCTGCAGCAGAGGATTTTTTTTCRTTTTTTTCAGCTAAAGGATGCTTTGGATTTAATTGACAGTTGAAGTGATAAAGTTGTTGATTTCCATCATCAGTTAACTGGATAGTTGTGTGTGTGCATGTGTGTGTGTGTTTTTTTTTTTTTTTTTTTTTTTGATAATGACGAGTATAAATTTAGACCCCTTTAGACCCCTAACGGTATTTGTGAAGTGTTGATTTGACAGTACACTTTCCACTACCCTCTCTTGTGTATGTTCCTGTCTATGTCTATGCATACAGCTCTTTCTTTAATGCTAAATTGTGTGAATTGTGTTGCTTATGAACACAGATTTAAAAAAAAAGAATGGAAAAGAGCACTTACAAAGCACCAGTTCTTTTGTTTTAAATTTACTGCTATTTKCAGGAGCTGTGATTCACAGAAGTTTTTAATTTGTTATTTCAAGGTCAGTAGAATGATAATAATAATATAGGAGTGCCCATTGATTCAAGGTACTCTTTATTGTAGATGCAAGTATACCCTTACATACTGTTGAGAATTCTTTCTAATTTTAAAGACAAGTAAAAGCAATAAGAAAATCACATTGAAATAGCAATAAAAACTTATAATTTTATAATAAGAGAAATAATTGAAGAAGATTAGCTACCTGATTATTTTAATCCTGAATATTATAGTTCCAATATTTTACATCCACCAAGCAAAATATATAGAGTCAGGAGTCATGTGTGAATCAATCCTGTTTCTAAGTGAGGTTAAAATCAGATGATGGAACAGTTGTTAACAGCACATTAGCGCTTTTCCTGGAAGGACACAAAGACATATAGAACAGATCAATCACAATTTGAAAGTTGTCCATATGGGCATGTCAATGCATCCATATAAACTTCCGCTCTGGTAATTGTTTGACTAGTGGTTGTTGTGCATTGCTATGCCTTTTGCAAGAGCACTTGGGATAAAAGGTAATGACCAAAATGAAAATGAAAGGTAATGACAGCAGGAAGCATGGAATGTTTTCATGTTTCCCTAGTATATGCTTCAGCTGACTCTGGCTGGAATGGCCAGTTCACAGAACTTTTGAAGATCAGGACTTTTGTAGTTCTCTTTTAAAGTGACTGGTGGAATTTGTTTTGTGTGTTGCATATCTGAATAAAGCTCTCAGGTACGTGCATTAGTATGACTTGAACACATTGTAGTACACCGCTGTAAGCTGGTTCCCCTAGACACTTAATGCTCTTCCTTTGTTCTACTGGCTATTCTAGAATTACACAAGAAATCAAGAATTAAATCAAAGTAAAATGTTTTCCTCTGTCTATAAATCTCATTTTTTCTCCCCAAATACGTTGTTTTTTGCTAGCTCCAGCCTTGCTGTGTCTACAGTTAATACACTTTGTAATCCAGTGGAAGCTAGCATCATTTGATGGTTTGGGTAGCACTTTCTTATGTTAAGAACATCTTAATTTGTATCAAGGCACCTGTGGATTTTTAAATCTATCTTTGTGAGTTCTTTTCACTTTCTTGCAAAATATGAATAACTGCCAAAATACACTTGAGATATAAAAGTTGATAAGGGCTTGCAAAGCCAGATCTTCTTCCACAGACAAACCTGATGTATGTCAGGTATCTGAAGCCTCAAGCCTCAGCTAGGAGCCTGTGGATGTCTAACAGCCCAAGATGTAGACCTTTCCATCCTTCCTCCTCCCCTCAGCCTCAGGCAAGCCAAGGTAAAATAATCTACCTCACCAGTCTAAGAGAAGGCTAATCTAAGTAACTGGGAGATATATGTGTAATTTTATTTTAATTTCCGTTCACCTTTTCCTAGAAATGTGAAAACTATGTTTCAGTTTTGTAGACAAGTATTAATACCTTACATTTGACCTAATCCACTGTAAATGAAAAGCATAGCTCAAATGTTCATTCCTTCAGAGGCCCAGTCAGAACCTGCGCTGCCTCTGGACACATTCTTCTGGGATACTCACAGTATAACGGGAGCATCCATTCACAGTTCAGATTTGCATCTGGGAAAGGAGGGATCTGTTGGAAACGTTTGTTGGCAGTTGGTTTTAACCAGGCGTCACCTCTGGCAGCACTAGGAGTGATGCCAGGGGAACAGATTTTTTTATATACATAGATATATATATTTTGATAGATTTGTCCCTTTGTGCTTTAAATATGAATACTTGCTTTCCCCGTTGGCCGTTACTAACAAGCTCCTTCACTCCAGTCTTCCTTGTTCTGTTACTGAAATGCAACAGTCTAACAATTTGCTAGTACACTTTCCTTCTTCCGTGAGGCAGTCATTTTCATGTGAGGTTAAAACATTCTATTTGGCAATGCTTTCAGGAAGAAAATTGTCAGCTATAGAAATATTATTAGACTGCTGTCAGTAAATAAAGTACACTCCAGGTTTAGGAATGGGTAGTAGATTTAACTTCTTTGCTTCCTAAGTGGCGAGAACRTAACCTTATAAGTTGGCAGCCGTTATAGGAACCCTGTTTTATTAGAGACTGCTGCTCTGTCCCTCGAGGACAGTTGCGCTTTAATGCTCTTGAAAGCTCCAGGTCACCGTCTCAACCCCAAACTATATCCCTCTATTCCTGAATCTTACGSTTTCAGGAGTACATTAAAAAAGCAGATAGTTTGCTTAAAAGGATTAGGCAAAGTAATGTAACACTCACTGACAGAAGATGCAGAATTTCTATGAATGTGGAAATTACAAGCTCTCATTGGCAAGCACGCTGTTGGATGGAATGTGCATGTGTGCGTGCTCGCAGAGGGTATGATGCAGAAAAAGAATTTAAAAAGCAGAAGGGAAAAGGAATGCTGGAGGGCTCTTGCAGAAGCTACTACATGGGGCTATCTGCTTTTATAGATTTTTCAAAAAACAAAAGCTAGTAAAATTGGATTGATCCGATGAATTATGCTTAGTTAATTGTCACTGGAAAGAAGGATGAATAAAATATTTCAGATGCTCTGCCAGTAAATACACTGAAAAGTTCTTAAATTTAAGTATATGCATATATATGCATATAAATATACGTTTACATAGTATATGCTTATATATACATATATATATACATAAAAGTAATCGGTAATCTACCAAAAGCAGGATTAGTTACCTCCTTATGTGATTGGTGTTTGGTCTCTAGATTAGATAATTTTATTTATTGTACAGTTCTGGCAGTGATAGGGTGAGAGCTCTTCAGGTATGGTGAATCTATCTAAATCGAAACTAAAGGAAGAAATTCTGCTCTCAATTACACCTATCTAATAGGATTAGACTGAAATAAGGGAAAATGTTATGGGAAGTAGGATTTGACTAYCATTTTAAAAAGAGGAAAAAAATAAAGATGTAGCAGTATCTTTTTTGCAGCTAGAAAATAGTTGATGATACTGTGGGTCACAGTTACTATATTTAGAATAGGATTTTCAGGCATCAAATTTKCCTTTTGCAGTGTGTCTTAAAAACAAAGAATGGCATTCAGCATATGGTTTCCAGATTTAAGTATAATTTCCTAGGGGAAAAAAACCTGCTAGGTTTAATAAAATGTTTCTGAAATCTGTATTCTTTTAAAACTAGTATTACACACATTCATTCTTTTTAACTTGTCCCCTTTCCCATGGTTTCTTTGGAAATAATTTTTAAATTCAAAAATACCAAAGGTTTTTATCTTGTATCAGACAATCTGAACACAAACTAGGAACCATCAGCCTTCTGGCTTGTTGGGGATATACTGATGCAAAGTGATCTCAGTATCAGCATGTTGAGGAGGAAAGCAACAAGCATTTAAGGAAGAATTTTTTTTTTTTTTTTGTCAAGAGGTCAAGACCTTTAGAAGCAGAAGGTCAAGATACCATGTTTGTAGTTCAGTCAGTGAACACTCACACCTAAGGTTGTATTTATTTTTTATCAGATGCTTACATTTAATTTTCATGACCCCTAAATATCCGAGGACCAGTTTTGTCTCACTAGAAGGGACATGTAGTTAGTGTTTGTACAAATGTTTGTCCAACTTCCAATTGGAATATTTGCACATTTGGATTTTGATTCCCTCTCCATTGTGGCTCCTTCACAGAGGATAAATTTGGCCATATATATTATTCAGAGGTTGGGTGTTTATCATAATAAATGTGATCATAAAAATAGGCTTTCTGTTGTTGGGTTTTTGTAACTTTTAATAAGAGCACTAAAATGTGAATTTTTAAAATCTTACTATTTCATTTATTCACCATCTATGTGAAAAAATAAAAAAGGTTTATATATACATATATGACTTTAAAACCAGCAATTTAATACTCTCATGAAGTGTTCKGTATCATTAGCTGCATCTCCTTCTAGTTCAATCATGCTACTTTTCAGTTTGAAAGTAATGTTTAGTTAACAATATTCTCAGTTTTATGGAGATGGCTTTATTTATGGCATGGCCAGGAGCCAAATGTGTTTTCAGTGTTTGAGAGGGAGATAGCTGGGTGGAAGTTAGAGTCAGCAGCCTCATAAGCTCACTGTGTCTGCAATAGGTGCTCAGGGAGTAAAAAGGCTTTTTTGTTTATAAACTTGTTCTTACCCAGCATTGAAAATTGGAGACAGATACTCCTCTTTTGACCCCCGTGTATGGTAGTGTTCTTGGCAAACAACCCAGCTGAGCGGGGGGAGTCGGCTCGCCTGCCTGTACGCTGCTTTGGGTTTTGGTGTGCCTGGCGCTCCTCAGCCTCGGAAGCCTTTGCTGCATGCGGGCTGCAGTCGCCATTTGCACGTGGGGAAACTGAAGCCTAATGAGGGTAGGAGTTGCCTGAGGCCATAGAATAGAGTACTGCTAAAACTGGGACCAGGCACTAGTTGTCTGAATAGCCTCTCTTGTATTTTTATCCACTGTCACATTCTGCAGTGAAAACATAGCCTAAACCAAAGTTCATTGATGTTGGTAGAAATGCTCTCATTGGCTCTGACAGGTATTAATTTAGTTCCATGGTATTTGGCCTAGGATGTACAACACCGCAGAGATTTAAAATGTTCACTTAACAGCAGAATTTATTCTCCAGATATTGCTTTATTTTGGTAACTCCATTTCTCCTGCTTTGGCTTTCTTAGAATATTAATTTCTTTAAAGACATTTAAGCACTTTAAAATATTTGTGGGAGTGTGTGTGTGCATGCATGTGCGCGTGTAGGTCTTGTGAGCCTGGTCTCCAGTTCTTTCTTACTGCTGCTTAAAAACACAATTAAACAAAAAGTGGGCTTTTTTTTCAAAAAAGATTCTGTACTGCTAAATGCTTGCTTGTTTGTTTGCCTGTTTCTGATTAATACAAGCCTATCTCAGACAGAAAGCCAACAACAACACTCACATTTATAACGCAGCATGATGCATTGATCCAATCTTGAAGGTTACCCTTTCAGTTCAGCAGCTTCATTGACTTCTAGATAGTATCCATTTGTATTTCCAGTCATCTTGGTGACATTATTGCAGGCTAAAGTTTTAGACTGAGGGTGTACAAGAACAGATGACAATTTTAGCACTGATGTAGTAGCACTCAGATTTAAGAGAAGCCATTTGAAATACCTTGTATTTCATTCTTTCATAGGCTCTGCACCTGGGGARAGTGATGCAGAATGTGTCAGAGAGTAGGAAAATGCTTAAATATATTTTCTTTGAATAATGCGAAATGAGTGACTTCCAGAAGGAGGCCTGGAATTTGAAGTCTTGAATTCTGCTTCTTCCTCTGACGCAGACTGGCTTTGTAGACACTGTTTATCTTTTCTGTGTTCCTGCTTGTAGTCTGTAAAATGAAAGTAATGGATCCAAATCAGATCAAGCAAATGTTTGACTTTAAGCATGTGAATTCAAATATTTAAACATTTTGCTATAAAAGGACCAATATCAGTGATCTCAGGGTGTTGTAAAGGTAAACAGCATTTTTATGAAGAGTTCTTAAATTTTCAAGCGWAGTATCTGAATCTTGAGAAGTATTATTATTAGCTATGAAAATTCTTCTCTCCTACAATTCTGAGAAGCCTTTTTTCTCTCTTATAGCAATAAAATATTATGATAAATAGATTACACAGAGGTAATTTATTTCTGTAATTTATCGATGACCACTTTAAAGGTGCGGCAACTCAGTGATGTTGTACCTCTGCTGCTATTTTAAAAAAATCAGAAAAATGTCATTTGCATGTTTAGATATTTCAGCTTTATAAATTAAAACATACCATGTAGCTCAAATGGGTTAACAGACTCTTCATGGAATAGTATCCAAAGCATTAACCAATCTCTCCTTGCTGTTGCTCTCTTATTACATTGAAAGGCAGAAAACACTGTTACATATACTGCAGTAATCATGTATATTATTGAGCAACTATTGATTGGAACAGTGTTTGGGAATAAAAAAATCCTTGACATAGCTAAATGTAAGGGCAGATACTGTTACTCAAATGGAGAAACTATCTGTGTCATCACAAAAGCATTTTCAAGGACATAAAAACTTCAGTCCTTAATGCAAGTAGTTTATTAGGCTGCTAAACTTCTCAGGTTTCTGCATTTTTTTTTTCCAATTTTGTACTTCTCTTAAAACATTCCCTAAACTGTGGGATTCTTTAGCTAATTTTTAGCTTTAGTTTTCTATGATTTCATCCTCTGCCAAGGAAATAGAATAAGGCATAGACAGAATAAGAGAAATGCTGTTCTAATTCCTTATTGTGAGAGTCAGATTAGGTGCTCATATTGCATTATACCTTGAGCTGTCTGGCAGGTCTCGGCAGAATTATTCAGAAAACAGTTTTCCACAAAAAATCCTTTTACAAATGTATTTATTGTTGTTCATTAATATGTGCTGAAGAAATTTAATTTTAAGAGCTTTCTTTTTTCCAAGTGCAAATCTCCATTTTTTTTCCAATATAATTTTTCTTTTTTTAAAGAAAATTTAGATTTAGCAGGAATATTTTGTGTTGGCTTGACTCCCTACACACCTACTAGGAAAAGTAGCAGGCAAATAGTTCAAATAGTTCTGCTCCCAGCCGTGTCAGGACTTCTTACTGTTACTTCATGTGAGTAAGTTTAATTCTAGATGAAGGTAGCTATTTCCATTTGTTTCTGTAAAATTAGAAAAAGGTGTTTGGATACTGCCTGTTTTGTTGTAGCTTGAAGTTAAACCTGATTAGATCTGGAATCATCATCAGAAAATGATAATGGATACAGGTTTTCAGTTCTTTACGCTGTTGTGAACAAGTCTGTCATTGCAGTAAGTGATGCTATGAACATAAGAGTTGCAAAGGGAGAAGGGGATCTCGCTCAGTCTAAACGCTCCTGTAAATTATTGGAAAACAACATACAGAGATTAAACAAAGGGCAGAAGGTCTCATTTTTCATTCTGCTCAAATAACTTTTATATTGTGCAATATCATGGGCAGCAAGTTCAGCCAGGAAGCTCTTTATGACRGGAAAGATATTAGAGGTATAATGCAGAAGAATGTACACTCCAAGGCATTTATAAAAGTGGAGAAATTTCATATTGTGTTTTTACAGTACAGCTTTGCCGCTTGTGAAGCACTGGCAGATGTGCCTAGTGCTATATTAACTAGCAGTGCTACCCTAACATAAAATAGATATATTTCATTTYTAGACATCGTTTTTTATGAATGGATGARCTCTGTAAATTCCTTCTCATTCATTAATATGAATAAAATAAATTCATAATATAAATTCATAAAATAAAAAATGATAAATGAAATGAAGCTTCACACTGTTGAATTCCTGGGTCAAGTCAGAATCCTTGCTGAAAATCATCGGTATTTTTCCTTTCTAGTGATAGGCAYAGTCTTCAAGTTCAGTTGCCTGGAGGAAGTTCCCATCTTGCTCTCTATTCAGAATACTCCTGCTTCTCAGAATATGAGCTGCTTTCCRTCTGGTTGTGTTCTGGTCTACTCAGGCTTTTCTGAAAGTGTACAAAGTGGGACAGCTGCCATTYGCATACTGATGCCACTGAATATTTTTGAGAAGTATGTAGTTCTGTGTGAAGGGAGATTTTCATAGGACACCAGTGGAAAAGGTATAAATTCGTTAATATTTTTCAATATTATTAACAAATTTTATTAATAGAAAAAAGATTTTTTTTCTGTGTTGAGATAGATAGAATAAACCTTGAAAAGCCAGTAGACCTGAGATGTGTAATATGTAAGAAAGAGAATTTCTTTTTGTTRTTGGGAACAATAAAGGACCAGAATTACTGTAGTAAAAGCTCTTTTTCTTCCTTTTTTWAAAAAATMTTTTTTTTTGTTTGAATRGAAAAGACCAAAAACATAYATCCTCGTGAAAACTGAGATGCATGGTGATTATCTAAATAYTCTTTACTTGCAGATTAGGAGTCCAAGTTTTTTTAAAAAAGGTTTATTTTGTCTAGGGTATTTGTGTGAAAGGTGATCGATACAACCACCCCTGTGTACAGAAGTATTTTCTTGGCCTTGAATTAGAGAAAAAAAAAACTGTTAAAATTTATTTTAAAGTTTCACATTATATTTTATACAAACTATTTAAAAGGTCTTCRCATTTGAAATGCTTTATCCTTGACTTCCTACAGTCTTTCCTATACACAAGTCAAATTTACAGCCTGTAGTAATCTTACTGAGTCATGCATGCAGTTATGAACAGACGTGTTGTTTGAACTAGAGCATAAAGTACCAAGGGATGAAGTTRTGATAAAAACAGTTAAGGCTTGATTTTACTGTCATGAACTTTTTGGTTTCCTTTTATTACACTTACAGTTTTAAAATTCAACCAAGAATAAGAAATAATAATAGCAATAAATCAGTAACATAGAAAGAATGTTTATAATGTCTCAAAAACATCACTGTAATAGAAATACCTTATCCACACTGGAGATCCACTTTATTTCYCCCCTTACTCCCCAGATCTCTTAGATAGCAAATAATTTTTTTAGTGGAGACAACTCCAAGTCTAGTGAYAAGTCACTGTCCCTATCTACATGAACAAGGCTGACAGATCCCTCCTGCAATTGGTATGAGATAAGTTGTGTTTATGATTGATGGGGAGAGAGAATTGGGGCATGGACTTGGTGAAGGTTTATTGGGGACTGGACGTAATACAGAGGTGTAGTACTCTAGATATAATGCAAGTAAACACACACATGCTGAAGTTCAATTCTGTTCCGCAAAGGACTTTGGACACATATTCAAAGTCTCATTTTCTTCAGTGTTTTACCCTATCRTGCTTTGTAAAATAAATAAGCCAGGGTACGTGGTGAGTAACGGAAATGCAAAGCTTCTTCTCTGCCATTAGAAGAAGCAAGAGTAGCTGCATTAAACTCGAGCARTTCTGCCTCTTTAGTGGGAATGGTAAGGTAAGAGGCAGAACAGGATCAATCCTCTTTGCGCATCTAGTGCGAATCTTTCATACATTAATCAGTTAAAGGCAACGTCCCTGTAGTGATACCAGAATTATTAGCTCTGATGACTCACCCTTCACCAGAATCATAACAATGTAATTATTCTTGAACAGAAACTGATAATTTCCTTGTGATTCTACCACTCTTGTGTTCTAATCCTTCTTACTTGCTTTTCAGTTACAGAAAGGGGCTTTAATAAGCCCCTTTAATAAAATGTGTTTACTGAGCTTCCTAGTGGTTCATCCTAATTTGAAAAAAAGTGAGTTACACCCTTGTCCTGAATAAGCTTGTGAGAATCCTGTAGAAARTGAAAAAACAATGAGTCAGACATTAAGTGCAACTAATTGGCATTTATTCAATGGTCCTTCTAAATATGAGTCATGCCCCATTTAAAATCTAACTGAAATTATAGAGCATTTCATTAGGAAAGATAATTACCAATTTGTTCCTCCCTAAAAAAGCTAAGTATATGTTATAACACAGTTAARATCTACCTTGACATTTAGGAAGTAAGGAGGGTTTGTATGCTATTAGCAAAAAAAAAAATTGCATTAGAAGGTATACTATCTTTTTCCGATTTTCACTGTTGGAATGGAAGTCTCAAATCAAAGAACAGGCAATTAAACACGTATAAATATTTTTTCCCATGGCTTTGGTCTTTTAAAATTCCCGTTAAACTAGATTTTTCTCCTCCAGCATSACAACAGAATTTCCTGAAAATCTCAGCGAAAACAAAACAATGTAAGGGGAAGATCAGCTGATACCAGTAAACCAATAYCAGACCACTGTCTTCAGAAAGTCTGTGGTGATTTAGAGTAAYTAATGACTAGCTAATTGTTGGGTTTGTTTCACTTTTTCTTGTTAAATTAGGATGAAAAAGCTTTTAAAGAATAGAAAAAGAGAAGAATACCGTAGTGTTTTTAAACATAATTGTGATTAGAAACATTCCTACTTAAGCTTCAACTGTGTGGGAACTGAAACTCTTCATTGTGGGTAATGGAAAATAACTGAATGTTTGTTCAAATTTTCTCTCTGCCATTTCRTTGTATTCGATAAGGAAACAACCTTTGCTGGTGAACTCTGAAACTTTAAAACAGTGAACTTTCATGAGGACAGCACCRCTTCTACTCCTCCATCACATAGTGCCACTTGTCTCTCCCAGATTACATCCCATTATGAAATCCTGGCAGGCTTATGCTTATCCTTGTGCTGTAGCCTTCCTCGGTGGTATGAGCAACCTCCAGAGACGCAGAGAGGGCACGTTCRCCGCTGAAGTAAATTCAGAGAAAGCAATGGAGTTGTACCAGGAGAGAACCAGGCTTCTGGGAGTTCAGAAGTTTGCAGCACAAGCTACAGAGCTCCTAAAAACATTAGCAGTGGCTGAATGATTGAGATCCAATCTGCAAACATTTAGGGGGAAGGAACTTGAATAACAAAGATTTTGTTTCCCAGCAGTTAGAAAACAGATTGTCCCAGCTACTTAAAACCTTTTAAACTGTGTGTGTGTGTGTGTGTGTGTGTGTGTGTGTGTGTGTGTGTGTGTGTGAGGGAGGTGAAATTAAAGACTGAAGTTATAACACATATGTCTTAAAGTTGTATACTGTGAGCTAACAAAGGATGAAAGTCATTTGCTGGTGAAGGACAGAAACAGAATTTTTTGTTTTCCCTGGCATTTAAGAACTCAGATGGCAGAAGAGATTGGTAAGAAAAGTACAGATAAATGTAATCAAATCCCCCCCCTCCCCATAAACGTTTACAAAAGTCCAAAGGAAAGGACTTGTGGCTTGGAAAGGTAAGTAGTTTGGTGATATTCAGTGATATAACCTTGAAAAAAGAGAATTTAATACCTATTTTTCTGCTTATCACTGACTTCCTAGAGTGCATATAGAAATGTTTTTTTCAACTTTAGACAGGGTTGTCTGGTTGTAAACAAGTTGTGGCATGAAAATGAAGTAAGGTGGAAAACGTGGTGAATTAGGTATGTGACTTGACTTTGTAATTTTCTGCAGCTTTAATAAAACTTCTGAAACCAGTCAAGACTGAAGAATTTGTGTTAAAATCTTTYCTGAGCTGGATAAATTCTTTAATTAAAGGCGAAACTTTCTCAGTCAGGCTGTGAAGGAGAGGCAAGACTGTATATGTAAAATATCTCCAGCAACTATTTTCTCTCTCATTTAGCTAGAAGAAGACACATAGGGGAAGGTGTAAATGTATGGAGAAAACAGTTCAGTGAATGATTCGACTATGCCCTAAAGTTACACTGACATATTAAACATCAGAAGTCATTTGCAGTTTGGCACTTGTTGAACATGATAATAAAAACTGGCAAATTGAATGTTTCTGTGAACTGGTTCAACATTATATGCAAACCCRTTTGCAAAGGTCTTTCTGCACCTAAAGCCTGCCTTAGTCTCTGACCCTGTATCTTTTCTGCATATGAGGAAGGGTAAGGTATGATATGCAAGAAATGAAGGAACACAGCTGTATGCTTAGTTTAAATAAAACCTAATCAACTTGAAAGGCTGAAAATTTTGAAGTAATGAAGATGCCTATTATATTTATATGCATGTAAACACAGTTAAGGCTGGTAAAAAATCTTCT
Source organism: Rhea americana (assembly GCF_003343005.1). Lineage (NCBI taxonomy): Eukaryota > Metazoa > Chordata > Aves > Rheiformes > Rheidae > Rhea > Rhea americana. The sequence goes on from NW_028186127.1 coordinate 683,890, forward strand.
GAAAATACTTTGTTCTGATGAAATTTCTCAAGAAAATAAGCAAAAAAAATAAAATAAGAAAAATAAAATTTATATTAAAAATCAGTAAAATATTTATCTGTAATTGACTGAAAATGTTTTCCTTACACAATTGTGGTGAAAAGTTAACAAGTTTCTGCTGACAGTTCTTCCTCAAATGCCTCTGGATAAGAGAAAACGAAAGGGAGCGTATGTATCTTGGCTCCCGCTGTTATCTGGCTGTCCGGGAGTGTGATATATTCACTAGAAGCCTGACGTGATGCCTGCTTCGACAGCCAGGACAGCAGGTGGGACCGCGATGCCACGTGGCAAGGAGAGGGATCAGATCCCTTGATCTCCTCCTCCTCCCAGTGCCTCAGCCTCCCTGGGCCTTGGCACTGGGTGCTGGCCTGGCATCGAGCCCGTAGCACGCGGCGAAACCTCGCTGCCATCCCTGGGCCTCCTTGCTCCCGCGCCACGTCCTCGTGTCCCCTCTGCCCGTGCAGCATGGCGCAAGTCCTTGCAACTGTCTCGAAAAGCCTGAGTGTTGTGATAGGAGTTCAGGGACCTGAATTCTGCTTCTGTTACTGGCCTTCTCTGTGATGTACGGCAAGTCATCCTGCACACCTAGTCCTGGCCCGCCCAGCCTTGACCATGCACTGCACTGATACAAGTGTGAGTTTGCRTACGCGTTCGTGAGTTTGCCCCGCGTTGCCCTTCAGAAATACTGTAGCTTATCTGCTAGGAAACAGCAAAGACCCCTTTCGGCCAGTGCCGGTGTTTTCGAGGAGAGAAATAGAGCTTTCTCACTTTACAGAAGATTTGTCATTATGCTTCTTTTAATTTCAGGGAGAAATACCAAACCCTAGGAAGGTCGTTCTCTTTGGTTACATCTCCTACTTTTAAATGGCCTTTAAATATTATATGAATATTGATATATTTAGTAGCTCTTCCTGACCAGCGTCTAAAGTAATTGTGATGTTAGTGAGAAAATGAATTTGCAGTTGTTTAATGTATTCAGCAACAAAATTAATACAACAGCAGTTGTCAGATAATTTGAACACTGAATTTATAGGAGTAATTTTAATTTACATTAAGCACTGCAGGCAATTTTTACAYATCAATTTGCATTTCACTGATTATGCTCAGCTGAGGCAAAATGGTGGCTTTTAAAAAATTGCTTGTATTTCAATATGTTGAATGCAACATTGCGGGGACTGGGGAAAGATGTTCTMCCTGATGCAGTTTAAAAGCTAAAATTTTGAAGAAAAAGAACAGTATAACAATACTTTGTGCATTTTGGCTGGAAATACAGTTAATTTTGTTTGTGTCCCACAGGCAGTCTATGAACTAAGAAGATGTTTATTTTGCATTTTTAAACTGCTGCTCACTTTGTTAATTGCAAATTTTGAATGAAAAGATTTATCTAAGATACAATAACAATGGCCTGTGGTGTTTGAATTCACAGTTCAAATGCCAGCATTTTAGTACTGAGTATGTTAATAATTTAACATTGTGCATGTGTGGAAGTGATGACAACAAATTGTCAGTAGTTTTAGGGAAAAAAATGTGAGAAATTACTTCCAAAAGTTTTGTTATTGCACAGCATGATAACATTTCTAGCAGATGTAAAATGGCATAATTTAACGTAAGCTGATGAGGAACACGGTATCTAACTATTACTGTGATCCTAAAAAATAAGTCTCTCCATGTTGCAAGTGCATGTGCCTATGTAAATATAGGAAGTATAAATATTGGAAAAATTATGAAGATTTTATTGAAATTTTCGAGGAGAGGATGTACTTTTTTATTTGGAAAAATTCCAACTTAGACATTTCCAGTTAGCTCTCAGAAAACATACGGTTGGGCTTTTAATTTAAAACTGGATTCTGGACTGTACTGTTGAAGTTATTAATGTGTATTTTACAAGATGAGGCCTGCCTTGTGGCATCAGATGGCTTGAYGGTTAACATTTGCCTTTCACTTTGAGGTCCAATCCGCAATAAAATTTTAGGAGAATTRCATTTGACAAATTTAGCTCAGCCTTTAGCCACACTGTGAAATCAACCCCTCATAATCCGTTTGCACTATGGGCAGTTTCTGCTCTAGAGACGAGGCAGCGTGAAGGCAGGAGAGGTCGACCCCCTCCRGAACATGCGTACTCACAAGGTGCCTTTGAGATTTTGCCACTGCGGTGGTGGGGCAGGAACACATGAAGGAGATCTCCTTGGTACTTCTCAGTCGAGCTTCCCTCACAATCTTGCCTTGTGTATTCCATAATTCCATGTATTTCTCTTGGTGTAGCTTCTTGCTAAATGAGGTATGTTTTGTATAATTAATGTTTCTGTCCTAGTGTACGGACAACTGAATGTGAATTTAAGTACAGCACTTTTCAGGTTTCATTTTAGTGGTCACAACTGTGTTTCGTTCTGGCTGAATTAGGTGTACTGCAACACCTTTAAATAAAATGCRCCACTGGGGGTCCCTCATCCATATTATCCACCCCGAACTACAGATGGTTAGACATAAAAGTCTTAAATACTCATTCATTTAGAAACATTATATTTCTATCAATTTTTCCATACTGAAACAGAGGCATAGTGAAAACAAATGCCTAAGGACATACAACAGGTTCAAGACAGAATAAATAACAGAATTACTGTAGTATCCTATGAAACARCTTTTAGGGTTTCCAAAGTTGTGTGCGCTCAATTTGGCCAGGCAAAATAATCAAACTAATAGAGGAAAACACGATAGCTTACATGTTCTCRTTTGTCACTGCTCCACCCTACTGATTCACAGTGGAAAAGCTGTAGTAAAATCAGAGCTCTGTTTATATCTTAAGATCTCCGAAGAAGTTTATGGCATTCTAGAAATACTACTTTTTATATGTTATTCCTATTCYCAAACAATTTCCATTTCTTTATATGTTTCATAAAAGCCATGCTTGTTACGTTTTGTGTTATAGTGCTCCCTGGGTAATCAGAGTATATAAAGTTTTGACTCCTCTACAGCTAATAYTTTTTTTCCTCCCAATTTTCTATCTTGGCTAAAAGAGGCAAAAGAAAGAAGTTCAGCAGCAAAAGCAGTCCAAGAACATCTGGATATCTAAATACTGATACTCTGTCATTTATCATTCTCTGTTTATAGTCCTTTAGTCAGTTTTCAGTCTGCGCTCACCACAGGGCTCATGAACTAATCAATCTGAATGATTTCTTTCGAGAGAGATTATTTGACACATACTTTGATTTACTGAAGTCTACTATACAGTATATCATTCTTGTCTACTGTATGCCTTTCACTGACTAACTTTTAGAATTATTTTGCAAATGTGTGATGTAGTTTTAGTAGCATTATTTGTTTTTTATAAATGCATGTGCTATACTATATTCCTGTGAAACTGCTGATGCATGAGTTTTGGGACTCACTGGGTGTTTTAAGCCCAGTGTTCAATTTGAAGGGAACTGCTATGGCTATGAAATCTTGTGATTTTGAATTTTGCATTTGTTTTGAATTGAAAAACTTTATGTAAATATTCTTCTTCTTAACAAAAAAGATCTTTTAACTTAGCAGCTTCTTCTGAAGTAATGCTAAGTACAGAATTTTCAACAGAAAAATTTGCTGCCTTCCAGAAGCATTTGCTACTGCATGGTTTGGGCACAGCATGTTCTAAAAGAAATGTACAGCTGGATTATATCTACACCTCAGTCTACACTGAGGTGGAGAACTCTTGAGTTTATACTACCTTCCTGTCAAGAGCTTAACTTCCTTAGCTTCCTGTCGAGAAAGGTAAAAATCAAAAAAAAACCTCACCATATATCTAAATATATTATGGTCTGTGAAGCCACGGGACTTTTCTATTCTCAAAGTTGTCAGTATTAAATGTGCAGAAAATACATATTTTCATTATTGAGTAAGATCAAGACAGGTTATACGGTACCCATTTAGAGAGACTGAAACCYGATGACTATTTCAATAGCAGAAGCTCTTCTGCTCTGTCTCTAAAGAAAAACAAAACTTTTCTTACTCATTTACCTTGACAACATCTGAAAACCTTGACAACCCATAGGTCTAAATATTCACTCCTTCTCCCTATGAACCAGAAACTGCACAGCTTAGGACAACTGAACTATACATATTATACCTAATAGCAGTATCAAGAACTGTATATTTTCTTACTACTTTGTCTTTCAACAATAAAATAAATTTTATTTATGCTAATGTTCCTAAGAGCAATAGTAATTTCTATGAAAAATGACATGAACACAATGCAYGGATAGATTTCAGTAACATCCAAAATAGATGATTATACTAAAACTATTATTAATTATTATTATAGCTGTTATCTGTGTTAGAGTAGCTCTTGCAAAGAGAGGTTTTTTTTATATACTATTTTTTCCAAATGAAAAATGCTAATACACTCACCTTCTGTTTTAGGCAGTTCTGCACACTAACATGCTAAACAACAGCAGATGATGGCATTCGAGCTAGCATATGCCTCTGTTGCTTTTGGGGCACTGGCTGACACAAACAAATTGCAATTCCTCTGCTAATTTTTAATTTCTTGCATGCTGAGTTGGAAAACCCACAAGACTCTGTACTGCAGGGCTGCGTAGCTTTGCAGTATCCCACCTGAGACAAATCTTTTCTTTAGAATATGAGATCTGCATTCATCCTCAAGTAAGCAATTACGGTCAATGGGCACTGCTTGCCTTTTTGGAATTTAGAAATGTCACAAAGCAGGTGGCTACTGCAGTCGCTCTCTGGGACTCCCAGCCGAAAGATGTCTGTGATGCCTTCCTTTCACACGTCAAATCAAGGCTGAAATTCCACTTGCAGTACCTTTACTTTACGTTTTTAGTGTGCATCACTTTTATAGAGTGTCTGAAATGCTTTAGTAAGATGCAATATTTTAGGAATTGAAATCATTGTTGCTGCTTTTACATTATGAAAATGACTTGTATAGAGAAGAAAGCAAGTGGTAAAATAAAATTAGTATCTAGTTCAATATAGATTGAGGTCAAGCCAGCATTACAAAAAACAGATTCTAATTCTGTGCTAGCCAAGTATGAAATGATTTTTAATTCCTGAATAGCCAAGTTTGGTATTTTTATGGCACTAGCTTTGGTGTGCCAAATTTAGAGCCACAATAGCTTAAAAAATAAGAAGATGCTCAGCTGTTCCAAAAAAGAGCCAGACTAGAAATATCTGAATTAGAAACCCAAAATATTTTTCTGAAATTCAGAATTTTTGTCAGACAGACAAATGTTCATATACTTTTTTCTTGCCACTATAGTAATATTGGTGAAATAACCAAACAATCTAAGTCTTTTTTTCCACAATTTGTATGCTTATCATAAAATTCCTAGCACCTTTCTTCTTTTTTTTTTTTTTTTTTGAACTTTAAACTCAAGTCTACAAAATAGGTCGTGAACTTCTCAGCCAGGCTGTTATTTATGTTTTGGCCAGGTTGCAAAGTATTTCAGGCATGTGAAAGAGGAGGTAGCAGGGTTTGGGCCACCAGGAGTATGGTCTGGCCTGCACCATGGGCACTATCCTGATCTGAAAGGAGCCTTGAAAAAGGACAGCAGTGACTAGGACAGTTGAATTGTTCTAGTAAGCTAGATAGATAGCATCTTTTCTCCRTTGCAGGTGCATTATCAGTTTAAGACCCCAAATATTTTTATCTTGCAAAGAGAGTATTGGGATCCTTTTCAGGAGATGTATAGTAAGTAAACAAGATAAAGAAAGGCACAGACAGTAAGGGCTGAGCATTTACAGTTAATGTTTTCAAAGTGTTTTTGACAAGGCAAGGCAAGAAGGCTGCGTTACCTTACCGTCCTGCCAGGGACGGTCGCYGAGCTAAGAGTACCTGATCTCCCTATCAATTTTTTCCTAGCAGAGACATCAGGCGCAGATGCCCTTGCACCATGCAGCTTCTCCACAGTGTCCTTTTGGAGGGTTCTTCAGCAGTGATCACAGGAATGAGAAGCACCTGTGATAAGGGTTTAAGACAACAACCAGACAGCTAACAAATGTTGGAGGTGGGAATATGCAGGGTGAGAGAGCTGTAGGGCTCCCTGGAGGCTGTTGTTACAGACTGAGGGTTCCAGCCAACCTGGAAGCGGCCAAGCCAGTGTGCTCTAGTGATCTTACTATTCAGCTYAAGCCTTAAATAGCCAAATTACCTAATACCTCCAGGAGAAGTTCCACTGTGGAAGCCACATTTGMCTGGGGCTTTAGAACTTGAGAAATGAAACTAGTTTCTATCTCCTCTCAACAGCTCTTGCTTCTTTTTCTTTATTTGCGTTCAAGGTTCTTTCCCTCTAAACCACGTGTGCGAYATGATTGGTTTCTTTTGTTACAGAAATATTGTAGTTCAGTTAGACAGCAAAACTGTTTCTGAATAAAAACTGGTGGTTTTGCATGCAGATAGGTTACTACTTTCATGGAGGAAAGTAGCTTCCATCAGAGGAAAGATCAAACTTTCTGATATATTACTCTGACAATACTAAGCTTTTTTCTAGTGTACTTTACTGCTGTAGTAAACCATTGAAATGTTACAGACTTTATTACAAGAAGCATAAACAGTTCATAAATTTTCTSTAAAGTTTGTATTTACTAAAGTTTATCAGCTATAAATTAACTCCAGTAATAGGAGACTATTTTCTGTGGAATAGTAACTGATGACTGGCTCCTAGGAGTCCATGATGGAGAAGAAACAGATATCGGTATTCTACATCTTGGTCCTATGCTCATGTAGTTTTTTGTTTAATAAGATATCGGTATTTCAGTTCACAAAAATGGATGCAAAATTAATAACATTTTGAATCATTTAGCTTTTCAAGGTTACTGATGCTTATGATTTTGTAGGTCAGATGGCTAATGAGATTACATGCTTTTATCTTTATTTGTATTAGGAATGTTTATCTTATGACTAATAGCAACAACATACAAAACAACAGTAGGTCTAGAAAGCTAGTTCCTAAAATATATAATATGGTAAAAAAAGACAGTGATCAGTACATGAAACTATTTACATACACCAAAACGTATAGTGTTTGGACTGTGTTTGGATTTGTGTGTAGATTTAGGATGGTGGATTGATACATGCATGCCTTTATTCATTTAACTGCATGTCCATATAGACTAACTTTCTAGCAATTTAAAAATGTTAAATAATGATATTTTAGAAGAGGCACCTGATGCAWGTCTCTAGGGATCTTTTTTTCTTCTGTAGCAGTGCATTGCTCTGCATATTCAGGATTAAATTAACCATTAAATTAACACAGTTGGAGACATTATAATCTCTATTTAAGATGATGATTTGAAAAGCTTCTCTGTGAAAAAGAAACCCAGCAACCTAGTCTGGCTGTGATGGTAACGTTTCAGCACTAACTAAACCAAATTGCTCTATGTAATTCAGGTAAAATCCTTGCTTTAGATATTTCCTCAAAATAGAGTTAAATGAAGGAGCTGCAAAATAAGCAACTGCAATCCAGGTCTCCTGATAGTATAAATTAGTTAAACTGACATTAGTTTCCACCATAAAAAATTCCAGCTCATATATATCTGATGTTTGTAATGATTAAATCAGCATTTTCCTTCTGCAAATAGATGTCCTATGTTTCTCTGCCACCAAACTCTTTAAGAAATTTAAGTATGGCAATTGGACTTAACCAAGTAAGTAGCTAATAAGTAAATTCTTCCTACAGATACTAGCATGCAATTTTTATCATTCTGACAGCAAATTTTAGCTTGTATCTCTCAAATCAAGCTCCAGTTATAACAGCAATATTTCTGCAGTTTTGGGCTCCCAGGGCAGTTGCACGTGCTTTTCAGTGTACTGTCTGGCCCATGGAAGGCAGAGCTACACGTTCAGTACCCAACCCACCAACCTTTATTTGGGACAAGTTGTTCACTATCTTACACAAGGGACTCAAGGAGTAAAACCTAAAACAACCACAGTGTGCATATTACGTTTGTGATGCTTACTGAGCCATTGGAAAAGTTTGGAAAAATCATGCTTTTGAAAAGCAGATTAGGCTGACTTCAGTCTTGAATTTGGCCTGCAAACATGGAGAGATATTGATTTGTCCAAGGTGACATACATATAATTTGCATAGATACAGTGCATGGGCCATTAGGTAGAGCAAGCGAACTGTGAGAGTGATGCTATGTGCTACACAACCTCTGTGCTCCACAGCTAATGTAGTCGTATGAACCAGAGTATGGAACTGAATAATAGTTTGAAATTGATATACACAAGCYTGCCTTAGTTGTATTAGATTATAGCATTACTGCCGCTTTCTGTTAGGTATGTGTAGTCCTTGTGAACTTAAAATAGGAACAGTGATATCAAAAGTAAGAATGTTTCATAGTGCCTTGTGAGTCTGTGATAGGTGTGTGTGTAACACGGGATGTACACATTAGAAATGCTTTTGTGTAATTTTAAAGTAGGACATAGAAGAAGACAAACACCGTATTAAAAACATTTCAAATATCAATATTCCTTCAACCTTGCAGCTCTTCCTGAACCTGAGAAGAAGTTGAAATTTAGCCACATACATGATTACTGACAAACTGCACTCTTCTTTGGCTATGTTGCCACTACTGAGCTCTATATTTGTTTCCCCAAGTGGCTCTTCTCTAGAAAACAATTTTTTAATTTTGTAGTTAAAGCCACTTGCAACCACAAAGAAGGCATTTTACAAATGGTTTCACCAGCAATTTTCCATCCATCCGATTGGCAAGATATGCTGTCCTTTCTAAAGGTCTTTATCAAGTTATTCTTTCATTGCTAAGGAAGGAGTATTTCTTTAYGTTTACGTATTTCTAAACTGCATGTGCTACTGCCCGAGTAACACATGATTAAAGAGAAAGTCCAGGAAAGCGAGTGGCAATTGCATTCCACGTTAGCTCCAACGGAGAAGAATGCAAAGTCAAATAATCTCTTGAGGTGGCTCATTATTGTTGACTAGCATGCCTGGAAGGCAGAGCCAAAGATTTTCTCATTCTCTGTCTTCTCTTTATCCTTTCCTTGCTTAAATATTAGCAGGTTTTCAGGACCACTAAGTGTTCAGAACTTAACTCCATGAACCTAAAACTCAAGTAGAGTGAATGAGAGAAGTGTATGTGTATGTTTACTTAACTCCTCTTTACTTCTCTACACAGAGATATTAGAGGAGTTTATGATCTTYTCTAGTGACAGAAAGGCTTTTGTCATAATATTAGTATGCGGCAACATCTATATGTTATTCCCCACTAAAATATCCTCTATCTGTACTTTCTGTTCACTGCAGGGATACATTCTGCAGTTTTATCTCGGAGTAGTGGTATTTCTGCTTGATAGCTCTAAAAAATTAATGCTATTTTATATTCTATGCCTTTGTACAAAATGTGTAACTTCACTGGGAATTATACATTCAACACCAGCATATCTGAGTGACTAACATTAAAATTCTGAACTTTAAGTACCTGAGCACAGAATTGTAAATTGACTGCCTAGTGAGTATTTCTGAGTACGACTTTCCTGACTTCTAGTGCCCCATGCAAAAGTTGCATGTACATATAGCTGTGTTTGAATGAAATCCAGGAAATGAGCTAGCTAAGATTTTGGACTATATCATTAGCCTGGAGTGCAAATGTTGCTCTTGARCACTTTCATTAGAGCCCTTTTCAGGTACAAAACATGTGAAATCTTTTTGTGTGTCTTGCATTTCTGTTATTTTCAGATGATCGATCTTTTCTGTAAATTTCCAGTAGAATCTCCCCCCTCCCCTTCTGTCTCCCCAAATCCTCCAATAGCCACTTCTGTTTTTTAAAGGAAGTAGGGGGCTTTGAATACATTTTCTTGAGGTGAAAAGTCACTGGCAACAGGTAACTGCAGCCTGATTTAAAGGAATGACTCCTACTCCATCATAATGTAAAGAGGGAAAAAATCCAGAAAAAGATAATGGCATGCCATAGAATATATAAATTAGCCAGGCAGCTCACTGCAAGAACAGACATACACCCTGGAATGAGCACAAGGTCAAGAACAGAATTGTCACTTTGGCCCTCAATTTCAGCAAACAAATCATATATGACCAAGATGTTGTCATGGAAGGTTATTACTTGCTCTTTCGTCGAACTTTTTGTTGAATTTTTGATTGTTTGCCTCAAATGCAAGCAACAACAGTACTGCACCTGGCAAAATTACTGGGCACATACTTAAAAAGCATATTACTGGGTATGTTAGGCTGCAGTTTAACCCATCAGCTCACAGCTTTAAAAAGCAGTGGTGGTTCTTCTGTAATTAGGGCTTTCATTATTGCAACTGGAGCTCTTTTTTTATTATCACAAAGGGAGCATAAGGTAGTGGAGGAGGCATTACCCGAGTTATCTGCTCTGTTCTTTTCTCTATGCTTCTTTTCTCGCTTTAGGTCTAATGCTGCATTTATTGATCTAACACAAGGTTTGACAGCTCAAGGGAAGTAGGGCCAGGACTTCACTTTGCAGTAGACCTTCTGTAAATCTTCTTACTTTTGTTTAAATTTTCATGGGTGTCTTTATGTGCTATCCTGAAATGAACTAGAGTAACAGGCCCATTCTTAGGTTTCCGTAAGTCCTTTTCTATAATTAYCACTTTTTCTTGTTTTACCTCTTTTTGCTCTAACCTTACATACAGTTTGATTTTGGCTTGGCTTAAGAATTTCTCTTCCTCTTCCTCTTTCTGTGTCTGTGACCATCTCTCTCCTTTGCCTTATGCCAAATATTTCAAATAATTATTTGTGACCCTTTTAAACGTTTAAATTGTGAACTCTTATTCTTGCAACAGGAGGACTGATGGGGAGGGGCTGAAAATTAACTAATATTAAATAGAAGATTCACTTAAATGAGACTGAGGGGTTTTTTTGATGATGTAAAGGAAATATTCCATTGGTAGTAGAGTCGGCCACCCTATGTATGTGTGAGGCTCTGTTTCTAAGAAGCTGCGTGGGTTGCCCAAACCATTACTGGCTCAACTGCAAATCCTTTGTTCACACTAGTGAGCAGTTAATCATGGGACTATGGTCATGGAGTGAAAGCAACTGTTCAAATACATCAGTAAAGGACCTACAACAAATCCTCAGAGCATTAATGCAGTACTTTWGCAATAGTTTACCACTGGACAGTTCAGTAGGGAGTTTTAAAACTGTATATATTTATGGGCTAATCATTCTGTGKTTCTTATTTTAATTTCATGTTAAGATGTGCAACTTGACCATAGGATTCAGTTGAACAAAAAGGTAGTTTGTAAAAATTGCAAAAGTGTTTCTTAAAAAAAAAAGGCAAATATCTGTATAAGCTCTCTCCCAGATAGCTCATAGCTGCTCTTCACTGTATTCGCTCAAACAGCTTTCTTTAAGAACACTGGGAGTTGCATGCATGCTTCTCAGGGCAGAGTTTGGTTCCTGTAGAAGTCTGCTTATGAGAAAGAGGGAGACTTAACAAGGGGGAATGGAGAAGGTGGAAAGGGAGAAAAAAGGAAGGTGAGAAAGCAACAGAGAAAGGATACCGTGCCAAGTTATTTCCAGTGTGTACCTAAGATAATTTCTGGAGGTTTGCCTAGTGGAAAATAAAATAAAATAAAATAAAATAAAACACTAAAATTTATAGAGTGTAGTGTGTATGAATGTGTGTGTGTGTGTGTGTGTATGTGAGAAAATGTGAGAAAAAGCAGTGGCAATGAGAGGGGACTCATATGCTTAGTTTCAAGTCTCTGCTCTTTTGGTGTCTTTCTCTCCCTATAGATTCTGTGTGAAAGGAGTCAGCAGCGTAGCTTTTGCTGAACACCTTGTAATTTAGAAGACAAACTTGAAAAACCTCCAGTATATCTGCCACTCTAATTTATACCTGTGAGGGTTACGATGACCAGGAAAGTCATAAAAATGACTAAGTATATTCCCATTTGATCAATTACAGTATCTTGTAAGAAAACGTAAGATAATAGCTACACATATAGATTTAATAGGCGTCACATACAGCCTGGGAAATATGCATCAGCAGCACGTACATTAATTTAATAAGTCTGTTAACATTTTCATTAAAAGTAACTACCATCAGGATTATTCTTAAAAATGTTATGTCAGGCAAAGCAATAAACACAAGCTAATTCACCTGTGCATTAGACACTGAATTTTTGATACAGCTGAGGTTTCTGTTGACCATGTCACTTGCCAGTTCCTTGACATATGGTGAGCCAGGGAGACAGTCTCATGAAAAGAGAGAGCCACATCCTTTGGCAAAGGCAATAGCTCTGTTGACTTTACTGGCACAGTAATGATTTATCTCAATTGGAGATGTGGTCCGGAACCTGCAGCACAATGTTTTTGTTTCATCTTACTTTTCTCTTCTCACCTACTTTTTCTTTTTTCTCTTTCATGYTTTCATGATTTTTTTTCTGCTTCTCTTCCACTACTTGGATGGAGTAAAGAATTTTTTTTWAAGTTTCTATTTTTTAAACTGCATCTTAAGAAAATTAAATTACCTTACATTCAATTAAATTGAGATGGAAGGTAACGTATTTTTGCTCTTTCTTTTTCCTCCTTTTACACTTTTTAGGAAAAAGGAAAAAGCCTTTAAAATTGTACTTTACCTGTGGCTCCAGAACTATTAAATCCTTTGGTAGCTATTGCCTCTTTCCTTATGCCAGTGAGAGCTGCATAATTCATGTGAAACAAGTTATTCAGCCAAAAAAATGGTAATCTGCAGAAGAATAAGTGAAAGCTCTGATTTCTAATTTTTTGTAATAAGTTGATAGTATTCCACTGAAGTGAATTGCCTCCAATTCCAGTTTAGAAAACTGGAAAATGCCCACTGAAGTAGCAGATTTYAGTAGCCAGACTAAGCCTTTCCATTATATTTTGAGTGAATGCTAAATGTGAGAGCTACTACTACAGTAATGCTTGTGCATCATATTTTTGTATACTTTTGAGATATTAACTACTGGTTACAGAAAGCTTAAGTATTCAAGATGACTTTCTGCAATATAAATGTTATTGTCTTCCCTTCCTAGGATGCCAAGAGAAATACAGTAATGTAACTCCAGTGTCAGGAAGTGTTACCTGAAAAATGGRAAAGAAGCCTTCTTATTCCAACTTCTTGCATAGTGGCAAGTACTACAGAAGAAAGCTACTGAAGAGAGCAAGTCAGGTAAGTTTCTAATTTCAAATGTGTCCCCATACCCAGGCCAAAACTCTACAGGGAAATACAATGCCTATCAATTACCTGAAATGAGGCAGACCCAGAACTAACAAATGCGGGTTATTGTATAAATTTGTATAAATTATTCTCTGTCTGTAACTTTAATGCCATCAGTCTTATTTCTGACATGAACAGTGCTCAGTGGTAAAACTAAGGGGACAWAAAATTCGAGTGAAGTGTGATAAATCTAGAAGTCAAACACAGAATCAGAGAATCATGCAGATGGAAAGGGACCTGCAGAGGTCACTTGGTCCAGCCTTCTGCTCAAAGCAGGTCCTAGTGGAACAGGTTGCTCAGCATCTTGTCCAGTCAAGTTTTGAGCATCTTCAAGGGTGGAGATTGAGCAGCCTCTCTGGGCAACCTGTTCCAGTGTTGATTACTCAAGCAGTAAAAAATATTTATATTGAGTCGAAATTTCTTGTGTCCCAACTTACATTCATTGGCTCTTTTCCTTCCACTGTACACCTCTGATAAGAATCCAGCTCCACTGTCTGTGCACATCTCCCCCCCCCCCCCCCCCCCGCTTTAAGGAAGTTGTACAGAGCAGTAAGGTCTCCTTTTCAGGTTGAAAAAATCTTGTTCTCTCCGCTTCTCCTTATACATCCCATGCTTCAGCCCCGACCACTTTGCCGATCTCAGCCATGTCAAAGGAGCATGTGTTACTTGTGTCTAATTCCCCTTCATCCTCAATGACCCTGTGTGACAACTTAGCTTTTTCAAACCACTGGGGCTTTTAACATGTAGCTATAGCAAGTTTTTTAACATGTAGCTATGGCAAGCAGACAGCAATCCTAAGAATGTTTGCAAGAGCTCTACCCATACGTATGTCAAAATACTTGCCAAAGAAGCCTTGGCRCTGTAAAAGTATATAAGTCATGCCAGACTCATTGTGGACATACCTGGAAAGAGACCTAATGGTATGACAACAGGATGGGGAATCCTAACATTTAATGAACAGCAGCGTCATGTAAGATGAAATGGGATTTTAAATTAATTCACTATTTCAACAGCAGAGCCTTGCAAAAGTTTGAATTTTCAATCATTTTTAAAAATAGGAAAAAAAGAGTGCAAGACCAGATGCTTTTCTCACACTGACTCATTCAGTAGTAATCTCTGATATGAAAGAAGTGTTTTGCCATGGTCTGTTGGGCAGAAGGAAGAACAGTGCCCTCCCCAATGTCATTGTTCAYTGATATATTCAGTGATTGCTATTTTTTGATCGAGAAGATGTTCAGTCATGTAGTAGGCAGAATTTCGTCTCTGAATGAGCTGTTGAAGTGGAGGTTTTCCAAAGCAAGTCTCAGGAGCTTTCAAAGAACAATTAAAGTGGGTGCAAAAAAATCCGTGTCCTGGAAAGAAATTTCTCTGCCCTTTATGATGCATTGGAGGAATGGTCTATGAAATGGACAACTGATGTGAAAATTATATTACAAATCCAACAATCCACATACTGGGAAGCCTAAACTAGTATAGGAAAAGCTGTTCTAGTGAAATCACAAGTCTAATTTTATAGACAGCCAGAGATATGCACTGATTAGGTAAATGTTCAAATACTTGAAATTTTCACTGACCAAAATATTATGAATTACTCATACCACATTTTTGGAAGTATGTGAATGAAAGTATCAGATAAATTTTCATGCATCTTTATTTTCTGTGTGCTAATTGCTGTGTTGAGGACAACATAAAAACATCTCTGCCTCCCGCAAGCATTCCTATTGCTCAGACAAACATTCAGTTTTCATCTCAACATTCAAATTTTTATCCTCACATTCAATTTTAGGATTATAATTGTCTTTCCAAATACAAATGCTAAGTTCTTTCTGGAGCCAGACATGAACTGAATGATATTTTCCTTTTATTTAATAATACATTTACATATAAAATGCTAAAGTAAATTATATGTAGAAATTTGATGATCACATTTGTGTATACATGAATTACATATAGGTCTGAGAAGTCATGATTAAAATGTCCGATTTGAACAACTCATACATATACTGTTGTTTGTATTTTCTTGGATTGCCGTTAGAAGAATTAGCCTTTTGCAAATGATTATGGCTAAAGACAAAAACTGGAAGTACAACATGAATAATAAAAAAAAGCACCTGCATTTTTGACCTTCTGAAAGAAATTTGGTTTGGATTCATTCTGAAGGATTAGTGAGGGTTGCTGCAATTTCTTCTGTTATATGTTTTTTTTCATCCCTAGTTAATTGGACACTCACAGAGTGGAAATTTGGAAGAAGTAAATCTTCAGAAATAATCATGAATCAAACAAACTGGGGTTTTTGTTTGGTTAGTTTTGTCCTACACAGAAAGAAAAGGTTACCRAGTTGATAGTACTGTGTGTATCCAACTGCAGTTAACTGACATATGAGAAGGACTTTGAGATGAAAAAAATAAATTCCATTCCTAAAGTGAGCTCCAACATTTTAGATTTTGGAGAGGAACAGGGGAAAGGAAGTATTTATGACTCATTCATCTTGTCCTTCAGTCATTCAAGTTTCATGCTTGTAGTTCTAAATATGGTGAAAGAAATGCCTGTCTCTCTTCACTTGCAACTTCATGAACTTTTTAGTTTACTGAAATATGAGTTATTATAAAAAAAGGTTAGGTTCTTGATTTATGAAAATTATTTGCATCATGTACAGCAAATGCATACTGTACACAGGTACAGTAACTGCAGGCTGTATGTTAGCCTAATTGTGCTGCTGAAAACATCTGTCTTTATCCCATTACCTGCAAGTTAGCTTTTTTGACTAATGGCCTTTTTCACCTTGAAATAATTAAAAACAGCAGATAACATGATACCACAGTACTCCTGCTCATCTTTAAGCCACTCTTCTGTATTGTTTTGTAACAAATGACTATATGAAAAGTTGAAGATAGAGTTCATAAAATTAGAGTGCACTATCCCTCACTACTTGGATGCTGGCAGTGAACAGAGGAAGAGTTTCAGCCTTTAAGTGTGCTTACATTTTTTAACATCTTTCATTTATTTCAATTATTTAGGAAAAAAGAAGGGGGGGGGGAGACAGTACCAAGGCATCCATCTACTTGAATTTCTACCTCTTGTGTCACTAGAAATTTCTCTGACAAACCAGAAAGAGAAAGTGGCTCTCACTTTCACAGATATCCTGAGGGCATACTTGGAGGTGGCTATGCTGGCTGASCAGGAGGCAGTGATAGCTGTCTCAAAATTAAGATGTTACAGCCTTCCAGCCAAGAAAAGTTGTCACAGCAATGATGATGCTATGGAGAGAATTCATAGGCAATTGTGTGTTTATCCACTGCCATTGCTGAGCAGTGCAGGCAAGGTAGCAAAGCTCCCATCAGCCGCAGAATCCATTAAGCCTTCAAAGCAGTAACCTCAAAATTAGACCCTATCTTTGCAAATCCAGTGTAATACAAAAAGTGTTGTCTGGCCTTGACCTGTTTGAGAATAACTCAGCTTATTGTGAAACTGAAGAGAGAGACCCCCCACCCCACCCCCAAATAAGCAGAAGACATTTACATTGAGAATTTATAGTAGTTGACATATACAAATGTCAACATTCTGTGCAATAACATATTGCAAAACAATGGACTTGATCACAATATGGCTCCAAAATATTCTCAGCAAGGGGGAAGGAGAGGAATTCCTATTGGGCTCTTCCAAAGTATTAACAAGGTATAAGGATGCATGTCAAGGATATGGATTTCTAGAGGGCATAGTAAAGTAAGACATGGGTCCTGAAAGCTCATAATAAAACTGTGTACTGGAACCAACAGAGATAGGACATTTCTGTAAATAAATGTCCTCATTTTACTTTCTRTAACACCTACAGGCTGGATCAACTGCCTTGTGGTGGGAAAAGAATTTTCAGGCTGCATGAAAATCTTCTCTGATCCAAAACCACTTAACCATGTCAGAAAGTTGTCACCGTTGGGAGGTGATTACAGTTAATGAGACAGCCTCTGGAATATTGAACTGGTACCTTTACATAACACTTTTTGAAGGGCATCAGATAAATATTTTTGGACCAAGATCCCCCAAAACAATAAAAATTATTCTAAACCATAGTTATGAAAGAAATCCAGAAATGTAAGCTGCTGAGATACAATGTTCAGACAATGGGACACAGTGCACTGCTGCAGAATTCACTTGTTTTAGTACCAGCTGGAAATATGATATTGAGATTRCAACAAAAACAATCAAAAAATCTCTACAGACTTCTTGATTGGGATTTGATTACAAGATGATGTCTAACTTTAGCAATCTTTCTGGCATTCCCCAGGATGATCCTGCCAATTCTCCTGGCTGGATTTGAAAGTATCTCCCAGACAGCACCCACGGGCAGTCAGCTGATTGTCAGTGGACGTGGAACAAGACCTGAGAGTTTGCTTGAACTTCTTGTGGACACTGTTGTTATCACACCTAACATCATACCCCATGGAAGAAGCAGTTAAGCAACAGCACCAGAGATGAAGGTAGGTAGGACCATGRCAGTACATGTGGATACCATATACTGGGAACAGGGAGGTGGTGAGTTCGGAGGTAGATGCTCAACTCCTAAAAAAGGCAAATGTAATTTGTGCTTATAGCTTGGGAATCTGATATTGGTGACTAGCGAGTTCCTGACACACAGTAGAATTTTACTGCTTACGTGTGATATAACATACATATATTTAAGTGCAATGAAGTGTGCAATTTTAGAACTGTTAACAMTAAAGAAATTTCTTTTTTGAAATAGTATCCGTTCAAACAGTAACTAATAAAAAAAAGTTTGTTCCTGATATTGCAAGACTTATGCAGATTCTTATCTTCAAACACGTGAGTAATGTCATATTTTAGCTCAGGGTTGTGAAAGGTTTAGATTCTTATTTTTTAGTACAATGGGTCTTGTTTATGGCAGTTTTATAAATTCAGATAAGGTGTCAGTTGTACTATGTTAAAAATCATAACTTGGTGCATTATAAATTAAAAATGCAGTATCAGATTTTTTTCAAATTATTTTTACAAAGCTCAGACCTAACATAATTTTAAATCAAGCAATTTAAAATCACTGATTCAAATCACTCCCCTACTGTTTTAGTTCTTTCAGGAGAGACAAGTTTAAAGAGTAGGGTTTTTTATGAGAGAAGTGTTTGAAAATCTTTATATGTAATTGCTTAGTGAAGAACACATGATTTATGGCATTAAGCGAAAAAAAAATCTTGCAGCTATGTTGTGGCAAAGCTCTAACGACAGAACAGCAAGGGCATGTAAAACTGCAGTTACTATAGTAACAGGATCTTAGTCCTTTATAAATGAGTGTGGAGAATTTTGGAATGTACAATCTGACATAGCACCATGAAGAAGCTAGTCACATTCATCACTGTTTTCATGTATTTGTCTTACAGTAGGATGAAAAAAGCCCATCTGCAGTTGAGCCTGCAGAGGAGGTATAAAGGGTTATATTAGGGATTGTGCATATGAATGGAAAGATGGATACTGTTTTGAGCAGTCAGTAACACAACTAGTCAGTGCCTTGGTGTGATTTCATTAAACAGGACTTCTAGATTAATTGAGGTAGTCAACAGACTCATAGATATGTTTCTTAGGATATCCTGTATATACAGAAGAGGACTCACATATTTAAGTAATATTTGTAAAGCAAATTACAGAGACATAGAAAACACTCCTATTTTGAATCTTGCAATTAGATGTATTGTGGGTCCAAATCTATCACTGTCAGGTCCATTTTGAAACTTAGGATAAGAGGCCTTCTCTTCTGAACTGTTAATATCCTAGCCCAGTCTACTCAATTAAGTGAATAGCTTTCCTTTTATTTTTTTATTCTTTTAAAGAGAAAATTTGTTTTAAAATTTCTTTTATTAGCAAAGTTTTCTCCAGGGCATGTGAGGAGGTGAAGAGAATAAAATTGGTGACGTTTTTATGGATTGTCAGATGTTCCCTTTAGAAGATGTGTCTAATAAGTCTTAAGTAATAGCAGTAATATCTAAACTATATAATGAAGCTAAGAGCCTTAAGCTGTGATTTTGTAATAAATTTTTATTGATAAATGTTTGTTAGGTACTGAGTCTGCTAAAACTAGAGAGTTGCTAAAGCAGGGTTGAGAACAAGAATCTGTTCTGCCCCAAACTTCCTTATGCTGAGTAAACTTTGAGTTACACAGTTCCTCCGTGTAAAATTGAGAAAATAGTGACCCTAAAACACAGGGTTTTAGGAAGGCAAATGTGGTGTAGAAGCACTTCAATAACATGCTCACTTAAGTAATTTAGAGTAGCTTAGGAATAGACTAAAAYAAATGTAGTTTGACTTTTTTATCCCTTGGAAATATTTCGTATTAATGGAAACAGCTGTAAACAACACGAGAGTACAACTGTGTAACATGGAAGGAGGGAGTTAAAATTACATTTACTTTCCTATTAAGTGAGTGCTGTCACGCTGAGAAGGGAGAGGAAAAAAGGAGAAAGAGTATTTTTCACCTTCTTCACATGTTCTCCATTCTCTCATATTATTGAGTTCWTGGGTCTAAGAGGAATCTGCTGTAATGGAGGATGAAAAATGCTGCTGCATGTTCACAATCAGGAAAGGCAATGAATGTGTAGATTTAAAGGGCATAATCTATATTACAGTAATCTCTTAAAATCACTGGAAAGGCTTCCATTAATTTAAGTGGAATTTCATTTCATGTTTTACCCAATTAGCAAGCAGTACTATTTTGGAAAGTTGTAATAACTTTTCCTGCTCATTTTTCTTCCCATTAGAGTTTTACAGTATCAATAAAACGTGTGAACTGTTCACAACAAAATAGTACTTGAAAGCTCAGGGGGAGTCCCTTGGCCTGATTGGCTGCTGGGGATTTCCGTAAAAAGTCATTCAGGGGACGAATATTAATTACAAGCTTGAAAACAGCAGCACATATTGCAGTGGCATGTCTCAGAGGCAGGCATGAGCTGAGCTAAAGTGATGACTTGCCATAGTTGAATAATTAAAGGCACACGTTATATGGACAGGCTAATTAAACTGTAATGCACATAATTACATTGGACATCTAAGCAGTGAAGTATGGTGTTACAGAGCCCATTRGCCTTCCTTTCTTGTCTTCTGTTCCTGGTTTTTCTCTGGATAGACCATGCAGCCCATCGTTAATGTGTCAGCGCTTGTTGTGGACTGTGAATTTTAGAGCTAGGCTAGAAATTTGCTTGAGTAGATGGAACATTTGAATTATGCATTTACTAGAAGAAGTTTGAAGATTCACAAATCTCTACTGTATAGTTAATGTGAAGAAAAGAAGGGGAAAAAATGAAAGAAAAGAAAAGTATTCCCTTGTCACTCATTTAAATAAAATTGGGGAAGGTTTAAAGTAGTCATAAAAACATTATGAGCTGTTGTATTCTGACAACATAGTCACTTAAACTTCAGTATGACTGGAATGAAAAGCTTAAGAAGATAATAAGGATGCCATCTGTCACCATGAAGTAGAGATATGCTGACAATTTTAGAGAAGTTTCAGGTCAGCCACCTACCAGCTAATGAATGCAACGGGTATTTTAAACTAGCATTAAATTTACATACATAAGTCAATCAGCGCTACTATTGTTCATTAAAAATAAAGTACAGACTGTGGCCTCTGAATATTCTGGGGTGGATCTTTCTAATACTGCCTGTTTAAACTGTTTCACTTTATGTAAATAAAACACATAGAAAATAATTATAACTTAGAGCTGTGTGGTAACTTATAGCTACGTGGCTCAATTTTCAGTGATCTGGAAATCACAACTTGCCTATCAAAATGAAGATTCCTAAAGGTGATACAGTTTTGAGATATGGAAGAACCAGGTAAGTATTTTTGAAATAAAGTAAAATATAAATTCAGACAGTGAATTGAAACAAAACAATATTTGGAGTAGGTGGGGGAGACTTGAGGAGGAGTCAGTCTAGTGTCTGAACCAAGAGGCAGTATCTTCTCTCTTATCTTTTTGATTTTAATTTATAAATGTCCTAGAAATTAATTCATCTATTATTAATAGCATTTATTAAAGCTAATAAGTATTTATTAAAATTTCAAATAATAATGAATACAAAAAGTAAGGACTGCAACACTTACACTTACTYATTGTAGCAACAGTGTAATATTACCTCATAAGAAATATCAAAAAACAGATAGGTGACATACTAACATACACTTAAAATCCCAAGTTGATGATGTAGTATTAAAAATTACAGCATCTCTACATCAGTTCACAATGAATATGTGATGATACTGGAGCTAGGCAAAAATCTTCCTCGGAATCGTTTATTAGTTAAAAAATGGAATTTTGGTAATCAGAAGCTATTGCAATCTTGACCCAATTTCAAAGAATAGATTTAGGCAAAGAAAAACATTGATGAAAATCTGAAACAAGTCATTCAGCATTACTCAAAATGAAGTTGTTAGTGTTTTGATTTTTGTGAGCTAGAGGAGACACTGGTGTTCCTTCTACTCATTGCTGCACATCTTTTCAGCATCTGAGAAATATGGATTCAGGTCTGTCCAAATTCAGGAACTTAGGTGTATTGCTTTTCCAATTCCAAGTCAAGTGATATGGAGTATTTGAAGATAAGTCTCTCTTAATCTTTCCTGTTTAAAGTGTTCCACTTTGCAAAATAATGAATTATTCATTGGACAAGAAAAATAGAAAAAGTAAGAAGAACTCTGAACTGAAGCATCAATTATTCATACAACTTTAGATCCCATGACTTTGAGTGGAGAGGTGAATAGTACTCAAAAGTCTTTGACAAAAATCTTCCCAAGGATTATCTTTTTCATATCTTTGCCCTAATTGCATATATTATATGAGAAAATCATATGACTATTTATATGAAAAAGGCAAGATCATAATAGTAATAAAATTTCACTTTGGTGTTTTTACTTTGTCCATTATTTCTGCGTATGTGTTTTTTACTCTGTTTTATTCTTAGTAGCGTTGAATTTTTCTATGCTGTCTGCTCTCGCTTCCTAAATTTCTCTGGATCATTCACTAGATTGAAGTAACTTTTTTTATGGTTTTGTTTTGTTTTGTTTTCCCAGTTTTGGGCATTTTGAATTTAGCTGTGTGGTTGATTTAAAACAGTGCTCTGAATCTAAACTAAATCAAACCTTACAAAAAGTTTCGGAAGAGAAGAAGAAAAATCACACACAGCTGTTCATTTGATTTAGATATTATTTTGCAAAGGCTTACTGTAGTTTGATAGCCTTCCAGAGCCCTAGAGAGTGTAATATTAGCCAGGATATTATACAGTATGCTCACTCCTTCCARTAAGTCCTATCATATAAATTTACCTTTCCTTAAGCTGTGACTCAGTTATCAGCCAAAATCTGGACTGCATGGGAGTTTCAAATGACTCATGGCTTTGTGATCCAATTATTTGAATCATGCAACAACTTTTTGAATATGTTTTTTGTGCTGGTGCAATGCTGTATGACTTACGACGGATTAATAATGTATACAAATATATGTTAGTAGTAGCACAACATCTATAAATTGTTAATACATATTTTATGGTGCATTCACAGCACATTATGAATGATAAATAGGTGACAATTGATGCCTTTATAAAATATTTATTATGTACTGTGATTCTAGTTACACTATAAGCTGCTCAAGAGCCATCAACAGAAAGTGAATAGAATTATCAAGGTTACAGTAAGCTATTTATAATGAAATGTGCAAGTTTACAATTAAATACTGCAAATGATGACAACAAGCTGACAAGCAACAATTATACAGTAACCTGTAGTGAGATACAGAATAGCCCCTTGAGGTATTCCATCTTTCTTAGAAACATGGCATATGGGATACTTGTATCAAATTTTCCGTCTTTGGAGGATAGCAAAATGAAACTGTATCCATTACACAATTCCCTGAATGAGTCTTTGAAGAAAGGTGCATGCTAAATTTCAAAATATAATTTTCAAAATTCAAGAGCTACTTCTGTTACTATATGGCTGATTATATGTCTTATGTGCCATTATGATGCTGACAAAACAATTCAGAAATCAAAAATACAGAATTTTCCAAATATAGATTAATTTCTTCTCTTTATCCAAGATTGAAAAATAAGTTTTAGGTGTCAACTTTTAACTGTACAAAGCCTAATTCTTTTTCCTCCTCTAAACAAGCAATACCAGTTATAGAATAATTTACTATTCTTCATATTTATTTCACTATTCCTTAACTGTACAAAGTGATAGGCTTTAAAGGAATTTCAGATATAAATGTTAGAAGAGAAGTCTTCATAGGAAAAGAAATTGAAATGTTAGTTCATATTTAATCAGGAGGCAGAACTAGCTATTATTATAGATACAGCTTTTTTGAACGACTAACAAAATATTCCTTGAAACTTCAGACTGTGAGCTAGAAAAAGTCTGTCTAGACTTCAGAGTGAATTTAATCTACAGATTTTAGGCTAAAAATAGCCTTTGCTTACATAACAGTTAAGGAACAACAGTAGTGAAAAAAAATTACTTTGGGSAGTATTTCATACTTTTTACATTGGCTTCTGTACTGTAGATATTATGATCAACAAATAACCTAAAGATTGTTTCTAAAGGAAGAGAAAAAATGAGTTTGTACTTGTGTTAAGTGATAGCTTGATAATCTCAGAAATTGTTTTTGCCTTATTAGCTAAAAAAGTCCAGAATGGTTGCTGTAATGGAGATTTCCCTACACTGTCCCATTAATGGGACAGAGTTTTGCATGTATATTCTTGTCCTGAAGAAATAGCAGAACTGCCTGAAATACCAGAAGTACTTTTCAACCACTCAGAAATGTTCAAAGGAGTGTCCTGGAGTGCTCTGAGTGTCTAATTTTCTTGGACTCGTGTAAAATGTTAGCCTTACTTCCTGTACATACTCTCTGATAAACCTTTCCCACTTCCTGCTATTACGAGATAAAGCCACGGTTCCAAAGGTGTGAGAGGGCCCCAGGTTCTCAACCTACTTTCTTCTTTAAAGCCAAGTGGTTATAGATGCCTTTAAATAGTTACTGTATTTATTTAAGGTCTCTTCTCCTTTATATCAACACAAGGGTAAACTGGTAATGCTTGTAGGAGAGCTGCCCAGTGAAGGGTGCTTAATTTGTGAAAAACGTGACTCAAATCAGGAAGCCTCTGAGCTGAAAATTGTTGGAGGTTGGAGAGTACTTAAGGAAAGTATTGAATATGCTTTTCTCATTCATGTACTTATATAAGTGTATATTTGACTTAGAGCTGCCATGGGAGACAGCATTTAATGTTAATTGGCATTTTGGTTTGGCCCAGCAGCATTGTTCTTCATTCTGCCCTTATATTCTCCTTCCAGCTACAAATACAAGTAATTTTTAAAAGGAGTATTCCTTCCCTGCTCTTGCATTTGCCAGCCTTATATGCCAGCCTACTGACACTGTACTAAAAGCAAGAATTCACCATGACTTTCARATTTTCTCTCTCTTGTAATCATTTACTATTTTCTGATTCAATAGCAATGCTTTTACACCTAGAATTATACAGCTGGCAAAAGATCAAAATAACAATAATTATTAGGAGCCTCAGCTGATGTAACAGCTCCAGGGTTTTCAACTGACATACATGAAAGTCCTCACAGGGAAGTTCTCTTTCTGTTAGTTTAATATGTAAAACTTCACAAGAAAAGAATTTCTTCTCTGATTACCATGTTTGTTTCTAGCTTGTTGAAGTGTTCGTGAACTAAATGCAATTAGAAATACTTAGTGTTAAATATACTCATATGCTAATTGCCTCCCATAGAAAAGGTGTCATAAAATTGCTTCCAGGCACTGTATCTCTATGAATCATTTTATATTTATATTCATGAGTAGAAAAATGCTCTCTTTAAGATATAATATGTATTTTAAAGCATCTTGATTTCTAGTAAATGCAGGTGAGGAGTCCACAATGTAGTCTGACAGACCTGAAAAATAAATACAGTGAGCTAAATTCGTATCTTATTAAGCTCACATAGTCAGGCCTTTAGCTGGTGCGACAAAACCATATCAATTTTCTGATTGTTTTTTATTGCTTATTTGTTTCAAAATGACCTTCAATAAATACTGCTTTCCTTCCCATCTCCCCAAACAAAAAGAGGTCAGCAAAAACATGCCTGTCAAATATCTGTCAGAACAGATTTATTGTACTACTTAAACCTGTTGAAGTAGGGCTTTTTCCTTCTCTACTATAATCTGACCTGGGGTTAAACTCTCAAGTATATTATTTTATTTATTTATTTATTCATCTTTTTTCTCAACAAGCTATACATGAAGCAAAACAGGTGTGAGTCAAATCTCCAGGGCATGGAGCATTTGAGTGAGTGTGAAACTTCCCACTGCTGGCAAAAACAGGCTTTAAAAAATTACCTGACCTCAGATATTTTTTCAGTTAACGAAAAAAAATAAAAAAAATCCAATTTTATCTTGTCATTCAGTTCTGATACAAAACTGATATTTTACACAGCATCCTTGAGTTACCTTGATTTTTCTGAACTTGCAGTGCAGGCCAGCAGAGTGAACTTGTGGTGGTTTTCTTGCCTTTCCACCCATCCTCCCTGATGGAGATCTGGTTGCAGAATCAAGTCTCTCACAGCTTCACAGTGCAAAGTGTGGCTCCAGTTTACCAGATTTGTATATAAATATTTTCCTCTTTATAGCTGGAATAGTTAGTGAAAGCTAAACAAAATCCCATTTCAACACGATGGTATTTGCTAGCATCTGAGATCTGCCATTATTCCTTATTATCATAAAATCTCCAAATACTTATGAACTACTTCTCCTTCTGAGATAAATTTAATTACATCATCCCTTCTTTCAAGCCCATATTGCATTTACTAGCTGCTAAAGACAGTCAGTTTAAAGAAACTATTGTATAACTGCTACTGAATTTCAGGGGGAAGTATAACATATGGTAAACACAGAAGAGGGCATTAGTGCAGCTACATTGTTGTTACTTCAACTGCCGCATTGTTGGCAATATGTAAAAGTTGTTTTACAAAATTGTAAATAAAGGATTCAGAAATGTGATGCTAAGAAGACTCATAATGGCAGGTAGCAAAAGAAATATAAATTTGTATTTGCACCTTTCATCTTCTTTAGAACAATTCTGAAAAACGAGGGCCAGATCATCAGCCACTGTCAATGAGAACAGCTTGATTTTCTTCACTGCTTTACTGCTCTTTATTACCAGCTAGTAACAATCTGGTTTGTTCTATTTTCTCTGTTATTTTCGCTAATGGAAGTATTCCCAGTAAGTATGAAAAGGATAATAATGTCAGATGGTCAGATACTTGCTACCATATGATTAGATTTCTGTGAACTTGATCACCTATTCCAACAAGAAATTTTGTGTAGTTGGAAGAAGGAGAATATGGCCATTTATCCATGATGTTTAGTGATCCGACAGATACATGGCAACAAATGGTTGCCATACCTGAGCATATCCACTCCATAGTGCACATGTGACACATCCAGTGTGCCGTAGTGTGCATTTGCACCTATTTTCCACACAGAAATACAGGATTCTTTTCTTAGACTCATGACAGAAGTCCCCTGTGAAAAACTGGAGAAATGCCTGTATCGTTTATTACTGGATGTGATATTGGTTCCTTCTCCAGTTCTGTGTTGCTGCCTTCTTGAATAAAAAATAGTCTATAAAACATAGTCACAGAACATAAAAGAAAAGGGAAAACAACAATGTAGATAGAAAAGTCAATACTGACCTTCTAAGACAACAAGGATTAGGGAGGATTTTTTGATCCAGCCTCCAGAAAGGGCAGAGGCTGCAAGCAGAGTGGGATGTTCCAGCACTGTGTTTAGGTAGGTCTGTGAACACTTACAAAAATTGTGAGCAATACCTGGATCTGTGCTTTTAAACTAGACTTCCTATTTTTAAGAAAATAATCTTATTGTGTTTTGGAGGAGCAGTTTTTGCATCGCATTAAATCACAGTGAATCTATTGCAGGGCCTACCCTCTGCTGGACCTACTGAACTAGGCTTTATGTACACTAGCTATCTTGGTGTGAGGTGCAGTCTAGCTGCAGGAGCCCTGCATAGGCTAATTTATCCTACTGAGAAGCAGCAGGGTTAATTAGCTTGTGCATTTCTCACTGCTGAAGCAGTTACACTGTTTCTGTTACCTGAACTGCTTCAGTTGCTGTCCTCTTGGGGACATGGATGCTTCTCTGTGGTATACAGTTTAGGCATGTTAGTGCAGGGTTGTGCTTTGTGTGGAATGCAAGAGTGAACGAAAGATTAATTTCCCATGCCAGAAGGAGTAAAGTCCTGAGACCTGACACTTGTGATGGTGCGTTGCAGGACCCTGTGAAGAGACAGCAATGCAATCAGCTGGGTAACTGTGACAGCCCCTGTACTGGAGGGCTCTCCTTGCCCCAGGAGTGCCTTTTCTTGTGCGTACACCTAGGCACTGCAGTTTGGTCTCTCCCCTCCATCTTGAGCAATTTTCTTATAGGTTTAGAGGGCTCCTTTCCTGTTCTAGCCATCTTGCATGGTTGCCTGTTGGAACAGTTAATCCTACTCCTTATCTAAAAGCTTTTGAACCACTGAACCTAATGGTATCCACTGGAGGTATAAACAACAATCAGAGATAAAATGAAATCTGTTAACCACCTTAGGAGCATAACTCAAAACGTTCTTTACCCTCATGTTATATATACCTATATAGAGTATAAAACAAGTTCTTAAAAATACTGTCCTTATAAAAGATATAATTAAAACAAGAACCGTTAAGATGTATTTTATAGTAACTTCAGAGTATTGCTTCACTTACCATACAAAATTTAATGTAACAAATGAAAAATCCTAGTTAGTCTGTTTGCCTGAAGTTGTATGTAGGAAAGATGCAGAGGAATKATTTTAAATGAACCAAACCTTCCAACCGTTACCATCCCCCCAAATAAAATAAGTGATAAATAGATATGTAGAAAACATGTTTGCTTAAGTAAAGGATAATGCAACCTCAAGGGAAATTAAGATGTAAACTGATATGGTGTCTCAAGACTGCTTTACTGCATTCTGTTGTGAGCTGCTTCTTTGCAAAGCCATTAATGCAATGAACGGTCTTGTCTCATGAGTATTCACTAATTGGTTGTTCCCTGGATTGCTTCAGTGCCTCACCAACACTGACAACACCCATTTTCTTGGTTTCTTGGGCTAAAACTTTATTTAAAATAATCTTATCTGTAGGGATTGATATTCACATGTTGAAGCACAAGAATAGCATTATATAAACTCTGTAGTATGTTTGATACTGTTATCGGTACAGCATTTTATGGAGCGTCCTTCATGAAGTAACTTGTCATGCTCTGCAGAGTATGAAAATTAAGTGGATATTTTTATAGTACCCAGAAGTAAAGGGAGAAGGGAGGCAGAGACTCTAAAACAGATGGAGCTGCATGAGTGSAAGAATTATTGTGAACTCTGGCAGCATGAGGTCAAGGCACAAATCGGGTCAGGTTAGAGCAGAATAAATGGGCAAGAGAGTAGATGGAGCTGAGATCTGCCTTACAATGAAAAGTATAACCAGCTGGACAAATTGAAAAATTTTGCAGTGTCCCGTGTGTCTGCATCCTTTTGCAAACCTAAGAGCCATTCTGAGGTTTAAGCAACTAAGGTTAAATCCTCTGCTAGGCTAAATAGTACAGTTCCATTGACCAGAATGGAATTATTCTAATTTACCTAGCTGAGGATCTCACTTGCAGTTTTTCATGGTAAAGGGGATCACARACCCTTTTTTTCTACTGAAAGCACCAGCAGCTGGTCTTTCTCTCTTTCCCTCTCTCTCTCACAGACACACACGCTCTCATAGGGCAAGCTGTTCTGCCAAATAGTTCTCTAATTTATTTTTAAAGACCAATAGAGAAATCTGAAGTGTGAGAAAAAAGAACTAAATGGCTTCTGTGGCTTGTGGAATATGGCTATATTGTATGTCTGCCTGACCTAGCGCTGTGTAGGAACAAGGATACAGAGTCAGACCAAAGGTCCGTCTGGTCCAGTGTCCTGCAGATCTGACAGGGCCAATGCTGGAGACCTGCAGTGGAGCACAGGGTAGAATATACGTCTGGGCAGACACAGAGCAATGCATCCTCCGAATATGCTTCCTGCATCGAGTGGTTTCAGAGCCAGACATTTCCTGAAGGAAATGTCTTTGTTTTAAATGGGAATCATGGATTTTTCTGTAGAGATTTTGTCAAGTCTTTCTTTTAACCCATGCAATTTTTTAAGCATTTGCTGAGTTCTTTGGAAAGCAATTTGTAACTTAACTGCATGTTACATGAAGAAATATCTTACCATTCCACATTGCACAAAGAAGCTTTTCCAATCCTAGCCCTGCAATGTCATTTGAAATGCCTGTACACCAATGTACGCAGCATGGGGAACAAACAGGAGGAGCTGGAGATCTGGGTGCGATCGCAGGGCCATGATCTCRCTGCAGTCACAGAGACATGGTGGGATAGCTCACATGACTGGAATGCTGCCATGGATGGATATGTGTTTTTTAGGAGAGACAGGCCAGGAGGGCAAGGTGGTGGAGTTGCTCTTTATGTGAGAGAGCAACTGGAATGCATCGAGCTCTGCCTAGGGATGGTGGTGGTGGAGGAGGAGGCAGTTGGGAGCTTATGGGTAAAGATCAAAGGGCAGGCTAACATGGGGGACACTGTTGTGGGTGTCTACTACAGGCTACCTGACCAGGAAGAGAAAGTTGATGAGGCCTTCTATAGACAGCTGGAGGTAGCCTCATAATCACAGGCCCCGGTTCTCATGGGGGACTTCAACCACCCTGACATCTGCTGGAAGGACTACACAGCAAGGCACAAACAGTCCAGGAGGCTCCTGCAATGCATTGATGACAACTTCTTGTCACAAATGGTGGAGGAGCCTACAAGGAAGGGTGTCCTGCTGGCCCCTGTCCTTACCAACAGAGAGGGACTGGTTAGAGATGTGAAGGTTGGGGGTAGCCTTGGCTGCAGTAACAATGAGATGGTGGAGTTCAGGATCCTGCAGGAAAGAAGTAAGGCAACAAGCAGGATTGCAACCCTGGACTTCAGGAGAGCGGACTTTGGGCTCTGCAGAGACCTAACTGGTGGAATCTCATGGGTTAAGGCCCCAGAAGGAAGGGGGGTCCAGGAGAGCTGGATAGTATTCAAACATCACTTCCTCCAAGCTCAGGAGCGGTGCATCCCTATGAATCAGAAGTGCAGCAAAAGGGGCAGGAGACCTGCATGGGTGAGCAAGGAGCTCTTGGCCGAATTCAGACAGAAGAAGAAAATAACACAGAATGTGGAAGAGGGGACGGGCTGCTTGGGAGAATTACAGGAATGCAGTCAGTGTATCTAGAGATGCTGCGAGGAAGGCGAAGGTCCAGCTGGAATTGAGTCTGGCAAGGGATGTCAAGGACAACAGGAAGGGCTTCTTCAAATACATCAGCAGCAAGAGGGGGACCAGGAAAAATGTGGGCCCACTACTGAATGGGGCAGGGGCCCTGGTGACAAGGGATACAGAGAAGGCAGAATTACTGAATGCCTTCTTTGCTTCAGTCTGTCTGCTAAGGGCAGCCCTCAGGAATCCTGCAGCCTGGACGTGAGGGAGAAAGTCCGGAGAAGGGAAGACTTTCTTTTGGTTGAGGAGGCTAGGATTAGAGACCTTCTGGGCAGGCTAGACATCCACAAATCCATGGGCCTGGATGGGATGCATCCACGGGTACTGAGGGAGCTGGCGGATATTGTTGCCAGGACACTCTCCATCATCTTTGAAAAGTCATGGAGAACTGGAGAGGTGCCTGAGGCCTAGAAGAAAGCCARTGTCACTCCAGTCTTCAAAAAGGGAAAGAAGGAGGACCCAAGCAACTATAGACCGGTCAGCCTCACCTCCATCCCCAGAAAAGTGATGGACCAGGTCATTCTGGATGTCATCTCCAAGCATATAGAGTAAAAGAAGCTGATCAGGAGTAGCCAGCATGGATTCACCAAGGGGAAATCCTGCTTAAYCAATCTGATAGCCTTCTATGATGGCATTGCTGGCTGGGTAGATGAGGGGAGRGCAGTGGACGTTGTGCACCTTGACTTCAGCAAGGCTTTTGACACTGTCTCCCATAACATCCTCCTAGATAAGCTCAGGAAGTGTGGGTTAGATGAGTGGACAGTGAGGTGGATTGAGAATTGGTTGAAAGGCAGAGCTCAGAGGGTCGTCATCAGTGGCGTGGAGTCCAGTTGGAGGCCTGTGGCTAGTGGTGCCCCCCAGGGCTCAGTACTGGGTCCCATCCTGTTCAACTTTTTCATCAGTGACCTGGATGAGGGGACAGAGTGCCTCCTCAGCATGTTTGCTGCTGATACCAAGCTGGGAGGAGTGGCTGACACACCTGAGGGCTGTGCTGCCATTCAGAGACCTGGACAGGCTGGAGAGCTGGGCAGAGAGGAACCTCCTGAGGTTCATCAAGGGCAAGTGCAGAGTCCTGCACCAAGGGAGAATTAACCCTGGGCACCAGTACAAGCTGGGGGCTGACCTTCTGGRGAGCAGCTCTGCAGAGAAGGACCTGGGAGTGCTGGTGGATGACAAGCTGACCATGAGCCAGCAGTGTGCCCTTGTGGCCAAGAAGGCCAATGGTATCCTGGGGTGCGTTAGGAGGAGTATGGCCAGCAGGTCAGTGTGCCCCTCTACTGAGCCCTGGGGAGGCCTCATCTCGAGTACTGTGTCCAGGTCTGGGCTCCCCAGTACAAGAGAGACATGGAGCTGCTGCAGAGAGTCCAGCGTAGGGCTACGAGGATGATCAGAGGGCTGGAGCACCTGCCCTATGAAGAAAGGCTGTGAGAGCTGGGCCTCTTTAACCTGGAGAAGAGAAGTTGTGGAGTCTCCTTCTCTGGAGATAGATCTTCAAGGCCCGCCTAGATGCAACCCTGTCTAACATGCTCTAGGTGACCCTGCTGAGCGGGGAGGTTGGACTAGATGATCTCCAGAGGTCCCTTCCAACCTTACTGATTCTATGATTCTATGATTTGATTGCTCCTCCCTCCCCCCACTTTTTGTGTTGGGAGAAACTTGAAAAGTCAACCCCTATTCACAGTCTACCTTCTGCTTTCCACTCACCATGTTATAGATCTCTCTATTCAGCCTTCAGTTGTCTCTTTTCCAGACAGAAAAATACTAACATACTCAGTTGCTCTTTTTTCAAAAGCTATTCCATAGATCATTCTTATAGCCTTTCCCTCTGCCTTTTCCATCTGCCCAGTATGCTTTTTGAGAGGAAGCAGACTCAGATTTATGCATTGGCATAATAATAGTATCTGTTCTAGTTTTTAATACTTTTCAATTATTTCTAACACTAAATTTGCTTTTTGACCTCTTCTGAGTACTGAGCTGATATCTTCAGAGAGCTGTTTATTATAACATGAAAATCTCATTACCAAATGATCAGTCAGTTAAAAGACCATCACTGCACTGAATTCCGATGTTCTCTGTTGTTTGGGTCAATAGGTCTCTCATCCTCTGACTTGGTTTCTTCCTGCTGAATAAATGACATACTGTCATTTATTTATGTATTATTCTTAGATTTTTAGAAAAGGATTGCACAGCCATGTAATTATTTTTGATATTTGTTTAACTTTCTAAATAATGAATTTTTCTTATTCTTTCCTTAGGTAATAGAGAGATGTTGGTGGAAGAGAAAGACAGGTTGAATTGTTCTTTAAGATATGGCCTTTTTTTTCTTTTTTGGAGGTGTATTCTCAATATTATTTAGACATCAAGTGGTGGAATAAGCAAAGTGCCTGGTCAGGACCATAACTAGAGCTCTCAGAAATAACATGAGATACCTGAATACTCTTCCTGCCAAAAACTTCAAATTTTTACCCCAAGGAAAATTAGAAATTAGAGTTGAAATTCTGAACTTGTTTCAATCCAAAATGAAAGAAATCTTAGACTTTTTTTTGACAGAAGTCATTTGATTTGGGCTTCATTAACTGTCCTGTTGCAGCATCACTCAAACTCTTAATTTCAGCAAGGTAGAAACACTGATTTTTCTGTGATCATTTTGATAGTATCATCTCAGCTTTTAGCCTGATTTTCTAAAAAAAAAAAAAATCATTTCATCTCTTGCCTGTTAATGCTTTTGGAACTCATTGGTCAGTTTTAACTGTGTTTTGAAATGGATCAAGAATATTAAGTTCCTACAAATTTTGTGAAATAGCCTGAAAAAGAATAATCCTACTGATGATTCCTTTAAAGTATGAAATATGAACTCATTGTATGGTACACACCGGAGCGTCCACATTAGAGAGAGGTTTATGAATACCCAGATCTTGGAAAATGCTTTACTTGTGTTATTTTATTTTTAATTTTATTTGAATTTTATTCATTGTATTAATTTTCCAATGTTCTCTTAAACACCAGAAAGCCAATATCATCTGTTAATTTTTCTGTCATGCTAGGATCCTGTACTGTTTAAATAGAGATATGTCCACAATGCATTCCTTTGTTACAATCTCCTATGAAGCATAAATTCTTTGGAAAATCTGTCTCCAATAATTCCAGTGCTTAGGAAACTGCTTGCTGTATTGTGTTTTGCAATACAACATAAATAAAGGTTGGAAGCCCAAAGAGGCATCTCATCAAACTATTTCTTTAGTCAGTCATGAAAATTTCAAATAAATTGCTACTTGCTGAAATACTGAATCATTGCAATAAAAAGCCTCTTGTGTCTTCACCAGAAGATTTTCAAACCACATCACACGATAGCTTTAGTAATACTGGCCTTCACTGCCCAAACATTTCGATTCTGAGAAACTGTAAATACTTCCCTCGAGTGTCATCAATGTCTGGGTTAAATATAGAATATAGAGATAGGAAATACATATTCCTTTTTGACTGCGGAAGAAGGAAGACTGCAGAGAACTGAAGATGTGAAGGTATTGTTAGTAAATACTCCTGAAATGGGTAAATGCCCTTGGAAATATGAGAAGTTTCTATTTGATGCATGGTCCCATGCAATGGTTCAGACACTACGCTGTCTCTGAGAAAAGAGGAGGAAGCACAGAGGGACCAGTGAATTTTGACTGGGCTACAAGTGTTTTACAGAGAGGGCAAAAAGTATCTTTTTGCTTTTCTTTTTAAGGTTTTAGTAGGTGCAATACACAGAGTCTATGAGACACATCAAGGTAATGTAGCTAGTCAAATGACAGAGGCAAAATTAGCCATCAGATTCTCTTGATCTTTAGGTATCTGGGGTATTGAAATTTTTCCTCAGGCTTGATATCCAATGCTGTAACTTCCAGCTGCATTTTTATGTACCACTGTTACACATGTACATGGAGATTTCTGCTTTTCACTTTTTTTTGTAACTACAAGCGAATTCAATCCAACAAATTTCAGTGAGGTCATGCAATAAATTTGGTTCACAATTCTGGGATACACAAGTGATAGCAAACATCAGTGATGGAAAGAACTTTATAGATTTAAAAAGTAAAGCAAAACAAAACAAAACAAGCTTTATTAAAATGATGTGATTTCTGTTCTTTTCCAGCACTTTGGTTTGTTTACCACCCATTGCCCTAAAAACTTACAATCCTGTTTATTAAGAAAAGGTCATACTAATCTTCTCTAGTCACCTCTCACTATTTGCACGTGCTGTGGTGCAGGATGAGTGGTAGAAACATTAAGCTTTCCTCAGCAGGCTTTTATTTGACTTTCAAACCTCTCATCAAAACTGGCACTTTATTGCCCCTACTGATTATGTCTCTGTTAAAACCGATGTGTTTGTGTCTTTCAAATATTTACTCCTATCTCATCTGCACTAGCACTCAGAGACAGTGTGGCCGTACCAGTCACTAGCATGATCAAAAGGCAATAACGAACTGCAGATTTAGAAGAACTCATTATTTAAGAACCACACATACCTTTTAAATGTGCTGCATTTTGTGAGAGAGAAAACATGCAAAAGAGACAGATATATCAGAGAACTTGACAGACATAAATTCCTATTGAAAACAGCTTAGAGCATTTAAAAAATAACAGTACTGTTTACAGCAAAGCACCTCTCACCCTCATCGGGATCTGAGCATGCAGTCTGCTCTCATTCTAGCCCATGGGAGGTTTTTCTATCAACTTCAGTGAAAATTTGAACATTCTCCTACTTTTCATTGTTAGGATATGGGGTTTTTTTAAAAAAATGAACATCAACAATAATTAAGTTCTAGTAACATGAACTAAAAGTGGCTGTGCTCAAAGGGACTCTGACAGCTGAACTATGTTATTGCCAAGGTGAAATACAGCCTACAGAAAATATGGAGTTTGGATACCATTATCAAAGATTTCCATTAAACAATATAAACTGGGAAATTTGGATGAATATACACTTTTTCCCATGTAACAACAGACACCTTTCAACGCTTTGACAACAAAATATACCAACAAAAAAGGGTTTTTTTTTCTGATTTCCCATCAGTGAAGTTTGAGAGTATAAGCAGTTTAACAAAAATATTCCATACAGCAGCTCTACAGTTAGCAAAAGCTGAAAATAAAATATAACCTAAAATATTCAGAGTTATGGTCAAGCTGAAAACAATTTATAATTTCTGAAATCACCAAATTCACAGGAAGGACATCTAAATAGTTTTACCTGAAGTGCCCAGCGATGTCAGTTTCCTACAGCCCTGTTCACTATCTGCACCACAGGAATATTGATTATATCATCTCCTTTGTACATCCACATACCCATAATTAAATGACATAGTTGTATCACATATGTACATATTACATATGTAAGTCTGTAGGTTCTGTAGATATGCCTGATACTTAAAGGTACTGAGCATTAATAGTAGCCTAAGGATTTGAGCCTGAGAAAGCCTGGTTCTTGTATAGTATTTAGAAATGAAGAATTTGTGGCTGATTGTAGTCTTTCAGGTGTGTGATTGTGCATAGTTAAAGAAAATATAAGCTGACATACACAAGTGTGGTAAACACGCTCTTACTGTTTTATGCACCCTAACAGGCTGGACTATATGGTTTCTCATTTTTATGGGCATTTTTGGTGTGAACTTGCTCATGCCTTTCCATAATCCAAGCCAAAGTGGATCAGAAAGACTTGAAGGTGGTTCAAAACCATAGCAGGCTTGAAAAAAAACTTTTTCTTTTCTCTTTGCAAGTCATAGGTGATTTTTCATTGCACTGATCCACTGGTCCCATCACTATTTGTCTTTTCTGAAGCAACAATGCGGCAATATTCTTTAGGGCTGGAAGATACAGGTTCTGCCTGTACACCTGACATGTGAACAGTTAACAGTAGGGCTAAAGTGGATTACTGTTTTAGGATATCACACAGGATATTTTTAAAATACGTCCAAGGATTTAATATTCTGACCGAAAGCTTTGCAAATGTTTGAATTTTTTGTTCAGCTAATTTTGACAGAAGAGCTCCATACTTTTAATATACATGTCTTCTGTTTCCTAATACTGTTGTTGCAGAGTTTCAGACCTGCATTTCTCATTATTGCTGGATTAACAAATTGACAGGCTATTTTTGCTGTTAAATCAGAAGAAGAAATAGCATCACGCTCACAAGGTGTCTCACCCCTGACCTGGAAGAATACCACTGGGGTGAAATAATCCATCTACTCATTCAGTTTTCTGAAACTTCTTTTGAAACAGCAGAAAAAGCTGCTAATTAGCACTAACAACGATGGAGGGTTTTTTGTCTTGGAATCCTCTCCTAATGAGATTTCCTTTCAACTTGCTACAGTGCAGTGCCTGCATTAAAGTGTTCAGTATATGCAGCAGCTTTGAACCTTCATTTTGAAAAATATGTTCATTGAAGTGACAACCCCCCCAACTACAAGAATTGAAATTTTGAACACTAAGTGAAATATTCATGGGCTTTAATGCAAATGAATTGATACAGAGAGAAGAAGAGCTTAAAAAAACACTTGTTTTGGTGACTGTTTTCCAGTTTATTGGAGGGGGGGAGGGATTGCCCTATTCCTTTCAAAAGAAACCTAAGATCTCTGGGACTTCCCTTTCATCTTTCACATAACTGCTGTTTCCTGTAATACCAATTATATAGTAGGTGCACTTGCAGAGCATTTAATATGTTTTTATCAGCAATGGAAAATGTGTTCCAAAAGGGAACTTGCTGAATTTTAATTTGATGACCTACATGCTGCAGTGCAAAGCCTACCCCTAAAGCTGGGGTCAGAAGAAAGAGGGACAAAGACTGGGCATGCCACGTGTTAGCATGAAGCCTTCTGGCATCTCCACCTGGCTGGGCTGTTGCTGAATGACCTTCCACSTGAGCGGGCTGGCTGTGCAGCAACCAGCTCTGCTGCTCTGCTGATACAATTGATGTTGCTGTGAATGAAGCAACTGCACAGATTTGAGGCTGTAGTTCAAGGTTTATGAGGTTTGAGTATTTAGAGCTCTTGATTGCCTAATGGATCTGGAAACAAACAGCTTTATGGAGCACCGGAGTTGTTAAAAGCAATATGAATATGGGAAGGCTGATACGCCACTTTCCATCTAATGTTTTCCAGTTATTGAAGCTTGGGAGCAGTTTGTGTCCTATGGCAGTTTTCTTCAGCGTTAAACAAAGATTTTGTCTAATAGTACTGACATAAAATTCCAGCCGTCTATTTCTTTTAATGGAATAAAATCTTTTACTTGAACTGATACATAAAAGACCTAAAATCTGAGCATTTTTATAGAACCATTGTAATCTTTATCCATGATAAATTAATTATAACTATGTATCATCATATTGAAATTAGGGTTATTAACTGATGGTAGAACAGACTCTGAACTAGTCATCAAAACAAGAACTTCTTTAAATGTTAAATTGAAAATATACATATTTTAATACATATATAACCTATTTTCAAGAACAAACAGAAAGAAGAAATGCCTGCTTTTTTTAACTGATAGCCAAAAATACCATGAAAATTGGTATTTGTGACAATGGAAGTAGCATTGTATTAAAATTAAGAAAAAAAATAAGAAAACTATTAATTTTTAAATGTTTTGATGAAGTTTTGGTAAAACTTCAATTTTTTAAATCTCCTTTTTAGTTGTTTAAAATCCAGTTCAACCATGAAAAGAGGCACAAAAGGGCATGACATATTGACACAGAAGGATGTGGATCACTGCCTCTCATGAATTTCCATGCCTTATGTCAGCAAGCTGCTTTTGAAGATTGTTTTTCCTCAACTGCCAACGCTTCAAACTCAGCCTAGACCCTACCAGTTACGCTGGCTTCGTTCCATCTTATATATGCTCACCACAGACAATTATTCTGCAGGCTAAATTGTGCTTTCAGCTACTTGCACACCTTCACTGCTTTCAGATTATGTCTGAGGTGACACTTGTGCAATTTCATTAGCCTTTCAGTGTTACAGGTCATTGTCACCACAAGCAGTATCCAAAGCTAATGGGATTTCTCTGCTGCAATGTAGAATGGAAGTTGCATGGCAACATTTTTGTAGCTGGTAATTATGCTTTAGATTGTAGGAACTCATTTCAGTTGTCAGAGTCTAGGTTATTTTTGTGATACTCATAGTGGAAGAAAAACATTTTTTTTATAAATGGCCAGAATCAGAAATCCTCATTCAAACTGGACAGTATCTTGCTATTATAAGAAATCTTAATGAGCTCAGGTATTGCTTAATACAAATAAGGTTTCAGGATCTAGCCCAAAGTGGACAAAAGCGATGCAGAAATCAGGGATACGTGGTACATATGTAATCTCACAAGTATTCATTTTTAACTTCACTTTTTTCAACAGAATACATTTGAAAGAATACGAGTGCAAACTTMATTTAAGGACATAAAGTTAAGGTCCTGTTAATGTAATTTATCTGTGTTCCTGCAGCATCCTTACTTCGGGCATCTACTTTGAGATAAACGATTCCAACACTTGAAAGTAAGAGATCGTTAGGAGAATGGTTTATTTTGTGGCAGATATGAGCACAGTTAGAGAACAAACAGTGTGTTGCTTGTTTTCATAACAAAGGAAACAGAAGTATCACAAGGAACAAGACAGCTTCAGATTTAAAGAGGAGCATAAGAACAGCTTGATGTATTAATTTCACCAGTTATCTCCTTTCTTAGCCACCTAACTGCAGATTTTTGTTTCCCCCACCTAAACCTGAGTAAATAGAAATGTAAGTACTCTCTTCTATTCTAGTAAGGTACCCTAAAAGATACTGATATTTTACAGATGCCAGGGTATCCGTAAAACAATGGACATATTTTGGAGCCTGGTCTCCGTGATAACATTCTACTTCCCCAGTCAGCACTACTGACCATCATGTATTCAGGCTGTCCACTAATAGGTCTTTCTGTAATTTTTGTCATGGAGGCAGAAGTAGAAATTATTGAGAATTAAGTAGAAATATTTTCAAATGGGAATTTATTTTAAAATCATGGTGAGGTGAGGATGCTTACTACTGAGAAAACCAGGCCCTAACTGTAAAATTTGGAAAGCTATGAATGATGAGAAAAGATGCTCTGAAGCTTATTCAAGTACCGCTTCTATTATGCTATGGCTGTATTTTCTGGATGAGCTTGTGGTAGTGATGAATGATGAGTGATGAGTAGGCAATTTAGCATTCACTGCCACAGCCCTGAAGCCTGTCACTGCTTTGACCTTCTGCAAAGCCCCAAATCTGAGATGTATGTACCAGGCAGTCATTTAAAAAGCCAGAGGAAAGGTAAATCAGGCATGATTTTGAGTTGTTGCAGAAAAGGATAACAATATATAGAAAAATAAACATTAAATAGAAAGGAATAAATCAAATCCTAAAATAAAGCAAATCTCTTAAAGAGAGACAAACTGGAACCATGCAAGTGAGGCATACATTAGATTGAAATGATGCACTCTGAAATCAGACAAATCATTTTTGGGATGTGAGTTACAGTGATGGGAACTTCTAGTTGATGGGTAAAGATGAACAAGCTGAGTTATATTACCTATATATAGGTTTTATGATTAAATAATTGTATGAGAGCCACTGTTTTAATTAAAATATGTATCTTCAGAAATATAGACACCATGATATATTCTTCAATATGCATATACTCTATACAAAAAATTGAGTTATAGATTAGGTGCCAGTAATCTTTCTAGAAATTATGTTTCAGGAATTGATATATCTGTATTATATGCTGTAATAAGATGAAGAACTGCCTTCACTGATCAAAAGAAAAAAATAAGCCAAAACATGAAGTAGAAAAATGTGCGAGTAGGAAAATTCATTTGTACCCTGAGAGCTCTGGACTGAACGGTCCTAGCCTAGGCACCAGACTGACTTTTTCTTCACAACTTCCTCATGTGGTAGCATTTGATGATCTACCCTGCAGAAAACCAATTTTTGAGGAAAACTTGTACTTGGGAAAGACACTAGTGCTCAATTAATTTATACTGCAATAGCTTCAGTAATAATATAAAACATGAATGAAATATATTCTAGAAAACATAATATGTAAAACATAAAACAGAAGACTGTCTTACCTGATTGACAGATTGTCCTAAACTATGGAAATAATGTCTTTTTGAGAGAGATTGAAAAATAATGACACTGATTTAGCAATGAGAAATGCTAAACAACTATGGTTATTTTAGTCAGCAGTGTTTTCTTTCATTCATTCATTGCTGTGGGATTTGGTTCACATTTTTTGCCAGAAGGAACAAAATATTTGCATCAGAATCAAAAAGAAACCGCCTCAACAATACAAGCAGAATATTGCTGCAGGACAAGCTCTGGTACTTGCTATGTTATCGGATATGTCTTATTTTGCAGCCCGAGAGGGCCTTATCGAAAATCACGGAAGGATAGATAATTTTTTGCCCTCTTTCCACTGAGCATTGGATCCAAAGTCACATTAAATAGGATGAATAGAAGGTTTCTGTTAGTGATGACTACTGGGGACTGATACTAGGAAAAATAG
This sequence comes from Rhea americana, assembly GCF_003343005.1. Lineage (NCBI taxonomy): Eukaryota > Metazoa > Chordata > Aves > Rheiformes > Rheidae > Rhea > Rhea americana. The sequence continues at coordinate 725,071 of NW_028186127.1, forward strand.
ACAACTTGTGTGACAAGCAAAAGACGGAGGCCAAAAATTTATTTATGGACACTGTTTCTTTACATATAGTATTGTTTTTAATATGGCTGTCTATTATACATTCCTTATAAGGCTGCCTATCATACATGGTTGATATCCCTTGCATTATGCTTTCATTTCATAAACTTCGTATGTACACACTTGCAGTAGAGGGAAATTCCTCTAGTGATTCTAATCTACTCTTCATTGCTGCAGAGAGTTTTTTCCCTAGACCAAGGCCATTCCACTGATCCAGTTCACAGCACAGTTATATTTACTGGAGAGAATAAACTACAAAGAAGAAGTAGAAGCAGAGAAGAGTTTAAACCTCTTAAAAGGTTTGAGAAATGAACCTCAAAGTATACCTTTGTAGGAATCACAGCAGTCACAGAGCGACTGACTTTGCACCTATTTGCAACTTGAGTGAATAATTATATCTGTGTAAACTGAGTACAAAAGAGCAGTCAAGGGCAATCAGTATGACTTACAACATTTCATGCCAACCAACTAAAAAGCATAAAGTAAGAGAGAGTCAAAGCCAAAAGTATTAGTAGACTATCCTGAAAAAATAACCCAACAATAGCACTGTATTACAGAACTAGGCAAATCAATAGTTGAGGCAACTTCATCATATTTTTTTTTCAACTTGTGTGCTCATTTTAAGTGGAATTAAGAAGAAAATAGAACCTCCTGAACTCTCAGTGTTACCAAACTCATGGAATGAAAGCTTCCCCCTTCTCCCAGCTGAACTGTAACATTTTGAGGAATAAAACTGAAACCTTGAACCTCCAAAGAGAAAAATCTAGAATATAAATGAAGCAGTTTTCTTTGAGCCTGGGTGGCCCGGGCCACATCAGTAAAAATAAGTATCATTTTAATGTCTTTATATATATATGCTAAATTTGCTCCTCCATTCAGTGTTCATCATTTACCCTCTACCCACTGTGTCAGCCTAAGTACTAAGAGTTGAAGATCTGTCATTATTTTCTAAATGTAGTAGGAATTTGTGTACAATTGGCAGGAATGATAGTCTATATTCCTGTTTCTGTAAACAGGTATCTTTCTCTCTCCCAATCTATTTGAAATGATTGAGATCTGGCTTGTGAACGACCAATTCACAAAATCAGGGAATATCTAGTGCCTCAGCACTAGTGCCTCTCTGTCCTTGGAAGATATCCTCTAAAATGTTTTTGTTTGTTAATTTGCTTATTTCTGCTAGCTTCACAGGTTGTTTTTGTTATTCTTGGTCTGGGGCTGGTTACCAGCCTGGTACAAGAAGGACTTTTTCCATTGCTGCAGACTGACTTTGGCAACTGATCCTGCCCCAACTTCTCCTCTGAGTTCTTAAGACACAGCTAAAAAAAAAGGGAGAAACATAAATGTGATCCCAATGAACTCCCTTAATAAGTCATGTGATTCATGGGGGAAAATATGGTCCTCTTGTTTTCCAGCCTCCAACAAAAAAGAAGGGGAATAAGCAGAATGTTCTGTTTGCATAAATGAGCACGTCTCCACTGATGGCAAGAAACTGAGTTCAGTACTTATGCTCACAAAGAGCAAGCACGCACAAAAACACACACATATTTACCTACATATTTTTTCTAGCTCAAAAGATTGAGGAATCTAGCTGACGTGACATCTCTAAGGACATTCTTAATATTATCCTGTGTCTTTTTGATTACTATATTGCTTTGATATACATCTAACAAATGCCCCTGTTTTTACTATTTTTCTTTTTTTCTTAATTCAAAAAGTGGAAGGGAGGTACTGAAAACTTTAGGTTTTACTCCTGGGTTTTTCAGTACTTTGAAGCTCCTGGTTCTCCTTCACAATACAATCAAGGTTAATAAGAAGTTTGGAAATCATGATTCTCATGTGTTTGAATATATGTAGGTATTACAGGGCCCTGATGCATTCCTGAAGTAGAATTAGAGGACAATCTTTAAGTTCTGCATTTAAACAGAAAGAGGTAAACTACTTAAAAAGACCTAAACAAGTTTTGGACTGAATGATCAAAAGAGGGAAATGCACCTGGCACTAACTCTGGATCTGCCATCTTTAGATTGATCATACAGTCTTCATATTCATTCATCATTTTATTTCAATTACTCTCAAAAATTCAAGGAAAGAAAAAGAAGCTCTCTGAATAATTTAAAGCAGTTCTCTCTTTTCAGTCATCAGTACTTTTGTTCTTGAGTGTATCTATAACCTCACACCAGGCTTTTTAATTCTTCTGTAGCTGGGATATAACTATCTCAATATCTAAAGCAGTGGAAGAGCAAAATGGAAAAATTATGTATTTATAAAGTTTAAGTTAAGTAAAAAAAAAGGGAGGGGCAAAAAAAATCCTCTAATCTAGCTAAAGATTTACAAAGAAGTGAGTGATGAAAAGACTTCATTTGAAGGAGCTGCATTAGTTTGCTGGTCATTATCAAGTAAGGGTGCATCTAAGGAAGAATAAAAATTGAATGGCTTATTATTTAAGGCTATCATGCCCTTTTTGTGGGGACTTGCCTATTACAATTAGCATCATCATTTGTATTACAATAGTACCTCAGAAGCCAGAAGAGAAATCAGCAGCCTTTTGTACTACACCTTGTGCAAACAGCCCTTGCTGTACAGAGCTTAACAACTGGAAGTTAAAAAAATAAAATCACAATGATGGGGGTAAGGAGTATTGGTCTCCTTTAATAGGAGTAGGTACAGAAAGACTAATTTAAAATGACCAAGAAGAAAACGTATGTGCAAGAGAGATGCAGAAATTGAACCCCCTTGAGATCAACTGTTTGCTCTGAAGGATTTTTCTTCCTCTTAGGTATGTTATCACCCAGTTTTAGCTTGCAATAACTTAAAAAGAAACATCCCTCATTTTAGAACCAGACTGACTTCCATCCTATAGGAAGTCTCACTTTTGTAACACACTTTTCTAAATTTAGAACAGAAATGTGTTGTCAGGAAAGTGAGAGGTTATAGCTAGTGTTAGTAAAAGAAATCGTATTTTGGGACAGGAAGTGGTCTAACACCAAGGAAAGGCGGTGTGTGTGTCTCCTGGATTGTAACTTGCCACACAGGTGTAGTAAGTTCAAGTGAGTCTTCTGCAGAAAATACTCTGTCTACACAGTTTGTCTCCTTAATTGCTCGGGTTTTATATGCAGCAGCCCTTCTCACTTTCACAAGCAGCAGCTGAGGCACAAAGCACGTCCCCTCTCATTTTAGCCTCTACTGCAGGAGCCAAATATTGTGATGAGCTCTGCAGATCTCCAGCAACTGAAAGTGGACATAAATTATACCACAAAACAGAAGAGGTGAAGTGACAGAAAGGCAGAGGAAGATTGTTGTGAGTTAAGTGCAGCTGGGCTGAGAATTCAGAAGAGGCAGAAAGGATGAAGAGCCGGGGGAGCGGTAACAACAGAGACAGACACGTTAGTAAAAGCAGAAGGTAAAGTCGAGGAGACAGTTCAGGCTTATTCCACATTTGGGTGAGGAAGTTGTGTGGCCTGTGTCTGCATTGCTTTGGAAAGATCTTGACTTTTATTCTATGGTATCATGAAGGTATTTTTAAGTCTCATGTTATTGTTTTTGCATGGTGTGTGGTGCAGTCCCAGTCAGAGGCAGCTTCAGGTCCTGCTTTTTGTAGGGTAATTTTTTGTGGTGAATATTACACTTAGACAAACCAAGCTCTCACGTCTGGGRAGATCTTCTTTTATTTTTTTCTTTTTACAAAATCTGGATGTAAAGCATTGAGGAATTTGTTCTTTCAAGCAAATGAAAGAGGGTCTATTTTACTTTTTCGGAAGCTTCCTAATGAACCAAAGAACAGATGTATTTGTGAGACTGTCATCAACCCCCTGAGTAGCAATGATTTGAAACAGTTTGCCATGCATACTTGATCCTGATTAAAAGGAGACAAATTAACAAGCTTCACCTCCCTTGATGGAGAGCAGGTAACAGCCATTCAGTTGTTCTTCCACCGTRGACTACTTCTTTCATATTTTTTTATAGGTATTCAAGGTTTGCTCGTGCTCAGGATGAAGGAGAGATACTGCTGCRGGGCGCAGCTGGGGGAGCACCTGCAGGCCCTGACGAGCCCCCGCCCGGCCTCCATTTTAGGGTGGGGGCGCAAGGCTGCTCCCTTCCCCTTTCCGCCCTGTGCTGGGGCTGTGCCGGTGGCTCTGCCTGTGTGTGCGCCTGCTCCCAGCTCTGACGTTCGCTGGGGCTCTCCTCGGCCTCGCTGCCGGGCCGAGGAGGGAGCCCCCCGCCGCTGCCACCTGCCCGGGCTGCGCCYGTCGCTGAGGTAAGATGGCGGCCTGAGCCCCCCCCTCCTGTCGCCTGCACGGTGGCTGTGCCAGGTGCTGGTTTCCCTTTGTTTTCCTCCGAGAAAACCTGAATCCTTCCTGCCAAGCAAGATGGGAACGAGCAGCTGTGTGGGTGCGGAGCTCGCTAGCGTGCGTGCGAGGTGGGAGGGAGTCCCTTAACCGCTCTGTGGGCCTGGGAACCGCACGAGCCCTGCTCGCAGCTGGAGCGCGTGCTGCGCCATCCTCTTTCCACATGGAGTATCTGAAGCGTGTGAAGCGCGTGTCCTCGGGGGAGCAGCAGGGAGCTCCCTGGGGGAGATCGGGATAGCCTGCCGGACTCGGGCACCTGYGGAGGTGCTGGTTTGACTGCCGGTATTCAACTGCTGACTAATAAGAAATGGGACCCCCCCTGCCCTGCTGAAGCTTTTACCCTGTTAGTTAACTGCAGCCTGAAATGCMTTTTCTGCAAGGAATAAGAAATCATCTGTTTGCTAGGGGTGTGAGATTATTCTCCCCGCATCCTGCTTAGTAGTAGATCCTAAGCAGACCACTGAAAATGTGGCTTGGTGGTGATTAAATGGAGCCTCACACCCCTGTGCTGAGCTAGCCCAGGTCTCAGTCTGCTAAAGGAGCCGTGTTGTGCTAGACAGCATAGGTGGCTGGTTAGATCAAATAGGTTAAAACTGGCACATCTTTCCACTGAGGCAGCGTGAACTGGGCAACTGCAGATGGTTGGGGGCGGGGAAAATGGAAATCTGGTTGCTGTTATTTTGTTTCTTGAGCAGTTTTGAGTATCTCACTTACAGACACTATCACAGATGTCTCTTACTGGATGAGAAAAGGAAATTTCTTGAGTTAAGTGCCCAGAAGATGGGGAACTATGGTACAAATTGAACTGTTTGTAAAATTCTTTAATATTAGAACTTAGGCCTACTTTTTGCTATTGTGATTAATATAACTTAAAGTGTGTGACTGAGCTCTTACAGGAAACAGCATAGGCATGAAAAACCCCGTAAACTGGAAAATGGTGCTTTAATGTAAGTTACAGTTCCCTTGTTGTGATTTTCTTTTTTTCTTCTAAATTCTCTCAGAAGCCCTGGGGAAATAAGGACCTGGTAGAGGGCAGAGCAACACTTAGAGCAGCTGTGAGGGATGGTGCTGGCACAAAAGAAAATGTTGAAACCTAAAAACCTGTGGAAAAGCTGCAGTGGTTAGTTCAAGCTATAATAAAAAAGAAAGGAAAGGTCATTTGAATTACAAGGAGTCATGATACCATTTGCTTGCTCAAAGCAACAGTCCTGTACTTCCCATAGAATAACAAGAACAAAAGCAAGAATGGCATAGTAAAACATCAGTGATTTCTGCAGCTGTGTTACGCACTTAAAAAGAAGGTGCTGGAGTTAAGGTGAGTGCTCATATCACACTAAGTTTCTGTGTTAGTGCATAGAGGATGTTGTTCCTGGTAGTATAAACAGAAGTTAGGATATGTCTTGTTTCTCTCTCACTTGGCTCGTGCAGTAGCAGCCAGAGCGATGGTGGGAAACTGCATTTCTGTGGTGGTGTTCATGTTGCTGACAACAAAGAGTTGCATTTTCTTGCTGCTGGTTGCTTTAGTCCTGTGCACTGTGTTCACCAAACACCTTGACTTTTGGTCAAGCATCATCCTCGTGAGAATTCGATGGCCTCTTAGGGCAAACACATGCCACTGGGTTTAGCAGGTTGTAATTTAAAATGTGAAATGAAAGAGAGGGAAATTAACACCTTGTTCCATGCAATAGGGTTGGTATAGAACAGTTTATACTCTTCAAGGCACCTTACTATTACTCAAGTGAATTCATTAATTATGGTTATATCAGGATTTCTTCCCATGGCACAATGAGGTTTTCGTAAGTGCTTGAGTTTTACTCATCCAAGTATGGGAAGGAATACTCAATCAATGATTCGCAACTGACGTGTGCGAATGTAGTGGTACTAGAGATGGGATGAGTCAAGGATGTATTGCAGATGGTCTGTGACAGGTGTGATGGCTGGCTAACTCTCCCAGAGGCTGCTTAAAACATAGTCATTCAAAATCAGCATATGAAGTAAGGTTAAGTGTTTTTTTTTTTTTTTCCTAATGACATTGAGTAGGCAAACTTTTGATTCAACATGTAGGAAAAGAAATAGAGTTAATGTATAGTCTGTCTTGTGGTTTTGCTGCAAATTACAAAGGCATTTGGTGGTTTAATTGCAGCTACCATCTTATTTCTGGGTAACTATAGAAAAAGCTTTTTTTTTCTTATTTATAGCATACTCTGTTCCCAGGGTGGTTGTGTTTTAGCTTAGACAGAAAACAGATTTTGATATAATTCCTCTTGGGTGGCATTTGTAATGCAGTCCGATCTCTCTTCTAGCCTTCTGTGTATCTTTTATGGAGTCATGTTTTAAAACTGTCCCCTTCTACTATGAAGTGGGTATCATATGCTTTTTTTAAAAAAAAAAAAAAAAAAAAAAACTATAGATAATTAAATATATTCCAAAATTCTTCTTTTGCTATTAATTCAGTGTTTTAAATTATTCTTGCTCAGGGTTTTTATTTAAGGCCCTGATACTATTAAATTCAAACACAAATAAGTTGCTACTTTTTGTTTAACACTTTTAAGAAATCTGATCTTCATCTGAGTCTTGCATCAGTGTTACAAGGTAAAGTTGGTGCTTAGTCATTGATGGGTGTATCATTTTAACACTCTTATAGGAAAATTTAATTCTTTAGCATCCAGGACTTGAGTAGATTATTTTTTTTTTTGAAGGCATTCTCTTCCAAGTATTTTCTATTGCTTTGTAAGCTTTTGTAGTGTTGGGAAGAAATACAGAAATACAAGAGATCTAAAATCCATAACTCACATTTTTAGATTGAATTATGTCTGAGATTCTTAGAGTGAAATAAGCAAATGAAAAAGGAAGTGATTTTTCCTTCCATATTTTTTTCTGTTATTTAACAGCTCATGTTAGCCAAGTTGTCTTACTATAGATGTACATTTAAGAAACCTGTCTGTGAGAGGATGCTAGGGAGAGCAAGACACATGGAATGATAACAGTGGGCTTCAGGAGAGTGTTTTTTGGCTTATTTGGGGCTTGTTTTGGCAAAATTCCATGGTAACTGGACTGGAAGGCTTAGGGGTCTTCAAGGACAGTCTCTTTGGAGCAGAAGAGCGGTCCATTGCGATGTGCAGAAAGTGGCAGAAGGCAGTAGACCTAATGACAAAGGACATACATAGGGCAGATGATCAAATAAAAAAACCAGCTTGTGTGAAAATGAAGCTTTTCTAGAAAATAATTTTGCCATTTAAAAAATGTAATTACATTGATGGTAGAACTAAAAGGAGTGTGTAATTTGAAATTGTATCAGCCCAAGTTAAAATACATCAGAATCTTTTTTTTTTTAAAAAAAAAAAATGACTCAAAATATATTTGTTCAAGTCAATGAAAGATCATGCTGTTTTTCTCTTGGTTGGTTTGCTGCAGTTGTTACCTGCATAGTTGAGCTCTTCACTGCCTCCTATAAATCAGTGACTGTTTTAGCAGAGTCATTTTCATTCGTGCATCAGCAGCTCACAAGGGTTGCTATCCAGTGAGTTGTATTAAAAACCTAAGATAATATTTCCATTCTCGTTTTCCTCAAGATATGCAAAAGCTTACGTGCATTGGAGTTGAGAATACACCAGTGCAGGTGGCTTTGCCTTGAAAACGTTTGTTATACATGTTACGAAGTGCCCATTGCTGTTAGTCATACTCATGTCAGCAACTGCCTCTAGCAAAATTGTTTTTTCCCCTTCAGAGGGAAGTTGTGGGAAAAAAAAATTCTTCAAAAAAGAAATTGCTCTGATAAACTTATGATATCAACCAGTAGTAGAACATTTTCAACTGTGTTTTTTTTTTTTGAACTAACAAACAACAGTTCATCAGCATCTTGTCAGAAAGTATCAATTTTGATTTGTCATCTCTTCATTAATAAACACCTTAAAGTTTCTTTCAGCTTTCTCTTCAGAGAATTTTATGGAAGAATAAAGACCTTTGTCTTCCCCCTATTGCCAGGGAAGTCAGGTTTTATTATATTCCTTTGGGTCGTATAAGGAACTGCTGTGTCAAATGTTTCAAGACAACATTGTGGAAGTTAATGCAGAAGGATGACCTGAGTGAAAATTAAATATAGTTTTCAATAACTGCTTTCAACACTGAATAAAGCAGTAAATTAATCTATCTCATTTGGTAGTCTAACACAAGGTGTATGGTTTATTAATTACACTTATGTGAACAGTTTTGCTCAGTTCATGCTCTGTAAAAAGGCAGCTCTTTTTTGACAGACATGATGGGATAAATTCTGCGGGGCTGCCAATAACAGCACAGTTCATTTCAGTAATGCACTTTCGTTTCCCTCAGTGCTGAGTGAGGTTCCAGAAGAGCTGGTGGCTTGGCTTGTAGGATTTAGAGGAAGGAGTTTATGCAGTTGATGTCTACCTCATATAACTGATACAAAATGACTGTATTTGGTGCTATTTGCTGCATAAAATATAACTGTTCCTTTATTTCCTGGATGCAGCACAAAGTTGAAGGTTTACTAYTTGCTGGACTATGGTGTGGTATACATGGGCAGATCCTAGGTATTTAGCTAACACCTTTCTCTTTCTGTAACTATGGAATTGGGTAAAACAAACCAGAGTTGAGCTGTGGCATGCTTTACCTGACATAGCAGTTTGTCCAGTTTGCTGCTGTAATTTACAGCAGGTTTCCAGGGTTATTTTTTAATTAWGTGAATATTTTTTTGGAGCCTGGTTATCTAGACTGGGCAAGTTGAATTATGGTATAGGTTCCCTTTCCTATCCATTCTACAAGTATATTTTGGGTATAAACTTGTTATGATTCTGATCTTGAAACAACTGTTTATTTATTAAGTTAGCAAGAAATTCAAAGTTACCCTCAAATGTATATTTAGAGGGAATATGGTTAGGGAATGGCATAATAATTGTGTAGTGACCTCTTAAAAATCTATGAAATACTTTTAATTGAAGTTATATTAAATGAGCCTTGTCATGGGGCACTACTGTACTCAAGTTTTGTATGTGGTAGGGATATGATGTTGTTTTATCACCATATTTACCTAAAATTTTCAAATATTCTAAGCCAGACAGGTTGTAGTTGGGTTGGCAAGAAACAACAAATTCTCCTAGTGCAGAGAGGGTAAATTAAGGTAAATAAGGTATGATTGTAAAAATAATTAAAAAGTACAGAATTTCTGAACAAGCTGTCCTCTAGAGCTGCTGGAGCTCCTATCTATGGAGATGCTATTCTGTTCAATTTTTAATTCTTCTCTCAGATTTTGCTGCAACTACTTATAATAGAATAATTTTTTAAAAGTAATTATTTGTTTCTAGCAGATTATGAAATTCATGAAGTATGGTGGGAGATGGGGAAGAGGTACTTTCTGGTTCTTAGACCAGCACTTCCATGTTGCAGCAGGAGAGTGTCTCTGTCATGGTTAAGGGTTGCTTTGGGAGGTGTGCTGATGCAAAGACTGTACACAGCTGTAAAAGCAGAGGTTTTTTCACGTTTGTACCACTACATTCTTCTATCTCTTTTCAAGACCATGAGCATGTACTTACCATGCATTTGGGGAACTTTGCTCATGAGTTATCAGTTGTCAGTGCAAGAGCCAACAGATTAACTGTAGGCTAAATATGCTGAAGCTCACTTTGAGTCCTCTAATGGGGTGGTATTGAGTTCTTCTGAGAGAAGACAAGGAAGGGCTACCTCGACCTCTCCAAGAATTAGAAATGAGAATAAGGCAGTATATTCAGCCTTTTTGAGTATGACTGTGCTTTCACAACTTTTTCATTTGGTATGGTACTGAAATCAACAGATGACCACAGATTGATTGCCAGGAACTGAAAAATTATGAATATTTAATAAGTTGTTTTTTTCTGAGCTCTAGACAAATTCTGTGGTGATCTTGAAGGAGCCTAAATGCAGAATTTGATCCCTGTTAACCAGTATTTGCAAATACTGAAAAAGTTGCATGTTGTCCTTACTAGATGCTGCTCTATAACTTGGACAGCTCTTTTTTTGAAGCTTGAAATGAAAGGCTTTTAAAATTATGAAATATTTAGKTTTTTAGAGGAATACTTGTTTTATGTATAACTTATATACACACACCCATGCAAACACATGCTCACATACATATATTTTTTTATTTTGAAGGAAGATGGATGAATATCTAGTTACTGCCAAAAGAAGCCACAAAATGTAAAYGTGTGCTCTGTCTGGAAAGCTTCCAAAGGTACGTAACTTTGTGTGAACTTTTTAGTCTCCTAACCAATCAGACAATATAAATGTTGTTATTCCAAAGCATGTCAATATGAAAACTGCCAAACCTGTAAGGAAAGAATGTTTTCATGTTTGTTTTTTTTTTTCCTTTTATGAAGTACATTTGAATAACAATGCAGTTAGTGAAATTGTGCTATATAGATGATAGACTTAAATACGGGGAAACTGACTGTCACAAGTTTTCTAAATTTTGGAAAATTAAGAGGAAGACAGTGCATTTCAAATTAATGAGTGATGGCCACAGTTCAGATTTCAATCAACAGATTTGATGAAGGATGAGATTTCATTTGTTCTATGAGGAACTATGAGGAAGTCTGGAAATGACTTATCTTTGGAGACATTCTTCCCTGCCCCCAGCCCCCCAATGCTTTCAGCTTGTTTGAGGGTGAATTTGTGTATCTAAGGCTCTATCTCCAGCTGAATTTTCAGGCCTTTCTCCATATGGTGAAGAGTCAGTGTCCTTTCAAGTCCATGGAGCCTTCTGAGTACCTAACTCCAGGAAGAAATTTCCTTTTGCTTCCTCAAATCCCCTTTCTTGGATTGGTCTCCCTGGGTTGCTTTTCCTTCAATCTTATCCTCAGATGGCTGTGTCTATTCTCCTGTTTCGAAATTCCATGGCTGATTTCCATTATTCTACAATTATGGATTTTAATTGGGAGCGTTAAGATAGAGACATGCAAATTTTTTTACTGCTTCTTATAATCCAGGCATTACAAAACAAGAGCATACTTTGTACTTTAAATATGGTAAATATGCTGGCTGTGCCTTTGGTTGATGGCTTTACACTGAATGTTTGAGTGTGAAATTCTCTGTAAATCATTTGATATTTGAGCATCCCTTTGCTGTGTCTGCCATGCTCTTTGAGAAGATGATTTAAAGAAAGAGTAAGGGGAAAAAAAGCCATAACAAAAGTAACTTTGGTTAAATCACTGTTTTGCAGTACCAATTAGGAAATTCATCATACAATAGGAATAGTTTCATACATTATGAACCACTCAATGATATGCTGTTATTATACATCATTAGTTCATGTTTCATAACACTACTATTATATTGTAATGGAAAGAACATTCCCAGTATATTAACTTAAAATATTTTCTTTATCTTATATATCACCAGATAATTGTTTTCCACTTTCTGCATATTTTGCTAAGCATGAAATAGGGAACAGAGCTTTTATTACTGCTTCCTGTGCTACCATCCAGCTCACAAAACAATGCTTGGAGAGTCCTCAGTTATCTCAGTTTCTCTACTATCATTATAATTCCTTTTGACACTCTGCACCTTTTCCTGAGACTGGTTAATTTTGTAGTTTGAGGTCTATGCCTTTTATCAGTACTTTTGGCTGAAAATTGGTCAATTGAATTCTGGATTTGACTTGCTGTGGTTCTATAAGTTGCATGTGTGTACATGCATCTAAAATCTTCACTGTATTTTGTACATTGGAAGAAGTTAAGGCTGTTTAAAAGTTGCATTCTTTACTGGTGGACACCAGCACAGAACTGCATTCTTTATGCTTTCCAGTTATTAATTATTTTTAAAAGAAGCTGGGAAAACACAAAGCTTTGAGAATTTGTTATACTTTCATTTTATTTTAATACAAAATTTTAACGGTTGGTTCAGAATGCATTTATGCCATCGTATTTCTTAAAGGTTCATTGGTTACCTATGGTGCTCTGAGGTTAATTTAATAATCATGAGTAGATGGTATTGTCTGGTTAAAAAAATGAATTAAAATTGATTGGAGTCCCAACAAAGCGCACATTCTGTTCTTACAGCATGAAAGAATGCAGTGTGATTCCCCTAATATAGCTGTCTTCAGCTGGCCATCTGGTCAGCTTATAGCATTTAACACAGCAATATATCTCTTTGTTTTGAAGAACAAGTCACATGTTGGAACTAACTAGAACTTGTTTGAACCTTCAATTTGTAGAGCTATCTTAGATTTGTGGCTGTTTAAGCTACACCTGTAATCACTTAGTCCTAATTCACAATCAATTTTTAAATGATCTCTGAAGATTTCAGATTTTACTAGAAACAATGTGAAATTTTAATCAMTATAATGCAGATGGTAACATTTTTATTTTGTTTAACTTTGCTTTGAAATTTGATAATGCCATTTGGTTTTCTTTTTATGATTGCTTTGTATGCTAATAGCACTGAGAATCATAATAGGAAGGTGAAACTTAATCAGAACAGGAAAATATTTATCCTAATAGGATACTTATAGTAGTATTCCATGGGAATATTATTTCTAAAATTACAAAGGTCAGGGCTGCTAAACTTTATTTTTACCATAATTGGAAATAATTTTTTGGTTTGAATGGAGCAAATAATTGGGCCACAGACCTAGCTTTGAAATTCTTTTGAAATTACTTCCATAATACCAGTTCTTAAGGTGATTCTAACAAATGCAAAAATGCTTGTACTGCTTAGATGAAATGGTTTGTCCACCAGTCAAACATGAATGTAGATGTAGGAAACTGTAGTACTTGGACACTAACTCTCTGTGCAGAAGGTTTTCAGTTGTCTTCACCTGCACTACTTTCCCTGCCAGTCTTAATAGTCAAAACTTTAAAACACTGTCAGTCATATTTATGTATTCTCAGGGCCACTAACAAATCTACTGTAGCTGAGTGACTAGTCAGTAGTACTTAAATCTTTTATTCAACATCATTGGGAGCTAGAGAAACTTTTTTACATAGAGCAGGGGAGAGAGAATATGATTTCTCTCAGAAGCATGGGATATTTTCCACAAAAGAGGACTTAGCACTCTATAGCTCAAGACAGTAGTTGAGACAGAAAATACTTTTTTCTAACACTATGCTGTATTTATTGCAGTCCATATTTATTGTCATCATTTTCTGGTCTTTTGTATAAACATACATACTTAAATTATATATGCATGCATGCATACCCTAAATATACTCTAAATATACCATATATATGCATATTGTATATGTATGTAAATACATACATGTTCTCAGCTATTGCAACTTCTGCATTAGTGAAAAGATGTATCACTTTGTTTTTGATCAGCTCTATAAGACATGTCTGGGTGTTCAGGTTAATCTAAATTCAAGGAAATGAGAATTTATTCCACTAGAAGTTATTTGCTCCTTAAAAATATTATTTATAGGGGGAAAATGTAAATTATCAACAACTCTTGATTAACCAGGTATGGCTGCATGAGAAATCACAGAAGGGCATGGAATTATCACTTTAACTTGGAATGATAGAAATAATACAAATACTATTGCAGTGTGTGAGTTGCTGATTTACTTTGGAAAAAAGCTTGATTTACTTTTGCTTGTGGACTAGGAATAGCAAGCTTATTTTGACCAGTAAATGGGAAAAGTATGACATAAGTCACACAGTAAAATATTTTGCTTGTATATGTTGGAACTTGAGTTGCATAACTCTGGAAGTTTCTTTAAATATATATTTTCATGTGTACACCATCTCTGCCTATGTTGCTGTGCCACTACATTTCAGTGGTGCAGTCCTCATTTATCTATCTTGTTCTTCTTCCTAAACCGAGCTCTCAATTTATTCTGACAGAATTTGGATGTAAGAATTGCAAGAAATGACCCACACCAGACAGGTTTATCACAGCTTTTTCTGACTGAGTCATGAGGTAGCTTCTTATTTTGATTCACCTGCTAGACCTTCTGTCTATGCATTGACTTATTTGTAGCAGGAAAGTCAAGTTATCCAAATTGCAGTGTTTGTATCTTGGATTTAAATAAGGGAATGAAGGACTGCATTTCCTATTCTCTAAGTCAGTGTACTATTATGTTCTTGATCTCCGAAATGTTTACTGCTTTATGCATTACCAAGCTGTGGTTAATTTAACTTGTGCAAAACAACTTGTAAGATCCTGAAGAAATGGTATCTTTGGTATGTGGGATCTATATCGTATAATAGCAGCACACAATAACAGATCTGCAATACTGATGAGGAGGTTATCAAAAAGATAGAGCCTGGCTCTCCACAGAAGAGTAGTGGGAGGATGAGACACAGTGGCTGTAGTCTTAAACAAGAGAGGTTCACATTGCAAATAGGAAAAGCTTTGAGCATGAGGACAGTCGAGCAGCTGAACAGATTGCCAAGAGGTTGTGCAATCTCCATCACTGCTGGCTTTCAAGACCAAAATAGATAAAACTGAGTAATCTTGTCTGACACTGCTTTGAGTAGGAGATTGGACTAGTTACCTTCCAAGGTCCCTTCCAAGCTGAATTATTCTATGAATTTATGATCATAGGATGTATGTATAGCCAAAGTGAACGTGTGAGTGTAACTCAAAGTTACCCTGGGTATGTTGTTCTAAGTTAGATGCCATAGGCAAAAATAACAGTGATGGGCTTTAATATCACCAGGCAACAAGACCATACTGAAAGTACCTATGATGAAGCCTTTTGTTATGGCTAAAGCTTTATTCTTCCTGTGCTGCGGTCACATTTCCACTTCAACACGCGCTTATAGGTCAGACGTTTCTCAAGTTCTGAAAGCCCTGGCTTAATTTCCTGGCAGTACTGGCATTATAAAAGAGATGCATTGTTTGTTCCAGACTATAGTCAGCCTTGACAAATGAATTTTAAAACAGCACTCATTTTCCTGATGTAGACTAGCATCCTGGGATGGCATTAGCCATGGCTGCTCAGTTGATACCAGTTTTGTGATTCTRTATGGTTTTGGAGTTTATATCACATTGAGATTAATAGGCGCTCAGAAGAATGACAACCCATTCAGGTGCATGGTGGGAGCATGAGTGGGAGTTTTATACATTTCTGCTTTTGTTGTTTACCTAGGGACTTATCTTTCAAGGCCGAAGATGACATAGGTGAGGACAGTCATATAAAAATAATATAAGAACATAGAATCTTAAGGACTAAAGCTGTAATTGCTTACAGCTAAGAGCAGCACTTACTGCTGGGAATAGTCCAATTGATTTTGGTGAAATAATAGAAATCAATGTGACTACTCCCAGCTGCAAGCACTATAGGCTGATTCTCAGCTAGCTAAAACTGAAAACACAAGCTGAAAATTTTA
The DNA here is from genome assembly GCF_003343005.1 of Rhea americana. Classification (NCBI taxonomy): domain Eukaryota; kingdom Metazoa; phylum Chordata; class Aves; order Rheiformes; family Rheidae; genus Rhea; species Rhea americana. The sequence goes on from NW_028186127.1 coordinate 740,796, forward strand.
GCCAAATCTCCCAAGTGTGTGTTTGCACAATTTGTCTTTAATTTACATTTTTCGAAGGACTTTTTTTGGTGAGSCATAACTTTTTCTTTTTTTTTTCCTTCCTATTTGCATTTTGTACTATCAGCACCCCCGAGTTTACCAAGCCAGGCAGGAACACTAATTATATTAATATCCTAAGCAGTGGGCAGTTCATTTAAAAACTGCTAAAATCTTAGCAGATATGTCTGAACATGCAGAGATGATGTTCAAATTGCATGTGAACTTTTCTTTATTTCCTAAAACCTAGCAAAAGTCTTGCTTCTGAAAAATAACCAAGCAGCATTTCAAAACAGCTTCCCAAACAAATTAACCTTTGGGTTGAGACCAGATATGGAAATATCCAGCCCTAGAGGAGAATTTTTCAGAAAGTAATGAGCTCACATAAACATTGAGTGTGCTGAAATACTGAACTGTAATCTTAACCAAAGCACAAAAGCAAATGTAGTAGTCTACACTCTAAATCTTTTCATCTATGTTTCTGCACAAAGCAGAATAACTTTATGTTGGGAAACTGAAATGTAGAAAAATTTGGGGCTGTGCTGTCACTGCTTCAGCTTTAGGCACCCTAGCAGGAGCACAATTGCAGTTATGCTGATCAATATCTCTTTAAAAAAAAAAAAAAAAGGTGTATTTTTAGTACTCAGTTTGTACCTTTAATACCCAAACTCTGAGATATTTTCAAAGTTGAAGACCACTTCATAAATTTGACTTTAGCAAATAATAGTGATATATTTGGAAGTGTTAGATGTGATAAGCCTGTGGCTTTGCAAGAGCAAGATGTAGGTTCTGTCCCTAGTCTCACTGCAGAAATTCAGTCTCCTAGCATGGTATCTACATGGAGGCTGCCACAAATTCATAACATCTGAATGGGAAATACAATAACTATAGCTGTAATGTGCTTTTAAAGATTGGATTTTTCATTTTCATGCAGACAAGGGTAAAAAGCAGACGTGGAGATCTGCAACTGCATTTAGTATAAAAAACAGTTTGTACTGAAGCATGAGGTTATTGATTGTAGAGCTAAAGGTTAAACCTTTAGTAAAGACGTGCTTGAATTAATGACACATTCAAGAATGCTGCTTCTAAATTAAGGACATTTTGTATCTTTCCACAAGAAACTGCTGTAAGGACACAGGAAACCAGCAGGTTTTGTATTGTCTTCTGATGTTTTCATGCAAGACTAATGGACGTTTTTTGTTAACTGCAACCCAGATAGCATATCAGTGTCATATTCCAACTAGCAGACATCACTTTAAAGAGTCCCAAGTGAATAGCAAAAACGTGTCATTAGCAGTAAATGTGAACATCTTCAGAGATTTGAATATAGCACCAAAAGCAGCATTTTAATGTGGATATTGGACTTGTACAGCTAATTGAAATCATTTAAAAACAAAGAATTGAAGATTAGTACAAAAGTTGCATTATTTCTAATTCTGTTTTTTAAAATTTGCACTTGTTTGATATATTTACCTGGTGAACTTTAAAGATATTATTTCTAAAGCAAAACCTAAGCAGACAAGAGGGACAAATGGAAACTAAAGAGAAATTGTGAGGTTTGACAGTATTATAGGCTGTTTTCATTTTGTTTTTTATTAGTACTCAAAACTGTCTGAATATGGTTGCAGGTATGCAGGTATGAAAGATAATAGATGCAAATATGAACTCTAAATTAGGAGTTTGAAGCTAATTATCTCCTACTGAAGCTCTCTTTTGAAGTTGGTGAGTTCTAAGCATACGTTTGAAAGGTCCTGCGAAGAGGGATAGTTTAAACCTGGAGACAGAAAGGTTTTTATCTGGTGTCACAGTGGAAGCAAAAATGAGAAATATGAAGCATTAGAAGTTCTCCCTTTGAATTCCGTGATCAGTTCTTACCTACAAGGCAATCAAAGGATCAATTTTACTTTTTAGCTCAAGTAACTAATTTTTCTGCTTGCTATTGGTCAGCTGACAAATACTGCTAATGACTTGTATTTCGGCCCAAAGATACCGGGGCCAAGGATAAGAATGCAGCCAGCTGTAGCTCCTTTGATATGCCTGCAAACCAAGGAACAACAGATTGGCAACAGGATCTGGGAGAATGCTAGAGAGCTAAGTACATTTGCCAAAGGTCATGTTTTTCCTTGCGCCAGGGCCTTGAGTGCATTTCCCCCTTTTGGGAGGAGGTTCTGGCTGCCTGCGCTCTGGGCAGTGGCAATGCAGCTGGTGGCTGTGGAGCRAGTCTGGTCAGCACTGTGGGGCTTAATTCTCTAAAGTTTAGAATATGGTGCATAGAAAACCACTGAAAAAGCAAATGATGAAACATACCATATGGTGAACCCATGAAATGGTGCAAGTCACATGCATGCTTYTTCATGTACTCTCATATGCACTTGCTGAAGGAAAAATAATATTTATTTTCACATGTTTGTTTTTCACATAATGAGATGTGGTTAACTACGATGCAGTATAAACTTATAGAAACATTTCTAAAAACTATGTAAAAGTTGCATGAATTCAAGATTAAATCATAATTACTGTGGGAATTTGAATTTGTTAATTGCTTTACTACAGCACGGAGTTCTCCAAAATTTTGGAGAGTTGTGGCAATACATTTATCAGAAAAGTATTGTGATAAACCTAGCTATAAGGTGTCTATGAAGTGTCATGTAATCACTGTAAAGTAACTAATGCAAAATGGCATGAATCTGAAAATTCCCATAGGGACTGAAAAGCTGAATGAAAGACTTCAAATACAGGATTATATAAAAGGAACATTCTAGTGCTGGTGGCTGTTTTAAGTGCATTTGGCTAGTTGCTTGGATGAAGTGGAGTACCACAGGAAAACCTACATACTGAATTAATGACAAGAATAGGAAATAATCTGTTACTGAATTATGAACTTTACCAAGAAAGATAAAAAGAAATCAGGAAGAAAGTCCTATGCATATAGTGAGTTTACTGTTTTTTTGTTTTAGGTAGATAAATGATGGCAAGAATTCATACTTTTTTTCATCTGTGATGAAATAAGTGAGGAAAATAAAATATTGGTAAGCACAAAAACTTTTTTAAAAATATTTTGCATATCTCAGCACTATTTTTGCATATCTCACTGCTATTGACAAATTGATTAACCTAGACAGCAGATTAGCTATGGGAGCAGTGTTACTGGCTTTTGTTATTTTTGTGAGGACATGTTGTAAAAAGACTGTAAGTACTGGTGCCTAATGCTGAGGTAATGTTTGAAGTGAAAAATGAAGAAAAACTATTTATTTAGACTTAAAGAACAAGTACTGTTCTATTGAAGTAGTACAGTGATAGAATTTTAGAGCACAAAATCTGTTAACTGCATTGAACTAATTGCTGGAGGAAAAGTAAATGTAAACTTTTGCCAAAAAATGCTTAGGCTTTTATGCATCAAGAATGCAATCTTGCCGCATGTTCCCTTGCAATTTAGTATGTTCTGTATAATATCAGTGCAGTAGCACTCACAGGTCAAGTTACTGTTTGCTTCTCTAGATATGCACTCAAGTTAGACCCTTGTGTAAAGATGGCAGCTTGAAAGGATTTTCTTGAATTTTCTGATTATCACTAGAGTATTAATATATTTTTCTCACTATTGACAAAATTACAGCTTTGGGAGGGACATGTAACAGTTAAAATATGAAACTGTAGCATAAAAATGACACTTCTAAAATCAAAGGTGTTGATGTGAATTAGAGCTTCAGTCTAGATCATTTTGTTAGAGAACGTTGTCTTTGGAAAAACGGTCTTTCAGCAGAAATTCAGTAGTATATTTCTGCATATTTGCTGGACATTTGATTTAATGCATGTTGGGCAGTCTGTGTGTTTGTCAGGTCATTTATGCAGGACTATGCTGTTAGGACAAAATGTTTTCATTTCCCTGCTAAATTTAAAGCTTCTGCAAAGCAAAAGCAGCCTGTGCAGCTTGAGGGGAGAAATAACATGAAGAACTTACCCATTTTCCTAAAAGTTGTAAGGTAAAGATCTTTGTCAGGTACTTACTATGCTGATTTCCAACAGGAAGCATTCTCATTTTTCTTAAGAATCAGCTGATCTAAATATGTAAAAGTRTTACTACTTAGTAAATAATGATTAAATACGTAGCAAAGCCTGTACAAACTTTTTTGTTTTCCTTTTTGAAACAGTGCATGTTATTCACAGACCCTGCACATAAATTGTATGACACCATGAGCAGAGGATATAATAAAATTTATTTGCATCCACATTCAAAGGTTAAAGTCTGTTCTGTTGCGAATATAAAATAAGAAAGAAAATAATGAGCAAGTATTATGCAGTTGCTATGAGCAACTATTCTGTAGAACTGGATGAGATGAGATAGAAAAAAAAAATCTAAAAAACATGTTTCAAATTAGATGTCTGTTTTTGTAGTGCAAACAGTTGGATCCACTTTGAAAAAGCAGATGCTGACTTTGAAACACAGTAGGAATATTGTGTGGGCTTCCTCCTGAAAGCTCCTATTCATCCAGATGCCTTATGCTCAGTCCAGTGATAATCCTCTTAGATTCTTGGTGACTATTATATCACTTTTCAATTAATTTAACTYGGGAGCTTCATCACAAATGGGGCAGCAATGACCGTTTCTCCTTGTTTCTCCATGCCAGCCCCCTGAAAGTGGCAGCATCCTCCAAAAAAGGTGCCTACACAGATCTACATATGCTGGGGTAAATGATTATGATCTTAGTGYCACTTTGCATCTTGGTGTTCATTTTTTAAGCCTTTTTTAAAAGGCTTAGGTATAAAATTTGCTCTTGGTCCTTAGAATATATGCCTTCTAGAGCATTAAAACTTTGGTYTATTTTTAGACCGTTAACTTTTGCTGGAGGAAAAGTAAGCACAAACTTTAGCCAAAAATGCTTAGGCTTTTATGCATCAAGAATGCAGTCTTGCCTCACGTTCCCTCACAATTTGGTATGTTCTGTATAATATCAGTGCAGTAGCACTCATAGGTCAACTCATAGGTTACTGTTTGCTTCTCTAATTATTTTTGTTACATTTGTTACATTTGCTACATTGCTTTTATATTCTGGGACTAACTGTCTTTGACATTATGATTCTGGTTTTAAACACTTGGCACCCTTAGTACTTGTACCTTCACGCTGGAATGAATTTAAATCTGAATGATTTCTTACCCCCTTTTGTTGGGCTCACTATCTGAGGAGACTTTAATCACAAGAAACAAACTGTTTCTAGACTCCCAATCTTTTTTTCCCCCTCTTCAAAAAATTGTTTTTTAATCTCTAACTTTCCTAGGCCACTTCAGGCAATAGAGGTTGTTTCACCACCCAATCCACTACTAAACTTTGATTTTTGCATCACTGCAAATCCAATATATTTTTCCAGGACTGCAGACTTCGAGCAAAAATGAGCATCTCTGCCATTAGCAATTCACACTGCTAATTTTCCTTTATTACTCTTACTGCATTACTTTCAGCTTTTTGGCTTCCTTATCTAGAAGCATGCCAAAGAGCTTTTGTGTCTCRTGGCACTGTTACACCCAGGACAAGAGGAATTGGACCTGCTTGCTTGTCTACCTTATCTCTAGTGTCTAGCTGAGAAGGTGTCATGAACAAATAGCCCTCCTACCTGAGCTCCAGGAACTCGCATTGTGCTGGCACAGAGACTGAGGTCTAAGGCAACTAATGGTGATTGGCATAATGATAATCTATTTGGCAGGTTATATTTCTGCCCATGCATTCCTGTTCGTGTGAAGTATCTTGACTAGTGGACTGTTGTCTTCATGCTTGTGGAAATTATTATTTTTAAGCCACTTTTTCAATTCTAGCAAGACTTGGTCAGTGATCCCAACGCTGCTGTTGCTCTGAAATTGTTTAGTTTACTATCTTCTGTCAAAAGCCAGTAGTGAGCAACACTGCCCTGTTAGGAATTAACAATCATTCTGCAAGAACACTTTATTTTCAAAATGTAGGTTGTCTTAAGAATTAAATGTTAGGTTTGAACATTACTTCACCAGTTGGTACGGAAGACTTCCTTCACTGTGGTACCTGATTTTGTTTATAATCAAATTAAATACTGGGCTAATTGCCAGACTATAGATTGTTCCATACTTAGGGTGCACTTTGGAGTCATGGCCTTTTGACCAGCAGGAAGAATAAAACCAACTGTATCCATTTCTGTGTTTTGATCTTCTTGCAACAGCACTAACAATATATTCACAAACTAACAGAATTTAAATTATTTTAAAAATATCTTAATGATTTAACATTTCTGTTGCTGTATAGTGTCCAAAGACCCCCTTTGTAATTTAAGTTCAGCTGTGCCAGACTTAAAACTTTTGTACTCAATTTATTGCATAGTGTACAATTCATAATCAGTGGGCAGCTATGAAACTCTCTACTGAGTCTAAATATAATCTATATTGTATTTGGTGAAAGGATAAACACTGATTTAAATCAGTTAATACAGCTGCTTCAGATGTGAGTGGAATCTGTGTAAACAAAARCTTAGCTTTAGAAACTAGTTGGAGATTTCCTTTATTTCACTTCTAGCTTTAAAAGAACTTCTATTTCCTGGAAGGARTAAGGATACTAAAAAGTCACAAAGCTATATAAAGAGTTCCACTCCTTATTTTCACTGATGCCATTCTTATGCAAAGGAAACACAGGTCATTGCACTCAACTTGTGGCAGGTAGGAAGCTATAGCACTTCACACACGAGTACAGAAAGCATAGACTTTTTACTCTTCACTTGCCTCCTCCTGCTATAGACTACAGAACGAATGAGAGCGAAATGGCTGCTGTCCCCGTGCTCAAAGGAAAAGCTATTAGTCGTGTAACTGTGCAAAATAGAAAAACAACAATTTTGCAGCATGTGTTTAGCTGAATAGCGAATGATGAACTGAATTTCTTGATATTTGAAAAATATTAAAATTATTAATAGAATTTTTATGTAATCTCAATTTTAAGTGAAATGTTATCTTAAATATTTGGAAAGATTTCTCTACTAGATTTCTGTGCATAGACTGCGGGTACTATTTTAAATTAGTTGCACCAAATTTTCTTTGACAGCTAACCTTTTTTTTTTGTACACTCTAATTGATTTGAGGTGCCAAGTGATTAAAATGAGCTTCCATTAGCCTCTGGGCTGCCTGCCGACTGCTGTACAAAAATGGCATTGCCTGAAGCACCTGCTCCTGTTTCAGAATTACAGAAAACACTGTTTCTGAAAGAAAGACCTTTTCAAACACCTTGCACCCACATATGAGACTAGCTTTTCCAAATAGTCTAACTGGCATTCAACAGTCTGGAAATCTTTGGTGCTGAATTGAAAATGCTTGACGATTGGGGACATAGTGGTTGCCTTCTGTGTTCTAGTTTTTGGTGTGACTGACTGAAGTTGTCTTAAAGTCYGAGTTTAGAATCCAAACCTCATACTTGGTTGGCCTAAATAATCAAAGCCCTATGTTGTCTATTATAAAATGTCTGTTCCTCTGATTTGTCCTATGTTCCCATCTGAATTCATTGAGTACGRTAACTAAAAAGATCTAATAGATGAGGTTTCATCTATATTTTGAAAAAAAAAAAAAACTTTGTATATTTATTTGTATCCATATTCTTTGCTTGGAAGACTGRAACATGATAGGGATTACACTTGCATTTTTTAATGGCCCCATTAGTTAGGGACTCCTACTCATTTTGTGGTTAATCTGTCTTTGTTTTTTCCCTCCTCAGCTGTTTCAACTCAGTTTGCTAAGTTACTACAGTCATTCTTGTCATTATGGTGGTAATGACCTTGCACTTTGGTTTTGTTCCATTTCTAACCTTTTATTCCTCTGTCCTCCAAGTCTTCTGTGATAATATTTTGGATAGTATTGTGTGATATCCTTGTTATTAACCCCACCCACCTTTGGGTCATCAACAAACTCTAAGCACATAGATTTTTATTAGCATCATTATTAAATATTTAATAAACGATCCTTGTGTAATCAGGAATGTTCCTGCAGTCCAACTTGTAGTAATGTCCCCTTCCGGTAACTCCTTAATGAGCTGCTCTTCAGTAAGTGATTCATGCTGGTTTACAAATACCAGATAGGGCTGATCTATGACATTTTTGTCTTGAAAATCAAGTACAAGTCTATCAGGCCAAATTCACGTGGTATCTGTTTTTGGTAACCGATGTCCAGTTTATTCCTTTTTTTTTGTCCACTCAGCTCTGACTCTACTCATCCCTTATTTTTTAAAAATGTTATTGAGGGCCTGTTGGACCTAGAGATCAMTCATCTCATCCATTCTTAAATGTTATGTTTACTGTTTTCCAGTAATGTGGTAGTATTGTTGACTTGACAGATTTGTTAAAAAGACTTTCTACTGGAGTATGTTTATTTTTCTGTATGAACAAAGTATGTTAAGTTGTTTTACTATAGTTTTTTTACCTTCTTACTCTGTGAATCACTTGCTTTTCCATCTTTTTTTTTTTACTCTTAACCTCACCACTATATTGAAAGCTAGACCTATATATTTGTTTTCAGATTACATTTCATCTTCACTCCATCCTGTTTTTCACAGTACCATGTTTTTTACTCTGTTCTCAATTTCTTTATAAAAAYTGAAGAAGCTTTCCCTATCTGTACAAAACTTTTTACAGGATRTGATTTGTTTAGACTCTCTGCAGTTCTCATTTTATCCCTCCATTTTCTAACCTTAAGACATTGAGGTTTTTTTTTCTGATCAGTACTTTTCCAGCATTCTTTTGCAGTTTTTTTTATTCCTGTTCATTGTTGTGGATTTTTCTCCATCCAGTTAAATGTTTCTTCCATATTTGCTTGATTTTTTTATTGTTCTCCTTCCTTCTACCCCCAAAATACTCTTAAAGTATCCATTCCTATGTCACATAATTCAGAGACTATTTTTTTCCTATAATAGTATCACTAGATAGAAGAACTAATGAATTTGATGTTGTTACTTGCTATTCCTGAGTGTTTTCTCAGATCTTCTCTCACATTGCTATACAATTGACACTAAATCTTTTTTTAAACTAGTGATGAGGCTTCTTTCTATGCTTTAGTCTATCATACAATGCTAAAGGTAAAATTTCTCATTTAATCTTATTACTGGTGCCAGGGGATTAATGTCAGGTGGCACTTGTGACAGTGAAAAGATTAAAAAGTAATTCCATTAAACCTGTCTACTGCATTCGATATTTGAACCGTTAATAAGAGGGATTACCTTTTGTAGACTGTAGTAAAAATAAGCTCAGCATAATTGTCTTATGAAGCAAAGGCCTACTTTAATACATGAAATTCTATTTCATGTAGATCTCTAAGACATTCATTGAGAGTTTAGTAATATTAGGCTAATAGAAAGAAAAGGTAATATAGTTCTCTCAGTTTTCTGATGATGAACACTAGTTTTTAAAGCATATAAACACAGTTAAAACATACTCCATCATAATCTTCTGTATTGTCCTACAGTTTGTATTATRTTATTTCTTCAGCCTAATTTATCAAAGTGACAAATCAAGAAGATAACAGTCAAAGTARTTTAGAAAAATGTACTATTAATTTTTCCCTCCTCTAGCAATTTGCTACATTTTCATTTTTCCATGTCAAGAAAGAAGAATCCTCTAKCAGCTGTCATACATCACATGCAAGTTGGATTCAGTCCAGTTGTTCTGCTCACTCCTGCTTCTGAGAGAGGAATAGAAAGACCCTACTTTGAAGACTTAACCCACAGTGGTGGTCTTGGATATAATTGAATTTTAGAGGTGTTGCATTAATTCTTCATAAAAGTAGTGAAATCATCTTTGTGCAAATAGGCCCTTTACAATATAGCAAAGTGGGTTTTGGTCATGCTGTCTGTTGGCATACAGGCTTATTCTAGTGTCTGTCAGTGGACAGGTTTACCTAATATCWTACTGAAGGTCAGGAAATATTCAAAAATGGTTTATTACATGCTGCATCTGAGAAGCAGTTTGAGGTGTCTGAGATGTTAAAGACAATTAGTGGAATAATGATACAAAGTGATAGAGAAGAGTTAAGCAGGTCATTATATATGCATTTTTTTTTAATTTGCTGAAAATCAGGAGTTGGACACTGAGGAGAAGATAGAAATAGCAAATGTTGCTGTGTGTTGGTTGACAAGAGCTTCAGTGAGATAACCTCTTTAGTTTCAGGCCCCTGTGCTGCACAGTGGGGCTGAGCGAGCAGTATGTGCAACCTCCCAYGTCAGCTTGGCCTGAGCAGCAGGGGGGCAGGACGTGCACGTTGCCGTGCCAAGAAGCCTAGAACTGCAGTGAAAATGCAGAAGTTATGAATTACTGAGTATGACTACCATACCAAGTAAATTTGTACAATTAAAAAATCAAATTAATAAATACATGGGTATGAATTTTAYAATAAGGAAAAGCCAGCACAGCCTTTGTTAGAAGGAAGTGATACCTTATAATCTGAGATATTTAAAAAGAAATCTTCTTTAAAGAAAGGAAATAACAAGGATAATGATCTTAGTGTGCCTAGATTTACAAAATGCTTTTTACAAGCTTTTTGTCAAAGAAAATAGGCTGTCATAGGATAAGATGAAAGCCACTTTGTAAATTAGCAATAGGTAAAGAATGAGGAAACAGGAGAAAATAGCCTTTTTTTTTTTTTCCTCCTTCAATAGAGGAAGAATACTAATGGAGGTCTGTACTTAGCTCTGTGCTGTTTAACATACTTATGGATGATCTGGATGAGTAGAGAAGTAACAATACTTGCTGATGATACGTGGAAGTGGCAAACAATATGACCACAAAGGGCTGTAAAAGGAATGTTAGTTCTGAGAAGCTAGGCCAGTAATCTCGCAGTGGAAAGTCAGTGTGAATAACAAATGCAAAAACGCTATACTATACTTGTAACTACTTCCACAATAAKGGGTTCTAAATTTAACACTCGGGAAGGATACTCCTTTGAAAATGTCAGTTCAGTCCGCAGCAGTTATCAAAAGGCAATTGTAGCACTAAAATTAATAGGAAAGAAATAGAAAGTAAAACAAAGCATCTTTATGCCATGATGCATGCATATTTGGTGTTCTGTGCTATACTAGTTGCCTGGCCTTAAAAAAGGTATAGTAGAACTAGAAAAAAAAGTGTATAACAAGTAAGAAAGGATGATCAGAGGAATGGGATGGCCTTTCATGTATGAAAAGGCTGAATAGAGTATATTCTTCACTTTGAAAGAGGATGGAAGGGAAAGATGATATAAAAAGTACAGTGAGTGACATATGGCATTGGAAAAATGAATAACAGCTGTTCAATCTCTTAAAAAGAGAAATTTGGGGATATGAGATGAAACTGCCAGGCAATAGGTTTAAAACAAACAAGTATGTAACAAGTACCTTAAACACTGGAAGTCAGTATTATAGGATGTTTTAGATGCCAAAGTATAAATGGACACAAATCAATTAAGTCATAGAAAATTCATCAAAATAGAGTGCAATGATGAAGACACACTCTCTGGTTTAGGAAGCCCCTAAACCACAATCTGCTGGAAATTGGAAATGTATGTGTAAGAAATGCCATTCTGTATATGCCTTATTTTCATGTTCTTTACCTTAATTTGCTACAGATCCCTGTCAGATATGTTTCCTTAGTTATTCTTCCTCTGATCACAGACTGTAACTCACTGAGTCCTAAGGCACAARTCCAAATGAGTAAAGGAGTTCTCACTTTATGATTAATCATGATCCGTTTATTTAAAACGGAGATATTCTGTACTATGACCAATGAAAAAAGTGTATTTTTGAAAGTATCCATGCACTGAAACCCCTCCTGTGACTAGTTATCGTGACAGAACTTTAGATCATGAATGATCCAYGTTAACTGAAATTCTAAATACTTAGTATATTATGTTTCTTCCCATTTTAAATGCATGCCGTAGCATGTGTTATGACCGACAGCAGAAGTTTCTTGGGGGGTCCTAATTGCTGCAAAAGGAAAACTTAACGACATCATCACAGCGTAATTCCAGGGTTAACTATGAGTCTTTTCCCTTCCTTACTATAATGAAACAAAGTTACTTCATCACTACTGAAGAGACTAATGAAGGCACTGACACTAGTTATGTATTTTTATACTTTCATTCATGAATATGAGTAGAATAGGAAATTTCTTCATGCAGTGTGACACAGCAAAACTTTCAGCAAATAACTTTGCCTAGGATCTGATGTATGGAGGAAAAAGGAAGTTAAAGTTTCCAGATAAGCATTTTTAGCGATGTTTTATCTCTGTTAAGAGAACATCTGTTTCTCAGTTCTCAGGAAGTGTTTTTGTTTACTGTGCAATCTACCCCAGTTGCCTAGGCAAGAGTGTGCTTCCCAATGATTTACGTGACTAAACTTAGACTACTGCTGTAATGAGGACAAATATCACCTTTTATTGTTGGAGGCTATTTGTTCATGTTTTTAAACAAATTTGTTTAATTTGCATTTGCAGCTGCTCTGGAGTATGTTTTCTTGAAATGTGCAGTACCTCAGTTAATTGGCAGGAATTTTTGAGGAATCTATTTTAAGCAAGTGTCAGAGAAAAAGCAGTAGTGAGGGGAAAAAAACAGGAGCATCTGTTTTTAGAAGAGGGCARTAAATCCATGAGTCTGAAAAGAATGGAGTGGGAAAGCAGTATCCTGGGTAGAAAGGCCAGACTGGTTTGCTATAGTTTTATAGAATAATACCTTAAATTAGTAAACACAGGTATAGGAACATGAAATACAGTTCTAACATTTGCTCATCTCCTGTGTGTGTGTGTGGGGGGGGATAGACCATGTGAGTATTTATGTTCAATCCCACTTTGAAGTTATATTTCAATGACTTGTGTTAATTTCCAGAAATATGGTTAGAGGGAAAGGCATAATGAATAAATTACTCGATGACTAATTCTGGAATCAGTGGAATTTTGAGGCAACTGTATTGTACTGTGCTTTACTCTAGGTTTGTGTTGATTTATACGACTCTGAAATTGAGTGCATGCCCATGCTGTATGTGCTTGATTAAAAACAACCAAAATCTGAAAACAGCATGTTAAWAAAGGTCACTCTCAGCTTTCCTAATAAATTGTAAACTTTACCTTTGAGGAAGATTGTTGATGCTGTCTTTGTATAAACCTATTCAGGAATTTAAGCAGCTCTTTCTTAAGCTGCTTTTAAGATTAGAAAGCTGTTCCAGAATTTTATACCTCTGGTGTTCAGATATGCCTTTAATTTTCTCAGTATTGGAATTGTTTAATTTCTTATCTTTTTGTAGTTGTGCTGACACTGGCATTTAGGTTTTCTGCCTCCTGTTCCTTCATGTTTACCCTTCTGGCCCACTACTTTTTGTAGAAAATTATGTGCTATTATATCARTCTTGCTTTTTCTTTGCTCTACAAACCACTCTATTTTAATGTCATTTGTTAAATAGATTATCCAGTTCTCTGCTCATGGTAATTGCTTTTCTCTATATGTATTTCAACTTGAAACCATATTATTTTTGAGCACAGGAGGCCCAAATAATATTTCTGACATCCAGATGTGATATTGGGATGAAGTCACACCTGTGACTTATACAATGGTATTGATCTTCCTTGCCTCTAGTAGAAATTTTGTCTGAATTCAATTTCCTTTTCCAAAGCAGACTCACACTGATGATTCATAGCTATTCTGTGACAGAGTAATATTAGTGATTTGCAACAGATAAGCACTAGCTTTTTACAGACACTTTAGCAATCCTGAGGTGTATGGTATTGCATTCTAAATTAATGGCATTTTATTCCATTTTCCATATGCCAATGCTTGCTCAGTTCCTCTTGATATTCTGATCCTCTGTATTGGCTGCTTTCTCCTTGGGGCACTATTAGTGCAAACATTTAATCAGATTGGGTCAAAGCTGATCCCTGAAAAATCCATTGACAGCATTTCTTCATGTTCAGTAGTTGACTTTTCAGCAGAACCTGTTGCCATTTCCCATTTTAATGCTAGGTAAAGTATGTGCTTAACTTTGTGCTGAGCTATAGAAGTGGTGTCAAATTAAACCTAAATGTGCGTTTAAGAATTTTGCTGAAACGTAATGTCTACTGTGGATATATTTCCAATGTAAAGCAACAGCATAAATGAGTCTGAATGTTTCTCAGTATTAATATTTGTTGAAATAGCAAGAGGCAACATGAATTATGATACAAGTAATAGAGATGGTAGTGATGGTATGAGTCTGAGTTTCATACCCAGCTGAAAGTTCAAGTGATCTGCTGCTACTCCAGATCTGAGAAGCATGCTCCACTTGCACATTTCTGTCATATTTACAGAAAATTCATTTCCAAACTTTGTCAGCCACATTATTAAAGGGTCATGTTTCTACYACACTAATAAAAGTTTATTTTCTAAATGTTGAGCAGTGTATTGATTGGACTGAAAGAGCAGCTGGTTTTTCATTAGCTAGAATAGAAGGAAGTGAAGTATAGAAATATTATTCACTAAGACTAGTCTTGCTGTGAAGTTAATATTATTTTGCAGCTGATCATTTTTATTTTTTCTTAAGCCCATTGGGCATGGTAGGTTTTACTTGCTCTCTCCATTAATGTTTGATTGTGTTGCTTTACTGCATTTCATGCAAGTAAAAATAGCTAATGTATAAGCCACTTTAATTACATGCACAGCATGGTAAAGAGGGAAGGAGAAGGCAGTAGAGTTAGCAGGGAATAAGCACTTCAGCAGATGTGGTAGCAAAGGGCCAATACTAGCTAGAAACAGATGTTTGTGCACCATGTGAGATGTGTAGAGTCACATGGGCAGCGTGTTCTGTATTTTGTGATTTGCTTGTACAMAGGTTAACAGATTTTATGCTTGGCATAAGCATTAATTCAGCAATGATGAATTTAGTTTGGTTTATTAAACGGAGGCTACTTCCTCATTTAATACATCTTAGTAGTCACATGATACTCTAATTCTTTTAGTTTCCTCTGACAATTTCTTTTAGAGGTAAAAAAAATCAAGAATTGACATTCCAAGCCCAACTCCAATATCTGACAAGACTAAAACAATTTCAAGTGCAAGGCAATGTTGGCCCTCTTAATCCTGTTTACGTGGACCTGCTTCAAAAACTAATCTTGATGCCCACTGAATACTTAGTTAAGGAATAATTATAGGAAATAAAAATGAAAGAAGAAACTCATCTAGAGCATTAAAAATATTTTTACAGTCCAGTTAAAGTCTCTAAGTTCCATCTTATGAATTGAAACTAAATGAAGTAGCTTAGGTTTTATGGTTTGGCTTGATTAAAGCTTTGTCAAATCAGAAGATACAATAGCAATCCTTTCTCACTCTTCCTGTCAAAAGTATAAACTGGATTATCTTTCTTCCAATATAACTAAATGGTTTTCTTTTACTAACAAAGGTCTACAAAGATGAAGTCAAAATTCTAAAAAAGATTCCTGACTTTAATTGAGAAAATTAACTTTGTAACTGTGCAGATCAAGTACCTTGTCTTTTGAATGAGCTGGCTATTTGCAGACTGCCCAACTTTAATATTTTTTCCTCTGAGACTATCTGTATTGGTACTTTTTAATAATAATTAGGGAAAAGGATATCTGCTTGATGTATTAGGTAGATCTTTTTTYCCCCTCTTTTAAAGACAGTAAGAAAGGAAGATTTTTTTAATGTAGTTTCCTCAGCTTTTCCAGAATCATTCTGTATTTTTTCCTAGCAGTGGAAGCAAAATGAAGAATTGTACCACAAATGAATTTCAAGCAGTCTGTTCATTTTGTGGTTATTGTTGCTTTCCCATCCTTATCCAGGCTTTAAGATCAACTTGATTTTGCTCTGGAGAAATAACCATTCTCTCAACTAATTGTTTTACAATTAGGAATCCATTCTTTATCCACCTCAAAGAATATCTCATTTTACTCAGTTCCCAGACTTTGTGCAACTGGAGATAAAGCATTTTTCTTATGCACTCTCAGATTTTAGGATATATTTTCTCCCTTCTTGGTTCCAAAGAGCCTGTTGGTTTAATATTGGTAGCCAGAGGCTTGGCTGGTCATTTTGCATGACTATGGATATTCAGATGTTGATGCATGTAAGCTACTTGCATACATCAGTGAATTTATCCTTTGAGGACTACCACAAAGAAAGTATTTTTCCAGTGTTTTGAGATGAAAAATCTGAAGTTTGAGAGAGTAGCACAAAGTGGTAGAGTTGACAGAACCAGGTCCATGATGCAAATCTGCTGAGCTGTAGTCTTGTACTGTAGGGATATGTATTCCCCATACTTTGGTCTATTATGAATGATTTAAGATCTGAGTTATTGCATGTTGTATTTATTTTCCACTGCATTTGCTTTTGGGTTTTTTTTGTTTAATTTGCTTCTTTTCAATGCACTTGTTAGCATTTGATCCTTTTCTTTGTTCATTTACTTATGYTTCCATATATATAGGTTTTCATAATTTTATTGGCATAGAGGTTCTAAGTAAAGAAACTTAACAGTTAAGTAGGAAAGATTATGTTGTCTCATGAATAACAAATGAAGCGTGACAAGGAAGCATGATATCTTTAATTGCACATAGCTAATTTATCAATTACTATGTTATTCTGGTTTATAATTCCAAAATAAATCTGGGATTTAGAGCCAAAGCTTAATATTGAGCCTTGGTAAATATCCAGCTGAAGTTTGGAATTGTTATTAGCAATTATATTTATTATGTTAGGGTGTAAGGTTTTTCCAAGAATAGGCTTCCATTGTGCTTGGCATGGTATGAAGAATGAATAAATGGCCTTTCCATGAGCAGGTTAAAATCTGTTATAATCTGTCATAACTTTTATATAAACAAGACGAGCATAGAGAAAGAAGTAATATAATGGGATTGCTYTTAGACAAAAAAGCAAAATACTTTCCAGCTTCAAGCTGTACTGTATAAAACATGTTTATCTCAGATTTATACTAGCTTGAGATCTGGCAGAGGGAGCAGAAGGCCACCTGACCTTTTCTAACTTTCTCCTATCTCGAGGCATTGCATGGAGGGTTAGGCTTGCAGGCTGTCTTATGTAGTTTTAATGGATTTAACCGGAGACATGCAAATGAAGATACCTATAGAACTCTTCATGACTCTGCTGTTCTATTTATTCCTGTGTTGATACAATATCATCATATATATAATGATATAATAATAGAGTTCACCAAGAATTTTCAATCATTACTTTACTCTGCTTTCAGTGTGACTTTGTTCTTAAGCATCCTAAGCAAAGAATACACACTGTTAGCAATCGCAGTCCTCAGCTAAGTCATCCCTGAATATGCTAGGTAACTTCTAAGGAAGTTTTTTTTTTCTCTGCCTTTCTGATTAAGTTGCACATTTTTCTGGGACTTTTCTCTAGATTTCAGACTATGAAAGAACAATACAAAACCATCAGCAATGAAGAACTGGTATTTCATTTTGTTATGTTGCCTTTTGCCAGTGGTAGTTTGGACAGGAAAACATRACACTTTTGAGATTCTTATGATTGTAACATTTCAGTTTCACAACTTAATGAGACACTAATATTTTTCATAATTAATTTTTCTAGGTCTTTCACTGTCTTCTGCTCATTTTGCATGGAAAAACTGTCTGCAAAACCATCATGCTTACCTTTTAAAATTTGTGTTATGATGCCTTGAAAAGACTGTTAGTAAATTGGTGCACTGTGACTACACATTGGTACTTTAATAGCCACCTTGCTGTTCTGGACCCTTATGTACTATTGGTATTATCCTTTTTTTCCCTTCCCTTTTTAGTCATGAATTCAGTGGACCTGGTTATATTGTTCAACTCTAAATCTAGTATTGGGAATTTTATTTCAGTATTATAATTCCTATTTGAATATCACTGCATGTAGGTATAGATTATATCTTGACTCACCAAAATACTGCAGTGTAATTGAAAGGACTTTTTAAAAATTAGATTAAAAAATGATTTCAGGGGAAAAATTTGACATTTACAAAACTTTGAAATGCAGGAGTCTCAGATGACTGAAGATATTTGCCTATCTGTGCATCATAACATTGCATACCTCTAATATACATAAAAATATATCATGACCTGTATTATGAAGTTACACTCAGATCTGACTTTATTTTGAATGGTGCTTTAATAAGAGGGATGTTACTCTTCAGGAAGATAGCATAAAATAGGTTGGAATCAGATGACTACTGCCTTCCCAAAGAAGGGAGGGTGGTATTCCTTTTATTTATAAATGGTTCTGATAATCCTTGGTAGGACAGATTGTTTATTTTATTGCAGAAACATAACTTGTAAAGGAAACATTGCTGTTTGAGATGGTCCGTAGAGATTTTGCAAAGTTCAAAAATGAGTCATGGTTATAAGAGATGGGAACTGTTTATCTGCGAGGGTGAGCTTTCAGGAACATCTAGTAATTATTTCTGACTTCAGAGAATTTCAAAAGCTGGAAAATTTTCTTTAGATCTGTTTAGCTAAAAGATCATCTTGTAGGTCACTTTCAGGTAAGCTAAGACTTTTATTTCATTTTTTTGAGCAAAGAATCAAAATACATACTGACAAATAAATGACTGAAGGAGCCTATTTTGGAGTAGAGTAGGCCTGAAGCTATATTAATGCTGAGTTTTCTCAAGGAGATTATAGGGTGAACATGAACTCAGAGCTTATGGGGAAGCCTAAGAGGGATTGTAATTTAGCTGCAGTAGTAGAACTGTAATGGTACAAACCAAAGGTACTTCCAGTCCAGTATCCTCCCTCTAGTAGTAACAAGACTTATGTACAGAGAAGAATATAAGAACAGGCAAGTATCTCCAAGGAAAAGTGTCTGAATACACTTCTAGTAACTGGTGATCTTCAGGCCAAGCACTTCCTGAATTACAGGTGATGGCATTAAATAATCCTTTACASATCTTTCTCTCAACTTGTCCGGTTGGATTTTGAATCCATGTAAACTTCTAAATCAGTAACGTCATGCTGAAAGATGTTCCCAGACYTCTCTGTCTTTATGTGAAAAACTTCCATTTATTTTGAGCTTGCCTTCTGCTAGTTTCTTTTGATCTCTTTCCCCTCCCCTGGTTG